>NC_083578.1:36013959-36358959 GCF_027579695.1 Neoarius graeffei | reverse complement strand
AAATCTGATGATGTTTTAGGTCATATTTATGCAGAAATGTAGAAAATACTAAAGGGTTCACAAACTTTCAAGCACCACTGTGTGTGTGTGTGTGTGTGTGTAGGTCCGTCTCAGAAACTGGTCTCTCATTTTGGGACATTATGCTCAAAAAAATTAATTTTCTAATTTTACTATTTTTTTGCATTTACCTAACACTCAATGTTTCTTTTGTCATGTTTAATAAGAATAAAGATAGTATCTTGCTTTATCTGGCCTCCACTGTGGAATTTTTTTTTTAATAACAATTCAAATGCTTTTGTAAAATTGTTTTACATATAAAATAACTACATCATGAAGAATTAAAGCTCTTGCTTCACAGATGAGTGAAAATATTGAATAAATTTCCTCTTTTTGATTGCTTGGGTTAAAAATGCCAAGTTATGTTTACTGAATTGATTATTCACGTAAATATGAATAATATGATACATTTTGGGTATTTGACATGGTGAAATAGGACACAATGGAAAAATCAAGAACACACCGGAAAGATGAGAATAATGGCGGTGGTAAAAGAACAGTGACTGTACCGGCTGAAGGGTGCGCGAGCAACGGGACATCACTACCGCACCGGACGGAGCATGAGGCGGGGGTGGGGCAAAATGACTGTCCGTAGATTCTGTCAAAAGTTCGATCTAAATTAACCATGGTTACAAAATATTGGCCAAAAATACGCAAACACTACAAAATATGAAAGTAAGATGAAGAAGAAACATTCTTTTGCCTTATACTGCAAGACTAAAACAAAATTAAACTGTCAAAACTCACCTTTTCAGTGATCGCGTCCGAACAAATCACTCGCATAACAGACTGCAAATGGAAGCATGAACAACTTCTAACTGTTGGAGTGGAAAATTCCATTCTACACATGCAAATTGTTAATGTGTGTCCTTCCCCGCACACAAATAACTCACTATGGTAAAAAAATAGACCACAACTCATTTTAAAGCTCAGAAATTCATACAACACCAGCTACCATTGTAACATATTCTGTAAGAAACATATTTGATACCTAACTTTCAGCTTTCGTTTTAAACAAAATCGCAGCTTTCTAACTAAATTTTTGTATGGCGTAGTGATTTTAAGTTACTACTTTTGGTGAGGTAGTGAGTTTGACCCTGAGGCTTTCCATTTAGATCAAAACACACGATCGTATTGGATTTGGGTATGTGGTGTTAGGACTTGGACTGTTTTGGCCTCTAGAGGCCGCTGTTATTTCCTTTTCGTGTCATATTTATTTTGGCCTCTAGAGGCCGCCACTGTTCCTGTGTTTTGTGTTTTTTTTTGTTAATTGCCTGTTAGTCCTAATTATCTTCACCTGTGTCCTTAATTAGTTTGTGTATTTATACCCCTGAGTTCAGTCCTCTTGTCACGGAGTCTTTGTGCTGTTATGTTTATCTCCAGTTTCCTTTGTACTGTGTTTTGTGGATCTTCTGAGCTTTTGCATTTTTGCCTTTTTCTTTTTGAATTATACTCTTTGTTTTTTTTTGTTTTGCCCTGGATTGTATATAGTGTACATAGTATAAATAAACCTTTTGTTACTTTTTCTACTTCCGCCTCACGCCTCTGCATTTGAGTCATTCCCCTGGTGGCCTAGTGGGGGTTTGCTGGATCATCACACCAACGAACCAGGTTTGAATCCCAGCAAAACCCTAACAGAAAGACTCCGTCATGACCGACTCAGCAGAGGCTGCTTCAACTGTCTACCCGGCCAACCTTCAGGGAATTATGGCAGCTTTGACACGCTTCGGAGCGACCATGGACGCTCATGGACGTACGCTCACCAGCCAACGTGAGGCCCTTGCTCGCCACGAGGAACTGCTTCAGCAAATTGGGAAAACCCTGGCACAGCTGACATCTCTGCCTGCATCTCCTGCTCCTGATCCAGTTCCTGCTCCTGATCCAGCTCCCACTCCTGCTCCAGTGCCTCCTGCCATGCTGCCTTCTTCACCTCGTGAACCCAGCCTTCCTGCACCACAGAGGTATGACGGCAAGCACAGTGAGTGCCGAGAGTTCCTTACCCAGTGTCAACTCACCTTTGAGCTTCAGCCTACCACCTACACTACGGATCGCCGCAAGATTGCCTTTGTGATCACCTTATTAGCTGGTAAGGCGCGAGCCTGGGCTACTGCTATCTGGCAAAGACAGGGACCTGAGTGCTTTGATTTCCAGCTGTTTTCTGAAGAGATGCTTCGGGTCTTCGATCAGGCAGACATCAGTACCGACGCAGCCCGAAAGCTCATGTCCATCCGGCAAGGAGGAAGCGTCGCAGATTACGCCATCTCGTTCCGAACACTCGCAGCAGTAAGTGGATGGAACGAGACTGCCCTGGTGTCAGCCTTCCACCCTGGTCTGTCTGACCCCATCAAGGATGGTCTGGCCTCTATTGGATGCCCAAGTGACCTCGAAACCCTCATCTCACATGCTGTTCGTCTGGACAACAGGATGAGAGAACGCCACCAAGCCTTGAGCCCCCCCAGCCTCCCTACCTCTACCTGGAGACCGTCTACCTCCTTCAGTGACTGTCCAGAACCCATGCAAGTGGGTCGTACTCGCCTCTCCGCATCTGAGAGGGAGCGCAGAAGGAGGGACAAGTGCTGCATCTACTGTGGCAAGCCTGGTCACTTCCGAGCATCATGTCCCGAACTCTTGGGAAAAGGACCGCCCCGTCCAGCCGAGGGAGGGTTGTGACGGGGCCTACCCTCTCTCCCGGACTCCCTGGCCAAGGAATCTACATCCCGGTCTCCATCTCCTGGGGTGAGTCTGTCCACTCTTGTCAAGCTTTGATAGACTCAGGGGCGGCTGGGAACTTTATGGATATTCACTTCGCCCAAAGCATCAATATACCTACTGCACCTCTTGAAGTCCCTCTGTCTGTGTCTGCCCTCGATGGCCAAGCGTTAGGTGATGGAAGAGTCACTCAAGTTACTTCTCCAGTCTTCCTCCAGTCTCAAGGTCACAAGGAAGAAATATCCCTGCACCTGATTCCTTCACCTGAGTTCCCAGTTATTCTAGGCCTTCCTTGGCTTACTCGCCACAACCCTCGCATAGACTGGGTAACAAGCCAGGTTGTGGAATGGGGCCCTGCATGCCATGCCTCTTGTCTGCTCTCTAGCTCTCCTGTGTCTCCTGCCGAGCCCCCTGATCTCACCGAGTTATCTCAAGTTCCCACAGAGTACTGGGATCTCAAGGAGGTATTCAGCAAGAGCAGGGCCGCCGTTCTTCCTCCGCACTGGGCCTACGACTGTGCCATCGACTTGCTCCCTGGGACTACCCCTCCTCGTGGCAGACTGTTTTCCCTCTCTCAGCCAGAACGCAAGGCTATGGAGGAATACCTCAAAGACGCCCTGGTCTCTGGGTTCATTCGACCCTCCACCTCACCTGCTGGTGCCGGCTCCTTCTTTGTCGGCAAGAAGGATGGGGGGGCTTCGACCATGTATTGACTATAGGGGCCTGAACAAGATCACTGTGCGCAACCGATATCCCCTTCCGCTGATGTCCACTGCTTTCGACCTGCTCCAAGGCGCCACCGTCTTCACCAAGTTGGACCTACGGAATGCATACCACCTCATCCGTATCCGACAGGGAGACGAGTGGAAGACTGCCTTTAACACCCCCTCTGGGCACTACGAATACCAGGTGATGCCCTTTGGACTCACCAACGCACCAGCTGTTTTTCAGGCCCTAATCAACGACGTCTTAAGGGACATGATTAACCTGTACGTCTTTGTCTACCTCGATGACATCCTTATCTTTTCCAAGACCGTGCAGGAGCACCGCCACCATGTCCGCCAGGTTCTCCAGAGGCTGCTACAGAACAATCTGTTTGCCAAGGCCCAGAAATGCGAATTTCATGTTCCCGAGGTCTCCTTTCTGGGATTTATTGTACGGACAGGCCAACTCCAAATGGACCCTGCCAAGACCCTGGCCGTCCGGGACTGGCCTACTCCCAAGTCCGTTAAGGAGGTTCAGCGGTTCTTAGGATTCGCTAACTTCTACCGCAAGTTCATCAGGAACTTCAGTTCTGTGGCAGCACCCATGTCAGACCTCACCAAAGGGACAGGTGGATCTTATGGCTGGTCTCCTCAGGCGGAAAAGGCGTTCAGAGACCTCAAGGACCGCTTCTGCACGGCACCCATTCTGGTCCTCCCGGACACCTCCCAACCATTCATCGTGGAGGTGGACGCCTCGGACAGTGGTGTCGGCGCGGTGCTCTCTCAACGTTCGGAAGGAAAGCTGCACCCCTGCGCTTACTTCTCCCACCGCCTGAGTCCTGCGGAGTTCCGGTACGATGTGGGGGATCGAGAACTGCTAGCAGTCAAACTGGCCCTTGAGGAGTGGAGGCACTGGCTGGAGGGAGCGCAACATCCATTCCTGGTTTGGACTGACCACAAGAACCTGGAGTACCTCCAGCAAGCCAAGAGACTGAACCCTCGACAGGCTAGGTGGGCCCTGTTTTTCAGTCGGTTTGACTTCACCCTCTCGTACCGTCCCGGCTCCAAGAACACCAAACCTGACGCACTGTCCAGGCTGTTCTCTGCCACTAACAGGGAGAATGAAGTCGGGCCTATTATCCCGGTGTCCCGGATTGTGGCCCCTGTCCGCTGGGGTATTGAGGAGGCTGTTCGACGAGCCCAACGCCAGGACCCCGGTCCTGGGACGGGGCCACCGGGCCTCTTGTACGTCCCACATCAAGTCCGGGCCAAGGTTCTCCAGTGGGGTCACTCTTCCCCTCTCACCGCCCACCCGGGAGCTCGGAGGACCCTGGACTTCCTGAAAAGACGCTTCTGGTGGCCTAACATGGAGCAGGAAGTAAGGTCATTTGTCCTGTCCTGTGAGGTTTGCACCAGAACCAAGAACCCACGACAGCGTCCCCAGGGTCTCCTGCATCCTCTGACCATTCCCTGGCGTCCCTGGTCCCACATGGCAGTCGACTTTATCACGGGTCTCCCTGAGTCACAAGGTAACATGGTCATTTTGGTCATTGTTGACAGATTCTCCAAGGCCTGCCGCTTCATACCTCTGTGCAAACTCCCCTCTGCTCTTGAAACAGCGAAACTTATATTTAATCATGTCTTCCGAGTCTTTGGTCTTCCTCAGGACATCGTCTCAGACCGAGGGCCCCAGTTCTCCTCCCGAGTGTGGCACGGGTTCTGCAAGGTCATCGGAGCCACTGCCAGCCTCTCCTCTGGGTTTCACCCACAGTCCAATGGTCAGACGGAGAGGCTCAACCAGGACCTGGAAACCACCCTGCGAGGCCTGGCTATGGATAACCCGACATCGTGGAGCACCTGGCTGCCATGGGCAGAGTACGCCCACAACACCCTGCAGTCATCGGCCACCAAGCTGTCGCCATTCCAGTGCCAATTCGGGTTCCAGCCACCTCTGTTCCCGGACCAGGAGGAGGACGCGGGGGTGCCCTCGGTCAACCAATATGTGAGACGGTGTCGCAAGACCTGGAGCAAGGTCAGGAAGACCCTCATACAGACCTCCAGAACCAACCAGACTCAGGCCAACCGCCACAGAAGACCTGCACACACTTTCCGCCCTGGGCAGCGGGTTTGGCTGTCCACTAAGGACCTTCCGCTGCGGGTGGAGAACCGCAAGCTTGCTCCTCGCTACATTGGCCCCTTCAAGGTGGTGCGCAGGGTGAACCCTGTCTCCTACCGGCTTCAGTTGCCCCGGACTCTGAGGATCAACCCCACTTTCCATGTTTCCCTGTTGCGGCCTGTACTGACGTCTACGTATGCCCCTGCCCCTAGGAACCCCCCACCCCCCCGCATCTTCCAGGGGCAGACTGTGTTCACTGTGCATCGCCTGCTTGACTCCTGCCGGGTCCGCAGCGGGTTGCAATATCTGGTGGACTGGGAGGGCTATGGTCCTGAGGAGCGCTGCTGGGTTCCTGCTCGGGATGTCCTGGATAAAGAACTGTGGCGGGACTTCCATTCGGCCCATCCGGATCGCCCTGGGAACGTCAGGAGACGCTCCTAGAGGGGGGGGTCCTGTTAGGACTTGGACTGTTTTGGCCTCTAGAGGCCGCTGTTATTTCCTTTTCGTGTCATATTTATTTTGGCCTCTAGAGGCCGCCACTGTTCCTGTGTTTTGTGTGTTTTTTTGTTAATTGCCTGTTAGTCCTGATTATCTTCACCTGTGTCCTTAATTAGTTTGTGTATTTATACCCCTGAGTTCAGTCCTCTTGTCACGGAGTCTTTGTGCTGTTATGTTTATCTCCAGTTTCCTTTGTACTGTGTTTTGTGGATCTTCTGAGCTTTTGCATTTTTGCCTTTTTCTTTTTGAATTATACTCTTTGTTTTTGTTTTTTTTTGTTTTGCCCTGGATTGTATATAGTGTACATAGTATAAATAAACCTTTTGTTACTTTTTCTACTTCCGCCTCACGCCTCTGCATTTGAGTCATTCCCCTGGTGGCCTAGTGGGGGTTTGCTGGATCATCACACCAACGAACCAGGTTCGAATCCCAGCAAAACCCTAACATGTGGAGAATGGAGTTACAACGGTGATCAAATATTTTGCATGATGTTTTATTACGGTTATGATTATTCTTTGAGCGCACCAGTCCTTAGGTGTATAAACTTACAACTTAAAATACAATGTGATAACTATAGACTTTTCAGTGGACTACAACCTTTTTAAGGGAATGCGATGTAGTCAACCATTTATTATGTCCCAGATCAAGCCGCCATTTTTCCACAAATTTGCTGAATTTTTGCCAAATTCTGAGTATTCACATCAAAGATTTAGTTTTATCTGTATTACCGTATAACCTCTAATGAATGCCCCCCCCCATATTTCGGAAAAAAAAAATTCAAAATTAAAAAAACTAACCGTCTGAACAGTTTTACATACCCCATGTTTTCTATCCAAGTCCAGCATCCAAATCATCTTCCTTATGGAGCCGCATTGCCTCCATTTTCAGCGCCTTGCCTGTGACCCTTACCTCAGCTTCCCTCCTTTGAAAGAACCACTCAAGAATTTTTTTTTCAATGGCCGCATACCGCAGAGGCTGACCTGCACCACTAGCCTTTTTCTGCCCAGCTGCCAAAGTTTAAATTTTGCGTTTTTGTTGGCACCATTCGCGGACTCGTTTACGATTGATCTTGTAGAGTTTAGAAGCAAAGTGGTTTCCTTTCTCCTCCGCCGTTTTTACGACTTTTAGCTTAAAACTCGCAGTGTAGGATTTGTGTTTTTCAACACGTGTGTCCATCTTTACAATTAGAAACAGAATGATCAGATCAAATTATCTGGGAGGTGTGTGACTTCTGCAAAAAGGGAGCTTTATGCAAAGTGAGTAATGTAACAGTGGTCGGCGAAAAGATCAAAGGTGTCAAGCCAGCTGACATGCGAGCTATATCTGGGCTGTTTCCTCGCTGAATGAACACCTGCATTACCGTATACACTCCAGTAAGCACCCCAAATAATAAAAAAATCAATTTTTAAAAACACTTAATTTGACGACTTTTCACCTAGAAAACGTATGAAAGTTAGGGAAAATTAGTAGGGCAGTTATGTTAGGGTTTGAAAAGTTTGATCAACTGTGATTTTTTTTAACCCCTAATAAACGCTCCCCCTTTTGAAAGATGTAATGCCCCCGGGGGCGTTCATTAGAGGTTATACGGTATTTCTTTCATCGTTTTATTTCAAATTCAAACCAAAATCACCATTCAAAACCATATAGTTTATTGACTGTGAGTATATTTAGTGGGGTACCCCCACAGTACCCAGTTTCTGAGACAGACATATATATCTATATCTATATATACAGTTAGTTCCATAAATATTTGGACAGAGGCAGCATTTTTCAAATTTTGGTCCTGTACATTACCACAATGAATTGTGAACAAAACAATTCAGATGCAGTTGAAGTTCAGACTTTCAGCTTTAATTCAGTGGGTTGAACAAAATGATTACATAAAAAATGTGAGGAACTAAAGCATTTTTTTTTAAACACAATCCCTTCATTTCAGGGGCTTAAAAGTAATTGGACAAATTAAATAATTGTAAATAAAATGTTCATTTCTAATATTTGGTTGAAAACCCTTTGTTGGCAATGACTGCCTGAAGTTTTGAACTCATAGACATCACCAGACGCTGTGTTTCCTCCTTTTTAATGCTCTGCCAGGCCTTTACTGCAGCGGTTTTCAGTTGCTGTTTATTTGAGGGCCTTTCTGTCTGAAGTTTAGTCTTTAACAAGTGAAATGCATGCTCAATTGGGTTGAGATCAGGTGACTGACTTGGCCATTCAAGAATATTCCACTTCTTTGCTTTAATAAACTCCTGGGTTGCTTTGGCTTTATGTTTTGGGTCATTGTCCATCTGTATTATGAAACGCCAACCAATCAGTTTGGCTGGATTTGAGCACACAGTATGTCTCTGAATACCTCAGAATTCATCCGGCTGCTTCTGTCCTGTGTTACATCATCAATAAACACTAGTGACCCAGTGCTACTGGCAGCCATGCATGCCCAAGCCATCGCACTGTCTCCGCCATGTTTTACAGATGATGTGGTATGCTTTGGAAGGCGAGGAGCGCCCTGTGCTGTACTTGCTTTCATGCATTGAGAGTTTACGGCTGATGTACAGCACAGGGCACTCCTCGCCTTCCACCTTCTGGGACAAAATGGCCCCCAGCCCTCTGTCCGATGCGTCAATCTGTAAAATACAGGGGAGAGAGAAGTCAGGGGAGTGCAAAAGTGCCCCCCCCCCACACACAGTGCAGCTTTTACCTCAGAGAATGCCTCTTGGCACTGCTCCGTCCACTGGACTGGATCTGGAGCCCCCTTTTTAGTGAGATCAGTTCAAGGGCTGGTTATGTCTGAATAATTAGGTATAAACCTATGATAATAGACAGCCAGCTCCAGGAACTGTCTCACCCCCTTTTTGGTCTTGGGCCACGGGCAGGCCGCAATTGCTGCAGTCTTGTTAATTTGGGGACGCACCTGCCCATGACCCAAGTGGAACCCCAGATACAGATACTTCCACCCACCCAATTGCACACTTTTTCGGGTTAGCTGTGAGGCCCGCACACCTCAGCGATTTAGAACGGCCCTCAGATGTTCAACGTGCCCCGGCCAATCATGGCTGGAGATTATTATATCATTGAGATATGCGGCTGTGTAGGCAGCATGAGGGCAGAGGACCCTGCCCATGAGCTGCTGGAACGTAGCAGGCACCCCAAATTACCCAAAAGGAAGTGTGTCAAATTGGTGTCATCCAAACGGTGTGGAAAAGGCCATTTTCTCTCGGGAGTATTGAACTCAACTGTTGCTCATTACATGATCGGTACCATGCTACTTAACCTTCCTCTAGTGTTAGGGTCGGCACTGACCCGTTTTTAGGTTTAGCATGCATAAAAGTACTACATAAATTTGTTTATTGCATCAAGACTTTTTGACTTTGTCAGGAACTTCTATTTAAACAAAATAAAATCCAAAAAAATAATTTTACTAAATTATAAAATGCTCTGGTGAAAATTGTGACCTTTGTGTTGTTAGGGTCAATTTCGACCCAGTTAAAATATAAGATTATAAAACAATAATAAATGCCAAAACTGAAATCATAAACACACAATCAGCCAACAGCCTACAGCCAGCTCTTCCTCCAACCACTTGAGCTTCAGTCAGGGGCTTTTCTCTTTGCCTGTTTGACAGAACAAACAAAGACAGACATGTCCAGGCATGTAAGGCCAATTGAGTTTAGAGTTGGTGACTTGCAGAGTACACATCTCCAATTTACAGCATGCAACAATGAGAAGAGGACTGAGTGTAAGCCAAGCTCTGGATCATATCTTTGCTGATAATGAGGCAGAGGACACAGAGCAGTATAGCGATGGAGATGAGCAGGTCTCTGAGGAGGAAGATGATGTGGCGTTTCAACCGGAAGACACAGACACATCTGATCAATCTGATGAGGTCGTCACCGGTGCTGAAGCTGCCGCTGCTGAAACATTCAGATCCAAAAGTGGCAACATCTGTTGGAGCTCAGTACATACATGGCAGGACAGCTGCTGCAAATGTCATCAAAATGACCACTGGGATCACAAGGTTTGCTGTGACGAGAGTAAGTGACATCAAGTCATGTTTTGATCTGTTTATGCCATTGTCACTAAAAAAAGTCATAATTGCTATGACAAACCTTGAAGGAAAAAAGTCCATGGCAACATGTGGAATAACATTGATGAGGAATGCCTGGATGCCTACATTGGTGTTCTTCTCCTTGCTGGAGTGTATAGATCCAGCAATGAGGCCACTGATAGTCTCTCGGACGCATCGACAGGCAGGAATATTTTCCAGGCAACAATGTCACTTCAGACCTTTCGAATGATATCAAGAGTCCTCAGATTTGACAACAGACACCAGAGCAAAATCTGACAAGCTTGCTCCCATCAGGGATGTCTGGGAGAGATGGGTGCAACTCCTTCCATTGATGTTCAACCCAGGGCCAGAGGTGACAATAGATGAACGTTTTCTCCCTTTCCGTGGAAAATGCCCGTTCTGGCAATACATGCCCAGTAAGCCAGGCAAATATGGCATAAAAATCTGGGCATGCCTGGATGCCTACATTTGGTGTTCTTCTCCTTGCTGGAGTGTACAGATCCAGCAATGAGGCCACTGATAGTCAACAGAAAAAAAAAAGACTTGTTTTTTGCCCTTTTCTTGAAGTAAATATATATGGGTCGAAATTGACCCGAAACACCATAGATGTTACTATAGTTGATAATATTAAAATTAATTTTTTTGAACATTTAAGAAATGTGATCTAATACCCCTCAGTAATAGTCAGGTAACAGAACAACCTTTTATTTGTTTACATTATTCTCTTGAGGTTCATTTGACCACTTTTTTTATATTGAAAACGAGGGGTATGCTGTTAAAAGAAAGGCCCAGGGGGCCACAACAAAAATATTAAAACCAATCTTTTTATGGATAAGGGAGCCTAACAAGGTAACCAAGAGGTAAGAAACAAATTGGATGATAAATCGTTGTTTTTAGGGTATTTTATGGCTTATTTAAGACACGGGTCAAAACCGACCTGTTAATATAAGAGAGAGTAACAGAAAGCTAACACCAGAGGAAGGTTAAACACATCACTCACACAAGTTCGGGGTGAAGTATCGTTCTGTGTTTTCCAGTCCATACTAAGCCTTTATATCTCTGCCTGTCTCTTATTGTTTTGACTCTCACTATCCCTCTCTCTTCTGTGCTTCCTGTCTTGCCTACGTTTACCTGTTCACCGATCGACCGACTATTGACTGCCTTCTGACCATGATTCTAGCTTCACGATTTGGCCACGTTATTGTTTGCTCCCCGCTCTCCCCTGCAAATACATCTGTAAGTGCCTGCACCCTGACAGGATACTTCGCCTACAATGGGTGTAGCAGAGGAAGCGAGGCAAACTGCACTGAATGCTCAGGGGCATTTACTAGGAGAACATCAACAGATGTTTGTGGACCTCAACATATGGATGGCACAACTTGCAGCTGTGATGTACCAGGCCCTCCTTTCACACCCTGAGGCGTCTTCTAGTTCCATGTTACAGCTCCCCGTCCTGGAGAAATATTCCAGGGACGCTTATGTCTGCAAGGGATTTCTGCTTCAGTGCTCCCTGTATTTCTCAACTATACGCCAACTCTTGGATGAACACAAAATTGCCAAGTTTCTATCCTTTCTCACCGGTAAGGCAGAGAACACACAACTTCATATGTGTATATATGGAGAAAAGGAGAGAACACAACTTCATATGAGCATTTCCTAAAGCTTTTTAAACAAATATTTGATCATGAACCTGAGGGAATCGAAGTTGGAGAAAGTCTCCTCACCATGAAGCTAGGTTCTAGAAGAGTTGCTGAATATGCATTGGATTTCTGAACTCTGACCGCAGCCAGTGGATGGAATAGACCAGCATTGAAGGCAGTGTTCCGGCAAGGTCTTCATCCCGAGGTACTCAGTGAAATGGTGTGTAGGGATGAAAACCTGACACTAGACTCCCTTATTGACTTAGAGATCTGGTTGGATCATCTGCTCACCAGCCGGCCCTCTCTCAAGGAGAACTATGGACCTGTTCACCTGTCTGAGGAAAACACACCTATGGAAATTTCCAACACTTGTCTGAAAAGATCAAAATGGGAAAGGAAGAAGAGAGAGTGTCTTTGCTTTTACTGCAGGAGTTCAGAGCATAAGATCAACCAGTGTCCAATCGGCCTATCTTGCTCTAATCCAGCAGAAACCCCAACTCGTGGTGAGTCCTGAGCGAAAATTTAACGCACCATCATTTAAAGTGCCTGCATTGTTAAAGCTGGTGTCCTCCACACATGTCCTGTCTGCCTTTATCTCGGGGCAAAGGGGAGTTTCATCAACAGTGTGATTGTCCAGAAGTACAACCTGCCCACAATCCATCTTCAGAGTCCACTCAGCATCTGAACCATTGATGGAGGACCCATAGGTGATGGCCTGGTCACCAATAGAACTGCTCCTGTTCACAATCCGGTGGAAGTTTTCCATTCAGAACACATATCTCTCTGTGTAACCACCACAGTCCATCACAACATTATTCTTGGATATTCCTGGTTACAACTTCATGATCCACTGATCTCTTGGCAGAACAAGGAAATTCTTCAATGGTCTCCCACATGCTTTCAAAATTGTCTTTCACATCCCCAGATATACATTTCCTCAATGTCAGTGGAGAGCCCGCAACCAGACTCCATTGAGAATGTCCCAGAGTGTTATCTAGATCTACAGGAAGTCTTCAGTAAAGGGAAAGCCTGTGGGCTACCACCTCACAGACCATATGATTGTGCCATCGACCTTCTGCCAGGTATGTCACCTCCACGTAGTCAAATCTATCCCCTTTCCCAGAAGGAACATGTTGCCATGGAGGAATACATCCAGGAAGCCCTCAACCAAGGATACATTCATCCCTCCAAATCACCAGCCTCAGCAGGCTTCTTTGTGGAAAAACGAGGTGGTGGCCTTCAACCCTGCATAGATTATAGAGGACTTAACCAGGTCACTGTCAAGTATCCCTACCCTCTTCCTCTTGTTCTGTCTGCCCTAGAGCAACTTTGCTCTGCCAGGATATTCTCTAAACTTGACCTTTGCAGTGCTTTATAATTTAATAAGAATTAAGAAGGGAGATGAATGGAAGACCACTTTCAGTACAACCACTTGTCACTTTGCATACCAAGTAATACCATATGGCCTTTTTTTGGCTCCCAGTGTATTTCAATGTCTCATCAACAACATATTAAGGGACATGCTGGAAAAATGTTATTGCATACATTGACGACATTTTGATTTACTCCCCTGATGAGAAAAGTCATAAGGAACATGTCAGAGCTGTCCTCCAATACTTATTGACCAACCATCTCTATGTAAAGGCAGAGAAATGCGAATTCCACCATGATCAAATATTCTTTTTTGGTATACATAAGTTCTGAAGGCGTCAGCATGGATTCCTCCAAAGTTTCTGCAGTCATGTCTTGGCCAGTACCCATGTCAATAAAGGAGCTTCAACAATTCCTGGGCTTTGCAAACTTCTACTGCTGTTTCATCAGAAGCTTCAGCATGATAGCAGCTCCCCTAATGGTCTTGCTCAAGAAGGGACCAAAATGACTTCTGAGGAAGCCTTTAACTGGGATCCCTACAGCACTCCATACAGCTGAACTATTGTTCCAACAAGTATTCAGAAACTTTGGAATCCCTAAGGACATATTCAGCAACATAGGTCCTCAGTTCATTTCACGCCTGTGGACCTGCTTCATGGAATGGCTAGGAGTCTCAGTAAGTCTCATTTCCAGTTATTATCCACAATCCAACAGACAAGTGGAAAGGGCAAACCAAGAGATTGGATGCTTCCTATGAATTTTCTGCAGGAGGAACCAGGGGGACTGGTCATGTTTCATCCCATGGGCCAAGTATGCACAAAACTCACTGGAATGTTCCACGACACAACTTGACCCCCTTCCAGTGCATACTCAGCTACCAACCACCCTTGTTCCCCTGGGATGACACTCCAGCACAAATCCAAGCCATTGAAGACTGGTTTTCATGCAGCCAAGCCATCTGGGAGGAGGTACATCAGCGTATCAAGACAGTCAATACCAAGTACAAGAAGTATGCTGACAAACACAGAAGCAGCAACCCAGATTTTACTCCTGGTGACAGAGTGTGGGTTGCCACCAAGAACCTCATAGCTTCCAACACATGCCAAAAGCTGCAAGCATGATACATCGGTCCATTCAGGGTACTCTGACAAATCAATGAAGTCTCCTACATGTTAGAACTCCCCCCTCACAGTCGGATATCCCCAACATTTCATGTCTCCTGTCTTAAACCTGCCATTCCAGGCCCACTTGCTGAGAACTCTCTCGTCCAGGAGCACCAACCTTTAAGTCTAGAGGGTGAACCCATCTACCAGATAAAAAGGTTACTTGACTCCAGATGCAGCGGAGGTCAAGTCAAATACCTGGTAGATTGGGAAGGCTATGGGCCAGAGAAAGGAAGCTGCATAAGAGCCAAAGATGTCCTGTACCCACTGTTAAAACAGGAATTCCATGCTCAAAACTCTGACAAACCTGCACCTAGGGGCAGAGGGCACCCCAGGAAGAATGTAGCTCCTCGGGGGTAGTTTCTGTCAGTAAAGACATTGAAACCAGCAGTGCAAGCTGAACTACAAACATGGCTGCTCAAAACTACAACATTCAAGATTCACAATGCCCCCTGTCACTGGAGTATTGAACTCAGCTGTTGCTCATTCCATGATCAGTACCATGCTACTTAAACCCCTCACTCACACAAGTTTGGGGTAAAGTATCATTCTGTGTTTTCCAGTCCATACCAAGCCTTTATATCTCTGCTTGTTTCTTGTTGTTTTGACTGTCGCTATCCCTCTCTTGTCTATGCTTCCTGTCTTGCCTATGTTTACCTGTTCGCCAATTGACCGACCACTGACTGCCTTCTGACCACGATTCTACACTGCAAAAAACTGAAAACTGAATTTGAGGAGAAAATTCCTTAATACTAATGAAATTATCTTGCTGCATGGACAGATACTTTTACTTGGCAAGACATCTTAGAATAAGTTGGTTACAATCTTGAACTAGTTTTAATAATCTCCAAGTCGGTGTCTTGTATTCTTCTAATAGGAAATGCTAGATTATTTCAACTATATTCAAGATATCATTTTTGCAGTGTAGAAGAATATAAGACACCAAGTCTGAGATTAAAACTAGTTCTAGATTGCAACCAATTTATTCCAAGATGTCTTGTCAAGTAAAATTATCTGTCCATGCAGCAAGATAATTTCACGAGTATTAAGGAATTTTCTCCTCAAATTCAGTTTTCAGTTTTTTGCAGTGTAGCTTCACGATTTGGTTCTGTTATTGTTTGCTCCCCACTCTCCCCTGCAAATACATCTGTAAGTGCCTGCACCCTGACACTATCGCTAATTTAAACTGAACACGTTATCAAAATTATACCATATTTTGATGAAGACAACTCAGATTTTAATTTTTATGCTTTTTTTAATTTTTATGATATACTTACCCTATTGATAAACATACACTGTAGGCCATTCTTAATGCAAATATGAATATGGCTTTTCAGAGACTACAGACATATCAAACATCTTTCACACTTAGATGGCCACATAATTTTGAAACTATGAAATCAGTCATTCGTAAATATCCAGCAATGCTTTGAAAATTTCTTGACACTAAAACTACTAAACAAACTGAAAATTCCTTTCCCTAGGAGATGCAGGGGAAAGTGGATTACCTAGAAATTGTAGCTTCTCCAACTATAAGCATCTCATTATTTAAAGCAGTAGAATAGCTACGAAGATTTTTTCTGTGTAAGTAATTTGCATTTATATTATTTGCACTGGGATTATCTCACAACAGCCGCTGCTAAAGTAGAGCGTATTGTGCATCGCTACACTGTGTGCATCACAGACAGCTGTCTCTGCAAAGCAAGAATCCTATCATCTAGGATTGTTGCTGTTGCAAACAAATCAGTAAATTTGGTGTATTTACTTGTCTTCTTGATCTTTTCTGCTCCCCCTCTTCATTTTTGCTGTCTATATTGATTAAAGGCCAGAAGAGGGGTATTTGGTTTAATTGTAAGCCTGTACATTTTTCATGTGACCAGCCTGAAATCTGTCGATCTCAGAGGGCTGCTGTCATTGTCTCATTGTCTCCTGTATGGGGAGGCAGGGGTTTGATCAGTAGGTTACCAGTGTGTGTGCGCGCGCGTGCATGGTTTTTTTTTTTTTTTGTATGTGCTGCAACAAGTATTTCTAAGTTATAATGTTAACATGAAATTTATTGTGACGCCAATATGCAGTCCACCGAGAATTCTTCTGGCTCTCCTGATAAGCCACTCCAACATTGTTTTTAGGTTTGTGCATGTGGACTGCCCTCATCAACTCAGACTACATGGTTAGCAGGGTTTCATAGAAACTGGACCTATAGCACAACACAGAGTTTGTGTTCCTGCTACTACTTCTAACTTAATTCTATATTTGGTGTTACTGTAGTATTGAAAGACCCATACATGACCCAGTATTAATCTCCTGGCAGAGTGAACTAAGTTTTAGGCAAAAATATTCTTAATGTCCTCAGTTTCCTAAGAGCCCCTGAACCACTAGTCACAAAACAGCCCCAAATCATTCAACACCCATAATCCACCACTGTTTTTTCCATGGGTGTTAGGCACTTTTCTTTATATTCCATTTTGTGCCAAACATGGTGATGGTTTGCATGGTCAAAAAGTTCAAGTTTGGTCTCATCTGGCCATAAAACATGATTGCAGTTGTATTTCTAATTATGCTTTTTGTGGTTCCTGGGAAACTCAGTTGTCCTAATTTGTACAGGTCATTAATCATTTCCCTCTGTCACAAACTTTTTGATTTTTTTCCCCATAATGATGGATGATAAATGAATTTCATACATTTGCAACCTCATTTGATCAAATGCAGCATTTGATCAAATGCTTTAAAATATAATTTGCAACATATGTTTTTAATCAAATTAATATTATTGAGGAACTTTTTAAAGAATTTTGTGTTAGAAAGTTTAGCCATTTTCCAAATTGTTTAAATGGAAACTTTTAATAATTTTGTTTCATATATATTTAATACAGTTATTTTTGTTTGAGTGTTCCAGTAATTATAGAATTGATTGTTACCTGATCTGATGGTAACATTTCATTTTTGTAACCATGTACAGCTTTTGTTTACTTGGTTACTTAATTGATTCTTGTTTAGCATGCCCCCCTGTACCCCGTGGTGGTGTTCGCATGCTTCCACCCAAAACAATAGTGAGAGACCTTCCTCTACCTGTGTAAGTGTGTGTACATTTCTATCTTGCTAAGTGCACTGATACTGCTACTCCTGTGAGAGCTAAATATCCTCATGGGTAATTTGGAAAAATAAGATTTTTTTCTTACATATAATGGTTCCATATTATGCTGGGTCATTTATTACTTTTTCTGTTGTCTTTCCAGTATGAAACCACCTGTCCCAAGAACCAAATCTGTAAGTATAGTCAAGATACAAATAAGCTTGGACATGTACATCAGGGGTGTAATTTTCTGTCATTATCTGTATCTGATTAGTTCTCAAAATATTTGCATCTGATATTGTTGATCCTGTTGATATTCTTTATAAATGAACTGAAATTCTTACTTTTGGAGACCCCAGCAGAGATATTCTGCCCTATGTACAGCATGCAGTCTATTTGAGCTACAGTACATGAAATGACAACTCAAAATATGAAAAAAATAAATATGGAATATGGTTTTATTTTGAAGCCTAGTGTTTAGGTCAGATTACTGGAACAAACCAGCAATTGTGCCACTCCTATAAATATTGTGTAAATGAACTGGATTTTCTTTTTTTTTAAATTAACTTGGTAATTTTTTCCCCCCCAAGCAGCATTGTCAGGTTCCACATACAATGGCTGTGTCAGCAATGTGCAGCAATGTTAGCATGTTTCCATTAAAAAGACATATAGTTTATCTTTTGACTGGATACTTTACCTAGTGTTCATGGGTAGGTTTCCTGATAACATTGCCATTTAGGGCTAAAGAGCGAGTTGAGAGATGCTCTGAAGCAATGAACATTGTCTCTGTATGTGGTTTTCCCAAACTCACTCATCAGAAGGAATCTGAAGAGCAACATTACAAAAAGCATCTTTGCAGTGCACATCCCCGATATAGGCCTTAGTAGTTGCTAATTCCAATTGATTGGGTCAAACGGCATTCGCTTTTAACCAAAAATCAATGAAACATAGTGTTTAAAATCTGTTAATATGTTGTATCATTAAGCATTAAATATATAATGTGGTAATTAATAATTGAAACAAATTTACATTTTTGGGCAATATTTTTAAATATTTAAATATTTTTTTATATAGTTTTTTTAATTAAACGAATAAAGGTTTACACGAAAGAATGAGATAATAATAATAATAATAATAATAATAATAATAATAATAAGTAAATGTGTTCCCCATATCCCCTCATTTCACTGTTACCCAAACATGCAGTCAGGATTATTTCAACTAGAGCGGCGGCTACAATTATCGACAGTCCATAATTATCAACACTTTTTTTCAGATTTACCAATAAACAATTTTACAAAGGTGAGTTTCAGTTACAACAGTTATTATTGGTTAATTAATCAACCAGAAGATGACCCCCCCCCCCCAATTTGATCTTGTCTGATGACACAGCTTGTTACCTGAGATGGAATTTTTTTTAGCACGATCAGCAATTTGAGGAAAACTTTGACATTATCATTGCAGATAAGCATGGTGGAAAAATTACTTATCAAATTCACTGATATTTCATGATATCCTTGTTGAAACCTACTTTGTTTCTTACTCTTTCATTTGACAGTTGCCATTTTGTATCAAAATGCACGTTTGAGAAGTCATGTGAGGTGTTGACTAATAGTGATTGCTTTCACCGGTGTCCACCATTATCGACACCCCGTGGAATTAAGTGACATTTACAACTGTTATGTATTGATCTTTGTGTAACATTGTTGAAGTAGATGAAGTACTTAAAAAAAAAGTGCTGTGATTTATGATATATTTTTTTTCTGATTCATAACAGAAAGGAATGCTTATAGAGTATTTGGAATCCTGTTACAATAAATAGAATTAGACCAGAATTTAAAAAATTACATGCTTGAAATATTCAGATTTTTCTATTCCATTCAGAAAAAAGTGTGTATATATATATATATATATATATATATATATATATATATATATATATATATATATATATATATATTAGTGTGTATGTTTGTCCCGTCCTTCCTGCACCATATGGCACGTTAGGCGTCGTCGATCTGTTTCTGTAGCCCTCAGCCTCTCGCCTATGGAGCACTTGCATGTGACGTCACAGCCGATCCAGATTGTGACAGACGCCATCGTGTCGGTCAAACGCCATATTCCGCCTTCTACTTCTGGTTCTACTTCTGCTTTTACTTCTACCTTTTCTTCTGGAAAACCCTACTATATACACAATTCTACTACAATGGCTGCGGCTACAAGCTCTCCCTACCTGTGCACGTTTTTTATGTTTTTTTGTGTGTATTTTTGCGTGTTGTTCGTCTGTACCGGACTTCAATATCCACTACAACTGTATGGACTTACTGGACATTGGTTTCCAGCAGAAAATGACGGTTTGTAGTGATTTCCATCGCATGCACAACATTCCGGACGAGAAAAAAAAAAAAAACATTCCGGACGAGACAGCGAGGTCTCCGTGGATTGTTATTGGAAGCAAAGCGAAGGAGGCAGCGCCGGGAGCAGAAGCAAAAGCGAGGCTACAGGCAGAGCCGGCCTGTTGACTAAGTTCAGAAAACAGCTACTCAAACCTCCACTGCCAAGCCTCTACCTCTCCAACGCCAGATCCATGTAAACAAGACGGACGATTTGGAATTACCTTATTCTATAATCAGCTGGTCAGTGCTATACTCAATACTTAAGGTGACTTACCCATCCAATGAGGATAGTTATTTTCTTGTTTACAAGATGCCACATCTGAGTCGCTGACAAATCCTGAATTTCTGTAAAGAAAACTGTCCAGAGATTTATAAGCACACAGTGCTTCACCACTGAACAGCGAGGGAAAGTTTATGAGGTAATCATACACGTCCGGGTATTCCGCTGGCAGTTCAAAATCCGGTCGTGAAAACTCCGTCCGGAAAGCCATAAGGGTCACAAATCTGTAGATCGTTTATTTTAGACATATATCTAGTTATCTGTTCATTAGAAAAATGAGCCGTGTAGTCCGTCGGTTGAAATTGATCCATTCTGTACACGAGTGCAGCAGTATTCAGCGGTGTTTTTGACCGACAAGATGGGGGTTGTGTACTTTCCGGTCACGTGACTGCAAGATCTCTATTACATAGCTAGGGTTACAGTGGGGTGCTGGTCCTCTGGTAACTGCGAGTGTGTGTGTGTGTGTGTGTGTACGTACAGTGTAATATACATATACACACACACACACACACACACACACACACACACACACACCCACTCGTGGTTACCAGAGGACCAGCCCTCCACTGTAACCCTAGCTATGTAATAGACGAGAGGCCGAGGGCTACAGAAACAGATCGGCACTGCTTAATGCACCACTGGTGCAGGAAGCACTTTAGATTTAATTTTTTAGATGTAAAAATATAAAGTTTTGGTTCAAGGAATGACGTGCAACCTTTGACCTGGATTTTCATATGATTACAATGTCAGTTGCCTGACATTTATTGTTAAAATACAAAACTTGAAATTAATACAAACAACAATGAATGATTGTGATCTACGAAAATACTTAGTGGGTTGAAATTGGAACAAAAAGATTTTCTGACACAAGTTAAACATTATCAGTTCATTTGTTTACAAACATTAGAATTACTTCCTCATTTACATAAGCACAGGCATCGATATATTTATAAAAGATATTTTGTAACAAATATGTCTATGTAAAACAAATTTTAAATAAAAAACTGTTTTCTTAACTTAATACCACATACCTATTATTATTATTATTATTATTATTATTATATTATTTTTATTTTAATATAAATCATTATCTGGATGTCGATAATTGTGGAACGGTGTCATGTGATCTGATATGCTAAGTAATCAGGAATCAACTCGTTTTTTTTTTCAGTGGAAGTTTGAGTAACTATTCACGCACAGTTTACATACTTAAAGCCTTTTCTACCTTTGCAATGGCCAAAAGATCATTAAGGTGTTGATACTTGTAGCCGCCACTTTATTATCCACAATGCCAAGTTAGCAATGTTCTTCCTTATATGTGCGCATGCAGAGAGAGAGAGAGAGAGAGAGAGAGAGAGAGAGAGAGAGGGATTTTGATCTGTCTCTACCTAAGGAGATTGAATTGACTTTATATATATTACATTACACATAGGTAGAGACAGATCAAAACCTCTCACGTGCACATATAAGGAAGAACATTGCTAACTTGGCATTATGGATAAGACTTGAAATAATACACTCCCACACACACAGTTACAGGTGCAGAAATGTCTTATGACACTAAATTTGATAATCACTCACCTAATGGAGTTAAATTTGATTAAATGTGGCAATATCAATGTAACATTATGATCTCCATACATAATTCCATAACGTATTGAAATATATTCATAATGTTTTTTGTATATTTATTTAATAATTAACTTGATGTACTTGGAATGTCCAAGAAAAATTATTGAACATCGGCAGCAAATTCAACACCAGTTTTCCGCCATTGATTGTAAGAGTCCCTCGGAGGTGCATGCGCATTCTTTGTATTCGGCTATGAGCAAGTCACTTTGTTTTGAACGAGTGGTCTGGGTTCCTTGTAAGTTCAGAGCAAACTAAAAGACTACTTTGGCTACGATGTTGTTCAGGAAAACCATGTGAGCTTGACAGTTGATCTTAGGAGATAATTTAAGACATTGACCTTAAGAGGCTTCTGGGAATCCCACCCCATGTCTGTATTTGTATTTGTTTAGGGCGGCATTTGGACACATCTGTTCAATCAAAATAATGTATTTTTGTATTTGCTTACATCCTTAATGTTTGTCTACAAACAGACTGCTTTATGCATATGCACTTGCACTGCATATTAAAAATAATTTCTTGTTGTTTTCCTTAGAACTCTTTCATCACCAGTGACTCTGTGAAAGCAGGTCAGTCAGTCTCTCTCTTAAGCCTTTATTTATTTATTTTTTTACTTGCAGACTTTATTTCATGTTTTTAAATAGAAATTTTAATATTCACTGTTATAGCAAGGTATCAAAAATAGGCAAAATTAGCCTAAAACCTCAGAGGGTTAAACAAGCCCTGTGTACAACCCTCTAAAAATACAATATAAACTTATGTCTACAAAGATTGTACATCCTGTAGATTCATTGAAAAAAAAGATGAATAGGTTATTTATTAAGTGCTACATATACACTTGCGCTCTCTCCCTCTCTCTCTCATAGATAGGCTATATGCCTGCAATATAAAATCTTATATTTTTATAATAAATTTGAAATTTTATTGAACTGGTCCGGCATTGTCTGTCCCATGTTTCACTGACACTGGTATACATTTGCACAATAGTTTTCTTAATAAAAATAAGCACACTGTCATATCAGTAGTGCATGCAATGTGGATTGAATTGATGGTTGTCACACAATCACAGTGCTTACATAATTTGTCTGATGTGCATTGTACAATGCAATACAACAGTATTGCAATAAAGATGTAATGCCACTAGTTCACAAAGCCTGTAATAATCTATTCAATCTATTTCGGGCAAGTGTTTCCTTAAACTACAATGTAGAAACATTGATAACATATGTATAATACATTGAATCTGGTATACTATATGGCCATACATATGTGGACACCTGACAGATCACACCCATATGTGCTTGTTGAACATCTCATTATAAATTTCACCACTTCTTTGATGTTTTAGGTTTGGCACTAGTGTCAGACAGGATGTCCTGGCATGCAGACAGTGTTCTAATTTGTCCCAAAGGTGTTGTGATCAGGGCTTTGTACAGGCTCCTGGATTCTTCCGTACCAACCTTTGTGCACGGGGGCATTACAAGGTTTTGGTCCCTTAGTTCCAGTTAAAAGGAAAATCTCAAAGCTGGTGCATATGAAGACATTGTAGACAATTGTGTGCTGTGGAAACAATTTGGGGAGGACCCACATATGGTGGGGGGTGATGGTCAGGTGGCCACATACTTTTGGCCATATAGTGTATAAAACAAATGAATAAGCGTATACCCACTTATTTAGGAAGTAGAAAGGATCCAAAGCATTTTTACTAAATGGCCTGCTACAGGTGGGAAAAAGACTCACTCTTATCCAGAACAGACATGGCAGGGACAGGAAGACATGCCTCTGCTATATGTGAGAGTTTGAGGTACAGTTTCACACCAAAGGTATGGATCTTGGCCAGGGCATGATCTAGAGCATGTCTATCCAGCTCAGTAGTCTGCTTCGGCATCTTGGAATGTGAATTGCAATTCTCAGACTGCGATCTTTGAGATTTTTCTGCTTCCTTTACCACCCTACCCACTGTGCAAGGTAGGATATGTTTATATATCCTCTTCCAAATTCAAATTGCTCCAAACTTTTAAAACTTGCTTTATACCCCAAATAGTATTATAGTTTTTTTCCTTTTCCTTCCTCCCCCCACTGCTTGTCAGGTTTTTTTATATCCATTATCTGATTTGTACATAGTTTTCATTCACATCAAAATATTCAGTGAACCCCTATGCTCTGTGGATGGAGTAACTGTCATCCTGAAAGAGATAGGATAGAAATGTTTTATCATAAGAGACAGGTGATTAGTGATCTGTACCATCTGTAATCAGATTACTCAATGATTTGGCTGATTTAAAAAAAAAAACAAAAAAACAGTTCTCAGGGTGGAGAGGTGGGCTGCTTTATGTGCTTGAGTTTGTCTACATAGGGCATGTAGAAAGTGTTTAAATCCTACTGTTGGATGTTTCAAATGCTTTTGGAGATAGCATTTTCTATACCACCTCTTCTTTGGATTGTTGTGGGACCAAGTAGGACATTGCTGGATTGGACTTCCTTCCAGTAGGGCCAACTCTGTGTTATGAACTCTTCCTCATTCTCAGTGCAGCACTGTATGTTTCACGCAGCATGATGACAGTGTAACATAATGGTCAAAAACCAGACTGAAATGTTTCATAAATATTGTTTAAATCAAGATAAAGACTGCAGCTGGTAAGCAACAACCCTCACAATACATCTTGCAATTAGTTAGGTTAGAAATGGGCCTGTAATTATTGAAGTTATTTGGCTTGAGGCAGGGTTTTTTGAGGCTTGGTAAGACTGATCCCAGAGGTAAGAGAACAGTTGATAAAATCTGCAAGAGTAGGGATAACAGAAGTCATGGAATTTTTAAGGAGAGAAATAGGAACAGGATTGAGTTGACCGAAGGAGGAATTAGATTTCTTAATAAATTCAGACACATCAGCTGGAGTAATAGCAGTAAAGCTATACAATAGCTAAGGTAAATGTTCTGGAAGGGTATCATCAGGAGAAGTGTTTGACAGTAAAAGTGTTGTAAATTGATTTAATCTTATTTATGAGATGTTTAAGAATGGAATTGCACAAGTCAACAGACCCAGAGACCACAGTGGCAAGAACATGCACAAGGCTATTAACTGTGGCAAAAAAATGTTCATTCCAGAGCTCCCTCCAGAGGCTGATTGTGTGGCCTTCACTCCTGTGATCAGTCCTCCACCTGGCTTCGAAGATGACATGATCACTCCACTTCCTGACTGCAAGGACGAGACCTTCTCTACCTCCTAGCTTTCAATATATCATGCCACTTCTTGACTGCAAGGATGAGATCATTGTTCTGCCTCCTAGCTTTGAAGATGACATTTGCCGCTTTTCCGCTGAGCCGTGCCGTGCTGAGTCGGGCTGAGCGGGGCTGTTGGAGTTGCATTTCGACTACAACCGTGCTGAACCGTGCTGTCTGGAAGTGGGTGGACACATTGGGTGGAGTTAGCGAAAGTGGGTGGACGTCAGGTGATGTCGTTAAGCAGCGCAAACAGTGACATCAGTGAGCTTTTAAGTGGTAGTCTCACGACCCGAATAGTAAACAATAAACATGGAGGACATGGAGTCGTTAGTGTTGCTGGTCTTGGTGCTGTGGCTTGTTGTCACTGACAACGCGGACAGATACTGGCAAGAGCGTATAGATGAGGCGAGGCGCATAAGGCTTCAGAAATTCTCGTAATTCTTAATTCTTCTCCTTCCGGGTTTGTGGTGTTTACAGATCCCAGCGCGCTCGCGGGGCGTGTGTGGGCATGTGAGGACACTCCTCCTCACCAATCAGTGCACAGGGGAGTGTCTGCTCACGCCCCCAGCCTCACTCGGCTCGCTTTGGCTCGCTTCGGCTCACTTCAGCCCCACTCCAAAACGGTGCGAGTTTTAGGGGCTAAGCAGGGCTGAAGCGAGCTGAGTCGTGCTGGTTTTTGGTAGTCAAAACGCGAGCCGTGTCGGGCTGAAGTGAGCTGAAGTGAGCTGAAAAAGGGTAGTGGAAAAGGGCCATTTGTCACTCTGCTTCCTAACACTGAGGATAAGGACCTCACCCTGCCTCTTGGCTTTAAGGATGTCACTCCATCTGCTGAATCCTTAATCATGCCTTGGCCTGAGTCCATGCCCTTGCCTTATCTTTGCCCCACACCTAACCCTTACCCAGGCCAAAAACCTATGGGGCATTATCCAGCATCAGGCCCTTCCCCAGAAGCCCTAGTCCACTTATTCGTGGCATTGGTTGGTGTGCCAGGAGTTACATCATCTAGTGGTGGTGGTGGGGGGTCTGTTATGAACTCTCGCTCACGCTCCGTGCCAACGGCTACTTCTGGGTTCACAGCCCTGAACTACATTTTTCAATAACAGCCCGCAGGATGGGCTGTGGGTCCACGCAGCGCATGATGTTAGCAATTAGTTGTTCTGTATCTCAGCTCTTAATGGACTCGCATTAAAGATGCATTGAACACTCATGCATGCTGAAGTATAGTCAGTGTTATTCTTACCTGTGATTACGAAGCTGTATGATTCCTGTTCCATGTTTCAAGTCATTGACTGACTGTGTTTTGTTTTCTTGTCTCATGCCCTAGCTTTGCCTTGGATGTCCAGTTTGTAGATCACCCAGTTTATGCATGTTTTTGACCATTTTTCTGCTCACTGATTTGGATGTGTTTACCTGAGCTGTTTTTCAATTAACTGTTTTAACTTCACCCGCATCCTATTAACCCCCCGTAAAGTTGTGACATTCTGCTTGAACACTATGTAGCCTGTAGCTTGCCAGCCAGGATTTCCTTCCTGTGAAGGCAGAGGAGCAAATGTTGTGGGCATCAGGGGCAGTGCCAGAGATATATATTTGCTGGTGCTATGAGGCTGCTTGAATTTTCAGTGAGGGTGCTCTGAAATTTAGAGTTACCCATTAATGTGCTGTTATAGTTTAAATACCTTTGCCAAAGAGGTTCTACTTTTGGTTTGTCTTCAAACAAAATTATGCAAAAACTGCAGTTCCAATTTTCATGAAACTTGGTGGAAAGATGTAGCATGGCCCAAGGAAGAACCCATTCAATTTTAGAGTGGATCTGATTCACAGGATGGCTTGACAGATTTAGTTTCACTTTCACTAATGTGGCGGCATTTGGCTTTGAAAGAAGTCTGCACTCTCAGAGTTCCAGGCTGGATCATGACACCTTCTAAATCAAGAAAGTACCGCTGACCCTACCATTCAGGGATGACATTCCACAAGAGGAAGTAATTGCCTGCCTTGAATAGGCCCCAGTTAAGGAAGAACTAGTTAAGGCTCTCAAGCAACTAGCTTCAGACAAGGCACCAGGACCTGACTCCATCCCCAGTGAGATACTTAAAGCTGGTGGTGAGCCTCTGATCTAGGAGCTACACTCATTATTACTTAGAAGAAGCCTTTATTTGTCACACTTGCACTCAAGCACAAACTTAAGCACACAATGAAATTCCTCCTCTGCATTTAACCCATCTGAAGCAGTGAACACACACACGCACATACAAGTGAGTAATGAGCGCGCGCACATACCCAGTGGGCAGCCATGCTGCAGCACCTGGGGAGCAGTTGGGGGTTAGGTGCCTTGCTCAAGGGCACTTCAGCCCAAGGCTGCCCCACATTAACCTAACCACATGTCTTTGAACTGTGAGGGAAACCGGAGCACCCAAAGGAAACCCACGCAGACATGGGGAGAACATACAAACTCCACACAGAAAGGCCCCTGTCTCCGCATCTCCCCAAAGCACAGTGTGGCTTTAGAGGAAGCAGATCAACTACTGACATGTTCACTTTAGGACAGGTACTAGAGAAGTGCAGAGAACAACATCAAGAGCTCCACATTATATTCCTAGACTCAGTTAAAGCATTTAATTCTGTGGACAGAACACTCATGTGGGGTCTGCTTTTGAAGATTGGTACACCCCAAAAGATAGTTAACATCATGCACAGCTTTCACGATGGCATATGTGCAAAGTTTTTCATTGGTGTAGAATTCACAGACGCTTTTAAGGTGACTAGTGGATGCAGGCAAGGTTGCATTCTGGCTCCCACCCTCTTTCTGGGAAACATTTCACCACCTTTGTGCTGAAACATGCTTTCAAGAATTTGCCAAACTTTGGGGTTGCTTGATGGAAAACTGTTTAACACACAATGGCTTAAGAAGAAGTCAGTACTCGCTACCACATTAGGGTAATTCTTCTATGCTGATGATGGAACCTGCACAATGTCTAGTGCAGATGATCTTCAGACTGCAACAACTTTCCTGAATGATGCATGTAACATAAGTAAGCAAAAAAACTGAGGTGCTTCATCTGAACTGTGATAACCCTGCACTCCTCATGATTGACGACCATCTGCTCAATCAGGTTCACAAGTTTACCTTCCTTGACAGGGCTCGAAATTCATATATTTTTTCACCAGCCAGCCAGACTAGTTACCTTCTAAAGTAACTAGCCAAACAGAAAATCAACTAGCCAAAATTTGTTCATGTATGAATTTTACTTCTGTCAAAAATAATGCAAAAAAGAGAGTAGTTACCATTGTTCATAACTAATGTGCATTTATTTCAAGACCCGAGTATTTTGATATGTTGTTAAATACATAAATGAGAACAACACAGAGCACCATAATATAATATTAACAAATAATAATATATTGGAAAACTTGGCAATTTGGTGTATGAGTATTGAAAACAAATATACTTACTATCATGACTATAGCACCCAAAATATGTCCAACATGCTTTGTAGTGCTGCTGCCTTTCGTGATGACGTTTTTTTTTGCACAATTTACAAATTGGCATTTGCTGTTCCACGTCCTCGCGATATCCAAAAAATGCCAGATGACTGACCTCTTACTAGTTCTTTTAGGAACCAATTCGTCCGCTTCCATTTTTAATTTGTCGCTGAAATTGACAGAGCTTACACGGTAGCCTATGCAACACCAGCGATTGCACGAACTGAGTCAGTGCTGTAAACCGAAACTAGAAAATCTTCCCGCAAGTTCCTTTCAGCACCTAGATGTCGCCCGGGATTGGTTGGTGTGTGATTTTTTTTTTTTTTTACCCTTAGGCAACCTCTCACGTTACTGCCTGAGGGACAGGGAGAAAACCATCGGAAAAGGTTTTAAACAAATGCAACAAACACGAAACAAATGCAAGTCAGCAGATGACCATAAAATACTCGATAGTTACAATATAATAATTTTATGTATCTCACACAGAATTTTCGGAGATATGTCGAGTACATTCGATATATCGCACAGCCCTAGTCTGAATCTTCGCTTCATATATATTTTTTTATTTTCAACTAGCCAGCCGGGCTGGCTAGTGACAGGAATTACCCGCCAAATGACAAATTAAGTCGCCTTGGGCAACCGGACCACCGCAAATTTCGAGCCCTGCTTGGTGACCATGCATCACTCAACAGTGAGATAAGCAGGAGGATATCCTGTGCTGCAGTTACATACAAGTCCTTAATATCAAGGTGCTGGAATAGATCAGGGCTGTCAATCACAACAAAATTTGCTGTCTACAAATCTATTGTCCTTCCAACTCTCCTTTATGGCAGTGAGACTTGGCCCATGCTAGCCCCTCATAGCCATAGGCTTGAGGTACTCCATCAACAATCCCTTAGGCAAATCCTGCATATCAAATGGTGGCAACTTTATGAACCAGGAAGTCCTTAGGAGAGGAATGACCAATTGAGGTATTTCACCTGATGTCACAGGGTCACGTGACGCCCCGGTGTCCGCCATTTTGAAGGTCAAGCTAGCTAATGTCAACAACATAGTAGCTAGTATGTTACTGTAGCAATGTTTATGTTCAGTCATTTGGATGACTGTTAAAACCTTTCAGTCTCAGGTTTTTCCTTTACTGTATTTACTAGTTTACTGTAATTATGATCCGGCAGCTATTTACACCGGATCCAGTGTAAATAGCTGCCGGAGCGCGCGCCGGCTTGCTCCCCCTCAAATTAAGCAGCACGCTCCGGCTTGCTCCCGGAGTGCTCCGGCCAAGGTTCCCGAGCGCGCTCCGGCTTGCTCCCCCTCAAATTAAGCAGCACGCTCCGGCTTGCTCCCAGAGTGCTCCGGCCAAGGTTCCCGAGCGCGCTCCGGCTTGCTCCCCCTCAAATTAAGCAGCGCGCTCCGGCTTGCTCACGGAGTGCTCCGGCTGAGGTTCCGGAGCACGCTCCGGCTTGCTCCCCCTCAAATTAAGCAGCACGCTCCGGCTTGCTCCCGGAGTGCTCCGGCCGAGGTTCCCGAGTGCGCTCCGGCTTGCTCCCCCTCAAATTAAGCAGCACGCTCCGGCTTGCTCCCAGAGTGCTCCGGCCAAGGTTCCCGAGCGCGCTCCGGCTTGCTCCCCCTCAAATTAAGCAGCACGCTCCGGCTTGCTCCCAGAGTACTCCGGCCAAGGTTCCGGAGCGCGCTCCGGCTTGCTCCCCCTCAAATTAAGCAGCGCGCTCCGGCTTGCTCCCGGAGTGCTCCGGCCGAGGTTCCGGAGCACGCTCCGGCTTGCTCCCCCTCAAATTAAGCAGCGCGCTCCGGCTTGCTCCCGGAGTGCTCCGGCCGAGGTTCCGGAGCGCGCTCCGGCTTGCTCCCCCTCAAATTAAGCAGTGCGCTCTGGCTTGCTCCCGGAGTGCGCTGCTTAATTTGAGGGGGAGCAAGCCGGAGCGTGCTGCTTAATTTGAGGGGGAGCAAGCCGGAGCGCGCTCCGGCAGCTATTTACATTGGATCCGGTGTAAATAGCTGCCGGATCATAATTACAGTAAACTAGTAAATACAGTAAAGGAAAAACTTGAGACTGAAAGGTTTTAACAGTCATCCAAATGACTGAACGTAAACATTGCTACAGTAACATACTAGCTACTATGTTGTTGACATTAGCTAGTGCTAACAGCTAGCTGCTAGTACACTGCTACAACACAGACACCGACCCTAATAATACAGTTCTTGGTCATTGCCTGGTAACAGCAAATTTATAACGGGCCATGTCTCAACAGACCAAGAAGTTCTCAATGACATTTAATAACATTTTGTTTATCCTGAGGACCGAAAGTAAATGAAAATGTGAACAAACCTTAGCTGTAATAAGATGGCGACCACCGGCTCCAGGGACGACCCACTGATGTAGGCATGTTACCCAGCCTGACACAAAATATTTGTAGGCATCCAAACTCTTATACGCTTTCAGATCAATACCTGTGTATGGCAATGGGTTTTTAACGACATAGGTATACAGATCATGTGGACCGAAGTCAGGTAAAGACGAGGGCTTCGTGTACTTCCGTACGTCAGTGAACAATCCTGGTGGAAGCAGGTAAACGTCGTTCTCTAAGCCTGCTAACCTCAATTTTTGCAAATACCTCTCCCTCTGCTCGCCCTGTAAATGCCCTACGTTGCTGGATAGTGAAGGTGTTTTCTGCATCTCGCTCCTTTTTCCTTTTATGTTTTTTGTTTGTCGCCTTCCTCGCATTCAAACTGATTCGAGCCATGACGTCCAAAATGGCAGCCTAACGATGCATCACTTGACTTGGTCACGTGGGTGAAAAATCTCAATACAGTAGAGATGAGGCTAAGAGATAACTGTCTAAGATGGTTGGGTCACATATCAAGGATGGACAATAGTTGCATTCCTAAACAACTCCAGAGCGCTGCAGCTTCCCACTCTGGAGAAATTCACTGGAGACGCTCTCACCTGTAAAGGTTTTCTACTGCAATGTTCCATGTATTTCGCTACTATGCCTAACCTTTCTGATGAACACAAGATTGCTAAGTTTCTTTCCTTCCTCACTGGTAAAGCACTCCAATAAGCAAGTGCTGTTTGGAACAAAGGTGGTGAGCAGATGACATGAGCCGTTCCTCACTGTTCAAGAGAGAGTGTTCGACCATGAACCTGAGGGGATTGAAGTACAGTGGTGCTTGAAAGTTTGTGAACCCTTTAGAATTTTCTATATTTCTGCATAAATATGACCTAAAACCTGACCTTAATCCAATCAAAATGTTGTGGAAGAACCTAAAGCAAACCGTTCATGTGAGGAAACCCATCAACATCCCAGAGTTGAAGCTGTTCTGTACAGAGGAATAGGCTAAAATTCCTCCAAGCTGGTGTGCAGGACTGATTAACGGTTACTGGAAACGTTTAGCTGCAGTTATTGCTGCACAAGGGGGTCACACCAGATACTGAAAGCAGAGGTTCACATACATTTGCCACTCACAGATGTGTAATATTGGATCATTTTCCTCAATAAATAAATGACCAAGTATAATATTTTTGTCTCATTTGTTTAACTGGGTTCTCTTTATCTACTTTTAGGACTTGTGTGAAAATCTGATGATGTTTTAGGTCATATTTATGCAGAAATATAGAAAATTCTAAAGGGTTCACAAACTGTCAAGCACCACTGTAGGTGAGAGTTTGCTCACCATATCACAGGGTTCCAGAAGTGTGGCTGAGTATGCCCTAGACTTCAGAACATTAGCAGCAGCCAATGGATGGAACAACCCTGCTCTGAAAGCTGTTTTCCGCCAAGGTCTTTGTCCCAAGGGTCTGAGCGAACTAGCTTGCAGAGATGAACAACTCATACTGGCCTCTCTCATCGACTTAGCCATTCCATTCACCTTGATCATCTGTTGGCCCATCAACCCTCCATTCAAGAAAGCATAAAGCTGGTCCAGACTTCTGAGGACAGTTCACCCATGGAAGTATCACGCACCCGGTTAACATGCTCAGAGCATGCAAGGAGGAAAAAGAAGGGTCTGTGCTTCTACTATGGGAGCTCCAAACATCAGTTCAAGCACTATCCCATCCATCCATCCATCCATCCATCCCGTGCAGCTCCAACAGAAGGTCCAGCATGCACTGTGAGTCTGGTGAGAAAGTTCAATTCTAAATCATTTAACGTTCCATCTATCTGTAGCCACTCATCCTGTCCTACAGGGTCGCAAGCAAGCTGGAGCCTATCCCAGATGACTATGGGTGAGAGGCAGGGTACACCCTGGACAAGTCGCCAGGTTATCGCAGGGATGACACAGAGACACAGACAACCATTCACACTCACGTTCATACCTACGGTCAATTTAGAGCCACCAATTAGCCTAACCTGCATGTTTGGACTGTGAGGGAAACTGGAGCACCCAGAGGAAACCCACGCAGACACGGGGAGAACATGCAAACTCCACATAGAAAGGCCCTCGTCGGCCGCTGGGCTTGAACCCAGGACCTTCTTGCTGTGAAGTGACCGTGCTAACCACTACACCACTGTGCTGCCTCATTTAACGTTCCAGTGTTAGTTTTACTGGTGAGTGGCCTAGTAGTTAGCATGTCCACCTCTCAATCAGGAGATCACGAGTTCTACTCATGGTCGGGTCATAACAAAGGCCATCATAAAAATGGTACCTACTGCCATCTGGCAAGGCACGCTGCAATACAGATGCAAATGGGGAGTCAAACTCTCACGGTTACCAGAGGACTAGCCCCCCCACTGTAACCCTAGCTATGTAATAGGCAAGAGGCCAAGGGCTATGGAAACGGAGATTGGCACCGCCCTATATGCCACATGGCTTGGGAAGGACTTTGATTTGATATAAAAGTTGCCATCTTCCACACATGGCCTTTCTGCTTTCGTTGATTCAGGGGCAGAGGGGAACTTTATCAGCAGCTCAGTCACACAGAAGTTCAACCTGCCAACAACCTGTCTTCAAAGTGCACTCAGCATTAGGACCAAATCGATGGAGGACCCATAGGAGAGGGTTTCGTCACTATGCGTACTACCCTGATTTATATCCAAGTGGGAGTACTGCACTCAGAGCTCATATCGCTTTACGTCACCACAACTGTAAGTCATGATATCATTCTTGGTTACCCTTGGCTTCAACTTCACAACCACTTAATCTCATGGCAGAATAAGGAAATTATCCAATGGTCACCTACCTGCTTTCAGAATTGTATCTCTTGTCCCCAAATCACACACTCATCCACCTCTGTGGAGAGTCCTCAGCTAGACTCTATGGACAATGTCCCTGAATGTTATCTGGACCTTAAGGAGGATTTTAGCAAGGGTAAAGCTTGTGGGCTACCACCTCATCGACCCTATGACTTACTGCCAGGCATGTCACCACCATCTCATCTCATTATCTCTAGCCGCTTTATCCTTCTACAGGGTCGCAGGCAAGCTGGAGCCTATCCCAAGCTGAAAGGCGGGGTACACCCTGGACAAGTCGCCAGGTCATCACAGGGCTGACACATAAACACAGACAACCATTCACACCTACGGTCAATTTAGAGTCACCAGTTAACCTAACCTGCATGTCTTTGGACTGTGGGGGAAACCGGAGCACCCGGAGGAAACCCACGCGGACACGGGGAGAACATGCAAACTCCACACAGAAAGGCCCTCGCCGGCCCCGGGGCTCGAACCCAGGACCTTCTTGCTGTGAGGCGACAGCGCTAACCACTACACCACCGTGCCGCCCTGTCACCACCATGTGGATGTATATAGCCCCTCTCCCAAAAGGAACATGCAGCTATGGAAGAGTACATTCAAGAGGCCCTCAAGCAGGGATACATCTGCCCTTCCAAGTCTCCAGCTTCTGCAGGCTTCTTCTTCGTGGAGAAATGAGGTGGTGGGCTCCAACCATGTATTGCTTACAGGGGATTAAACCAGGTATCCATTAAGTATCCCTTTCCTCTTGTTCATGCAACCTTGGAGCAACTCAGATCAGCAAAGATCTTTTCGAAACTAGACTTACACAGTGCGCATAACCTTATCAGGATTAAAAAGGGTGATGAGTGGAAAACCACCTTCAGCACTACTGCCAGCTATTTTGAGTACTGGGTAATGCCTTATGGCCTTTCTTCGGCTCCTAGCGTGTTCCAATGCCTAATCAATGATGTGCTATGGGACATGCTAGGCAGATATGCCATCAATTATATAGATGATATGCTGATCTACTCCCCAGATAAAGGAAGTCACCAAGAATATGTTAGAGTGGTTCTCAAATGCCTGTTCAACAATCACTTCTACGTCAAAGTAGAGAAGTGCGAGTTCCATCAGAGTAGTATCTTCTTCTTAGGATATATCATCAGCACTGAAGGAGTTAGTATGGACTCATCCAAGGTGTCTGTGGTCATGTCTTGGCCTACAGCCATGCCCATAAGGGACCTTCAGCATTTCTTGGGCTTTGCAAACTTCTATCGCTGTTTTATTAGGGGGTTTAGCATGATTGCCACTCCCTTGACAGCTCTGTTAAAGAAGGGACTTAAGCACCTCCAGTGGAACCCTGTGACAGAAGAAGCATTCAGCCATCTTAAGCGTGCTTTCACCTCTGCTCCAGTCTTACAGCATCCTGTCCCATCCAAACCTTTCACCTTAGAGGTAGATGCATCTAACACTGGAGTAGGGGCGATTCTGTCCCAACATTTTGGGGAGAAACAGAAACTTCATCCAGTAGCCTGCTTTTCAAAGAAACTCTCTTCTGCAGAAAGGAACTGTGATGTTGGTAACAGAGAGCTGCTTGCTATTAAACTAACCCCCGAGGAGTGGTGACACTGGCTAGAGGGAGCCACTCACCCATTCATAATTCTCACTGACCACAAGAATCTTGAATATCTCAGGAAAGCCAAAAGGTTAAATCCTCCCCAGGCCAGATGGGCACTCTTTTACACATGCTTCAATTTCACAATTTCATTTTGCCCTGGCTCCAAGAATACCAAGGCAGACACCCTATCTCGAGTCTTTGGTCCTTCTCATCAATATTCTGTCACCCACCCCATTCTCCCACCCCAATGCTTTCTACAATCTATCACCTGGGACCTAGACAAAGAAATAAGGAATTCATAACCTCAAACTCTCCCCATCAATCTCCCACCTGGCCTACTATGTGTGCCTAAGCATCTTTGAGGCAGACTCATCACTTGGGCCCATGCATCTCCTGACACAGGACACCCTGGCAGCCAATATACTCATCAAATGCTAAGGAACAAGTACTGGTGGAAGAACATGCTCACTGAGATTAACCAGTTCATCACCTCATGTTCTGTTTGTGCCCAAGCTAAGGTTCCTAGAACCCCTCCTGCTGAAAAACTGTGCCCTCTCCCTGTTCCTCAGAGACCCTGGTCCCACCGATTTCATCACAGACCTCCTTCCCTTGCAAGGCAATACTACCATAATGGTAACTATCGACCGCTTCTTCAAAACTCTTAAGCTCACCCTGTTACCTGGCATCCCAAACAGCAGAACTACTCTTCCAGCAAGTATTTGGATACTATGGTATCCCCGAAGACATAGACATAGTCAGTGACCAGGGTACTCAGTTTATTTCATGCTTTTGGACTTGCTTCATGGAAAGATTAGGGGTATCAGTGAGCCTCGTGTCTGGCTACCATCCTCAGTCGAATGGCCAAGTAGAAAGAACCAACCAAGAAATTGGCTGTTTCCTGAGGATCTCCTGCATGTGTAACCAGGGAGAGTGGGCACAAAACTCCCTCAGACACTCTGCAACCCAATTAACACCATTTCAGTGCATACTCGGCTATCAACCGCCCCGTTCCCCTGAGATGACATGCTAAGCCAGGTACAGGCCATGGAGGACTGGTTGACCTGCAGCCAGACAATATGGGAGGAGGTACACCAACGTTTGGAAACAATCAATGCCAAGTATAAAGAATATGCAGATAAACATAGAGCAGACAATCCAAACTTTTCCCCAGACGACAGAGTATGGGTGGCCACAAGAAACCTCATAGAAACCAACACCTGTCAAAAACTTCAGCCATGATATATTGGGCCATTCAAGGTACTGCATCGCATCAATGAGGTCTCATACTGTTTAGAACTTCCTCCTCACAGCAGGTTATCACCTACATTCCACGTATCCAATCTGAAACCTGCCATCCCGGGCCCTCTGGCCGAAAACGCACCAGTCCAGGAGCACCCAGCTCTCAACATAGAGGGTGAATCCATCTACCAGGTAAATAATTTACCCATCTACCAGGTTTTGGTTCTAGACACAGAAGAGGGCAAGTTGAATACCTGGTAGATTGGGAAGTTTATGGACCTGAAGAACAAAGCTGGGTTTCCACAAGGGACATTGTAGACCCACTCCTCAAGCAAGAATTCCATGCTCTACATCCTGACAAACCAGCACCAAGAGGTAGGGGGTGCCTTAGAAAGAATGTAGCTCCTAGAGGGAGCTCCTTGGGGGGGTTCTGTCAGTAAACCAGCTGAGAACGTTCAGACTACAAACATGGACACCTTGAACTATGTTCCCCAAGAATCACAGCACCCTCTGTCTCCAGACTATTGATTATAGCTGCCACTCATCTTCCTAATTACCTCTCTCCCTACTTAAGCCACTCACTTACTCAACTCCAGTGAGAAGTATCATTCTGCTCTGTCCAGTTCATACCAAGCCTTGTATTTTCTGACCGTCTCTTGATTTTTTGACTCTTGCTCTCCCTTTTCACATTTATGCTTTTTGTCTTTCCTCTATTATGTTGTTTGCCGATCACCCAACCCTCGCTAGTTTCCTGACTTCCATTCCTGTTTCATGTTTTGGCTTTGTCGACAGTTTGCACCCCGCTCTCCTCTGCACATACATCCATAAGTGCCTGCTCCCTGACACTAAGTGGGTGTTATGGCTAAGTGGTGCACTAATACTCAACACCTGGAAGAAATGTGTGACTGGCTTTTCTGTGAACAGAATGAGAGACACAGAGACATCAAGTACACAGTTTTTCAATCAAAGCTTAAGCAATTGCCAACAATTACATCCAGATCACCTGTAAATGAAACATCAGTGTTACTTTTGGTCCAAGGGGTTGGAAAGGTCAGCCCTTACTTACCTCAAAAGGTGACAGTTTGGATCTTGAATTGGCGGTTATTCAAATTTTGCAAGGGATGGATAGTAGAAGGTCAAGTCGGCCTCAGTAGTCTGAGGCTACATCCACATGACAACGGCAATGAGATTTTTTTTAAAAAATATCGCGTCCACATGGGCAATGGATCAGTAAAATATCAGGTTCATATGGCAACGCAACGCTTGCTGAAAACGATGCAATACACATGCCACACCTCTACGTGCGCTGTAAGACGGTCCCATCGGAGACACCAGAACAACAGAAGTAGTAGACGCATGTGCATAAACCCCTTCTTCTGTAGCATTAGCCACATAAAGTTTTTATTAGTCAGTAGCATAAAATAGTATCTATTGTCTAAGACACTTATTTATATTTCATATTAAAACGTCTATGTAAATTAATACATAGAAAGCCTGGCCAGGCGCTGAATGTTCTTCTGCCTTCACTTTAAGAGAAATTCAGGGCGAGCATGAGCCTAGGTTCTTCCCTGTCACTGTCACACGCGCACACCTTCTCACTCCCTGTCCTATGGCTATAGTCCCTTTAAAATCACATGCTCGTTTTTTGAATGGTGACGTGGAAAGAGGAATGAACGGGGGTAGATGGAAGCCGGTATGCCAACATTCTGAGATCCTCCAGAATTCTTTAATGGTCCGGAATAAATTGAATGCTACGTATTGATGAATTACTTTGTTCTTCTACGCCCTTTTTGAGGAATGTATTGTCAGACTTAAACCAACATCTGAAGAGGTGAGATCGCTCCTTTTTTTTCCTATTTTTGCTGGCGGGATTGTTTTTGTTTTTGGAAAGCGCACGGACGGTACGCGGTTTGGTACTGCTTCCGCAGTGTTTGGACTAAAGACTCTGCCCTAAGGGCTATTCTCTCACTCTCTCTCTCTCACTTTGCACCATTACACAAATATTCACAGTGAAAATATTTTGTAAGTGCGTTTCATGAACCAAGTTATAGGATTTGTTGACAACTCACATTGAGTTCGTTACACTTCTACCTGGCGTGAAGCACTGACAGTCATGTGGTTGTGACATCATCGTAAACAAATCTGTTCTACTCATCCAGACGACTTTGCAACGGTGCCGTTGCCAGATTTTTTCACTCTGGAACCCGTTCTCAAAAGATTTTGTTTTGGGGCACCCAAAACGCCGGTGCCGTGTGGACGCCAGGCCGAAATGATAAACAATTTTATCAGATTCACCTGAATCCGTTGCCGTGTGGACAGGGCCTGAGTCTGTAAAAAAAACTGTATAGTCTGTCAGGAGACAAAGAAAAATGAGAAAACATTGAATAAATGGGTGATTCAGAAACATCTAGGCAAGGCTTGCCCTCTTTGGCTACGTTTACACTAGACCGTATCTGTCTCGTTTTCTTCGCGGATGCACTGTCCGTTTACATTAAACCGCCTGGAAACGGGAATCCGCCAGCGTCCACGTATTCAATCCAGATCGTGTCAGCTCTGGTGCTGTGTAAACATTCATAATACGCGGATACGCTGTGCTGAGCTCTAGCTGGCGTCTCATTGGACGCGACTGCTGAAAAACGGCGCGGACTTCCGCCTTGTATCACCTTTCATTAAAGAGTATAAAAGTATGAAAATACTGCAAATACTGATGCAAATACTGCCCATTGTGTAGTTATGATTGTCTTTAGGCTTGCCATCCTTCCACTTGCAAGTAGTAAGTGATATGCGCTGGGATCACACACATAGCGGCTCAGTCCCGAATCGTGGCTTGTGCACTTCACTCGCGTGCTCTGTGAGCTGCGCAGGGCCGGAGTGCGCACCCTCCAGAGGGCACTCGCTGTTCAGGGCGGAGTGATTTGGAGCGCAGGATGCCTGCGGAGCCGAGCGTATCCGCGTATTGGCGTTGCTGTGTGCATGGCTAACGGTTTTAGTGTAAAAGCGAATCGTTTTAAGAACGTTAATCTGATGATCCGCTGATTCGACGTAATGTAAACGTAGCCCTTGTCTGCCTGCTTATTGACTTCGTCTACTAAGTGGTTCCCATTACTCTGAGTTGAGTCACCAGAGTCATGACCTTTGGTTTTGATGATGGATAATAGTTTTGGGCAGGGAACATGCTTCTAAAAGATCTGTGACGAGAGGCATGTAATATGTTTACCATTAGTGGCCTTAAAGCCAAGTGAGTGCCAAATTTTCCCAAAATCATGAGCTACCTCAAAGGCGTAATGGGAATATGTATAAATAGAAAATCCATGCAGAAAAATGAAATCATTAGCTTTTGAACAAGAGCTGTCAACAAAACACATGCACACCATGCTCAAAGGGAGTCTGAGACATATCACACCTCAGCAATGAGGTGGAGGTAATTTAATCTAGACAGTCATGTTCCAACCATGCTGGATCTGGGCCAGACCTGCAGAAAGACAACAGGTGGTGTAACAAAAGAGCTGGGGTATTATCTGATGTGACAGGTTTGATAGACAAGTTCTGTGTGGCACACAGGATAAACTAATAACCAGAACATCACTGAGCATTCATATGTTTTGTCTGAATATTGTTTAAAACGGAGTCTACCTGATGTGATGAATGTAAAATCAGAGAGTGAGACAGCACCAGTTTTTCAGCATCAGTCACCAAAAAAGCAGAGGCTGCAACAGCATGTAAACACAGAGGCATATCTTGGACCACTAGCGCCAGGGTTGTTGATAGATAAGCTGCAAGATGATACCCTCCACTATGCTCTTGGGCAAGGAACTCCGCTGTGATCATGCCATCTTCTGAGACATACAGGTGGAATGGTAGATTGTAGTCAGGCATGCCCAGTGCTGGAGCTGATGTGAGAGATTGTTTCAGATAACAGAATGAGTGCATCATTTCAAAAGTCCATCCAATGTCACTGGGCTGCTCTTTGAGGCATGGCTTTCTCAGGTTATTTTCATAATAAGAACAGTCAGGAATGTACTGACAACAATAGTGAGAATAGTTAAACAATAGAGTCTGAGAAAAGACAACATGTCAGTCTTATTCGAGGGAGGAGCCACCTCGAGTATCACAGAGAGTCTATCAGATGAGAGACAGTGCTCACCTTGAGAGACATCAAAGCTGAGGTATCGCGCTGAAGTCTGACAAAACTGCAGCTTGGACTATGAGGCCTTAAATTCACACCGAGCCAGGTGCACAAGAAGAGCCAGAGAGCCTTATTCACACTTGTACTTGTCCTCAGCTGATAGCAGAATTTCATCTGGATATTGGAGCAAAGTGCAGCCATCAGGGAGGATCAGAGCATTCAGTGAGTTTCGACCAACAGCAGAGAAGACTGTGGGGGAGTCAATGAACCCTTGAGCTAGGCAGGTCCATGTATATTGCTGCTGCTAAAAAGTAAAGGCAAATATAGGTTGAGTCTCGACACTCACGGGGACACTGAAAAAGGCACTGCAAAGATCAGTGACAGTAAAGTGGATATGTTGACTCAGAATAGATAATATAAAAATGGAAGTTACATCTGGTATAGGAGAGCTGACAGGAATAACCAATTGATTAATGCGTCTCAAAACCTGAGTGAATCTGAGGCCCCGTTTGATTTTTTTACCAGATTAACTGGAGTATTATACGGAGAAGAACAAGGGACCAAAAGACATTCTGATAACAGAGATGAAATCACAGGTTCAATGCCATTCTCCTTTTCAGGGGAAAGTGGATATTGTTGACAGTACACAGGGACAGATGTTTTCAAACTGGCACCATATGGGGGTGCCTGTACATGTCCAACCTCATTGGATTATGATACCCAGAGTGTTTGAAGCACCTGATTCAAAATCTAAGGAACAGAGGCTTCAGCGCCTGTGTCTTCCTTCTCTGATAAAACAGCAGAAGCAAACGATAGGTTATCTGGTGTGCACAGAACAGTAAGACCTACTTCAAAAGAAATAGAACAGTTGATTTTAGTCAAACTATCACTGTCTAATAGATTAAAAGAGGAGCTAGGAATGACAACAAAGTGATGCATGAAAGGCAATTTAGGATTATCTGGCATGGTCACAAGTAGGGAATAGTCTTAGGGCATTTAACAGGAGTCCTGTTTATTCACACAGAGGTAATAGTGGTCCCTGATACTGGTCCATTGTAAGATTTCCCACGAAAAGATGATCAAGTGGCACCCATGTCCAACATAAAGGGATAAGTGTTGCTATCTACACAAAGATCAATTATGGGCAATGTGCTGGAATCAGTAGCAAGAATCATGGACAATATATTGGGGTTAGTGTCACCCTGTGGGCAGCCCCATTGCTATGTAAACTCCCAAGCAGTGGGATACTGGGGGGACACCCGTGTGTATGAGATTGATACCTGTAGAGTGAGATTAGGCAGACTACAACGTTCAAACTGAGTGCTACCTTTTCTCATATCACGTGCTTTTTTTTCTGGCATTCATATTCCCAGTCACCAACTCTGCCACAGGAGTGGCATTGGCCAGACTTAAGGTCAAACTTCCAGTCATCTGGGAATGGTGTCTGCATTGCGGCATTGACTGATGATTGATGCTCACCTGTCAGAGATTTGGGCTTAATCACAGGGTCAAAGACACCAGCGGAATCCAAGCCTCGAGGCTTGTGACCCACTTCCTTAATGCTCATGTCATTTACAACCTCAATTCCAAAAAAGTTGGGACAAAGTACAAATTGTAAATAAAAACGGAATGCAATGATGTGGAAGTTTCAAAATTCCATATTTTATTCAGAATACAACATAGATGACATATCAAATGTTTAAACTGAGAAAATGTATAATTTAAAGAGAAAAATTAGGTGATTTTAAATTTCATGACAACACATCTCAAAAAAGTTGGGACAAGGCCTTGTTTACCACTGTGAGACATCCCCTTTTCTCTTTACAACAGTCTGTAAATGTCTGGGGATTGAGGAGACAAGTTGCTCAAGTTTAGGGATAGGAATGTTAACCCATTCTTGTGTAATGTAGGATTCTATTTGCTCAACTGTCTTTTTTGTCGTATCTTCCGTTTTATGATGCGCCAAATGTTTTCTATGGGTGAAAGATCTGGACTGCAGGCTGGCCAGTTCAGTACCCGGACCCCTCTTCTACGCAGCCATGATGCTGTAATTGATGCAGTATGTGGTTTGGCATTGTCATGTTGGAAAATGCAAGGTCTTCCCTGAAAGAGACGTCGTCTGGATGGGAGCATATGTTGCTCTAGAACCTGGATATACCTTTCAGCATTGATGGTGTCTTTCCAGATGTGTAAGCTGCCCATGCCACACGCATTAATGCAACCCCATACCATCAGAGATGCAGGCTTCTGAACTGAGCGCTGATAACAACTTGGGTCGTCCTTCTCCTCTTTAGTCCGAATGACACGGCGTCCCTGATTTTCCATAAAGAACTTCAAATTTTGATTCGTCTGACCACAGAACAGTTTTCCACTTTGCCACAGTCCATTTTAAATGAGCCTTGGCCCAGAGAAGACGTCTGCGCTTCTGGATCATGTTTAGATATAGCTTCTTCTTTGAACTACAGGTAGTCATCGACTTACGACCGATCGACTTTATGACCGTCTGGTTATGACTGGCAAGTGTTTCCCAGCTGAGCTAGCTGAGCGTACAACAGTTTCTGCCCCAGCTCCCGGCAGCGCCCAGCATCCAGTCAGTGTTGCCAGATACTGCTGACGGTTTCCAGCCCAAAATATGTTCAAAACCCGCCAAAATGCACTTAAAACCGCCCAGTCTGGCAACACTGCATCCAGCCTCTTCTCTTATGTGTGCAGTGTTTCGCTGGACAAACAACGAGCGAGGTACAGCGTGCGTACGGCTTAACCAGATTTTGTGCTATAATGTGCACAGCTGGTAATCAAAGTAACTTTCACTTTTCTGTTCTGTTACACTGTTCTGTGTCCAATGTCCAAAATGAAAAGTTAGTTTTCAACTGTTCAGCTAAAAAAAAATGTAATTAAAACGATTGTGTTGTTGAAATGATGTTTGCAATTTATTTATAATCAAAAACGGATACAGGTGGATGAAAGAGTGATAGTGTGATAAAGTACTATACTAGTACTACTGAGTGATAAGAAGTCCTAGTGAATGCTTGATAAGTAGACAATAATAAATAATTAGGTGTATTTTTCGGCACGCGCACTATGACTCAAAATAATATACCGGCAAGAAATAAAAGTTACTTTCACCCCTGAGTATGCAGTGTTTGACTTAAACCAAATAATGAGCCAAGGTAATGAAATAAGAAAATGTTGATAAAATAAGACTTTAAGATGATTACAATATCATTACACATCACAATATACTTGCGTTCATTTAACATAGGCCGACTTACGATCAGATCGGTTTACAACCGGTCAGTCATAACCAAACGCAGTCGTAAGTCAACGACTACCTGTATAGAGTTTTAGCTGGCAGCGGCGGATGGCACGGTGAATTGTCTTCACAGATAATGTTCTCTGGAAATATTCCTGAGCCCATTTTGTGATTTCCAATACAGAAGCATGCCTGTATGTGATGCAGTGCCGTCTAAGGGCCCGAAGATCACGGGCACCCAGTATGGTTTTCCAGCCTTGACCCTTACACACAGAGATTCTTCCAGATTCTCTGAATCTTTTGATGATGTTATGCACTGTAGTTGATGATATGTTCAAACTCTTTGCAATTTTACACTGTCGAACTCCTTTCTGATATTGCTCCACTATTTGTTGGTGCAGAATTAGGGGGATTTGTGATCCTCTTCCCATCTTTACTTCTGAGAGCCGCTGCCACTCCAAGATGCTCTTTTTATACCCAGTCATGTTAATGACCTATTGCCAGTTGACCTAATGAGTTGCAATTTGGTCCTCCAGCTGTTCCTTTTTTGTACCTTTAACTTTTCCAGCCTCCTTTAAAACGTTAACAGCGAAAAATACATAGTAGCTACACTTTCGATGCACCTGCATCCGTAGGCTACAGAGCAGCGCATTCTGTTCTAGAATCTTCGGCCAGAGTCCGCATTATATGGACTTGGAATGGAATTGCTACCGCACACGCTGCGCCGACTCTTGCCAGAACAAAAATGCTGAAGTGGTTGAAGTGGACCGACCGTGGGGAAGAAACTGAAAGCCCAGACATAACGTCTCCGGGACCTTCAGGATCCAAAGTGTCATCGCCTGGTCTGCAGGCAACGCTAGCAACTGAATGAACTTAATGAACACTGTTAGACACGTTATAAAATACAACAGGAATGATGTGGATGATATTGACGGAAGATACCGTTCAACAGAATAAGTGAGTTTTCTTGGTGTCTTTCTAGTTCAGAAAGTTTAGTCAGTCAGCAGCACAACTAGGCTAGGACCTGGCACTATGTTGATTTTGCTAACATTTGCACCCACGTTTCGGCAGCGAAAGTTCATAAAATGGATAACGGAAAGTTCATAAAAATGGATAACGGTAATGGTGAAAATTATAAGTTGGCCTTATAAGTGCCAACAGATATTCAAGGTATAAGTAGATGAAATGAACATAAAAGGAGTCTTATTTTCAACTAAAGTGTACTGCAGATGTAGGGAGTTGAAACATTTTCTGAATGAGCTAGTTGGCCCCTTTAAATAAACGGGTATCTATTCATACAGTGAGATCGCCAAAGTTTTATAAACTGAAAATGCAATAACTAATTTTGAAGTAGATGATGTATAGGACATGTGTCGCTTGTGTCTTGTGACTTATTGCAAAAATGATATGATATAAAAGGTTCAAAATCGCATAGTTACAAATATAATAGTAATTTCATATGATAATATTAACCACTGGTTATTTCAGAGAGGAAAAAAATGGGGACACTATTGCTTCCATTCGGGACAATACAACACAGAATTCGGGACCACTGGGGGACACAAAGAAAAAAAGTTAATTTCGAGCCCTGGAATTTCGAGCCCGGGATGTAAGATTATTCACAAAAGTTGTGATGAAAAGCGTAGTGATATTCCTACTATCTGCAGGATCAGAGGGCAGCACTGCATGCTCGTTCCATGAAGTTTTAAAACGTGGTGAAGGTGAAGTAGCCTCTTTCTTTTTGGTTTAGACATTAAAAAGGCAAATATTCTCTCTCCAGATAGGCATTTGATAAGAGTGATTGATTCTGTTTTTTAATTAGTTGTTTACTAGTCATCAGTAGTTAGTTATAAGAATTACTCCATCATAACACCATTGGGACCAAACCATCCTAAATTCCGACTCAGCACCATTAATGTCAGAACTTGCAAGTGTGAAAGTAAATTAGTGGACTGCATAACACATTGCAAGAAATTAGCACATGACATAACTTGCATGCAGGAAGTACAGCAGAGGAGTGAGGGGGAAATATGTTTTGATGATAATGTTCTCAAAGGGTGGCACCTTGTATACAATGGGATGAAGGTTGCACAGGCAGGAGTTGCTATCGTTCTGGCTCCACACATTATACTGTTGGATGTTCAACATATTAAAGAGGGAAGGCTGACCATGGCTAGAGTGAAAGTGAACAGGGTCAAACTGACAGTATATAGCTGCTATTGTCCTACAGAAGAGCATGCCACCTCTACAAAAGAAAAGTTTTTTTTTTCGCACACCTATTAAGGCCATGCAAAAGATGAAAAAAGACCACCCTTCCTTTAAAATCATTGCTGCTGGCGATTTTAATGCAACCATCAGTAGTGATTGCAATCTTAACAGTTGGCTAGGGGTGGGCCCTTATCATGACAAAAACTCTACCAGCTTTAATGGAACGAAACTTATTGAAACTGCAGAATGCAACGCTCTCTGTATCCTTAACACGTTTGCTACCAAATCGGATGAGCACAGATGGTCTTTTCACTCCAACCTTGGATAAAAGTGAAGATTGGACTATATACTGGCTGAATGGTATGTCAAACAGGCAACCATAAACTGCAGAGCTTACCCTATGCAAAGCCAACCTTTTGATTCAGACCATCGGGTTGTTGTTATGGATGTCGATTTTCCAACAAGAAAGATGATCAAAATGATCTTTCACAAAAGACAACCCCCTACTGTACACCTGGACCTTCGTCATTTGCGAGATGAACCAACCATTCAAGCATCCTACAGTGCGAAGCTGGATTCCCTGCTGTCAACTGAGCCAAGCACATCATTGATGATCGATGAAATGGAGGAGGTGGTGACAAAGGCAATCCAACAGGCCACTATGGAGACAATTCCTCAGAGGCTGAATAATCTGATCAAGAAACCTGAGACTAATACTGACTATCAAGAACTTCCAGTACGATACCATAAAGAGAAAGACCCAATGAAGAAGAAAACATTAGCATACGATGTCAGGAAAATGCGTACAAAGTTGAAAATTGCCTATTTTGGACAAAAAGCAGCACAACTGAACTTCGCAAGTGAACAGCGTAATACTGAGGAGGAGTTCAGACTAATGAAAAGACACACATCACTGACGTGTGTCAACAGGCTACTGATTCATCTGGGAAAACTGGAAGAACATTTCTCAAAGCATTTTTCTGCTTGACCTTATGTTCAATAACCAGAATTAAAATACCCTGAGGATTACCCACATCTTCTCCTTCCAGATGATCTACCTCCAGTTGACATCTCTACTCCTAGTCATGTTGAAGTTGAAGATAGCATGAAAAGATTCAAAGATGGCAGATGCCAAGGCACTAATAAAGTATACTCGGAACAGTTGAAATATGCGAGGTCTGAAGGATTGATAAAGTATATTGTGCTGCTAGTTGGTATGATATGGTCCTGCTTAGAAGTTCCCATCAATTGGTTAATGGCATGTATAGTTTGTCTGCATAAGAGAGGATTGAAGTCGCTCGCTGAGAACTACAGAGGCCTAAGCATAATTGCAACTATATCCAAAGCCGTATCTGGGATAATCTGTGGACAGAATTAGGGAGAGATGTGATCGGATTCTGCTTCGAACACAGTTTGGTTTTTGAGCTAATAGAGCTACGTGTGATGCCATGTTTACTCTACATGTAATACTCAAAATATCAAAGAAATCAAGAACCCCAATATTCATAGCCTTTATTGACCTCAAGGCTGCATACGATTGGATCCCACACGACACCTTATTCCTGATGCTTGGACATCCAACTCAAGTGCCCACACCTGACTGCTATAATATGTGCTCTATACAGTGGAACAAAAGCATGTGTTAGAGGGTTGACCAGTTTCTTTGAAACCGTAGTAGGATGCCGTCAAGGTGCCTTGGAGTCACCCTCTCTCTTTAACATCTATATGGGCTTTGTTGTCAGAGTGGCTCGAGGCAAAATATCCAAAAGGCTACCTGAGTCTGGATTTAAACTAAAATATTGCATTCCTAATGAAGTGTCTCCTAGAGAGCTGCATACTAAAACATCACCATCCGGCCAAAGTCGTGCCACTGAACTCCTTTATGCTGATGACCAAGTTGTATTTGCCAACTCAGCAGAAGAACTTCAGTCTATACTTGCCATCTATGACAACACATTTAAATGGTTTGGAATGCAAATGTCATATGACAAGACAAACAATGGTGTTCAATGCTGATGAAGAGCTAATGAACCAGGAAAGTTTGATCACTCTTGGAGAAAGTAAGATAAAGAACGTCAGGAGTTTCAAGTACTTGGGATACACCATCAACAACTATGAAGACATTTCATCATCTATTCATGTAAGAATAGGTGCAGTGTTTGAGAAGTGGAATGAGTTAAAACATGTTCTGATGGATAAGTGGATCCGACTGTCAACTAGGGTGAAATTTCTAACCATGTGTGTACGATCACGTCTTCTCTATAGTGTCCAAGCTTGGGAGCTTACAGAATATGAACTCAACAAGGTGGAGGTCATCTGGCATGGTTTTCTACGGAAAATGGTGAGAGGTGGCTATGAACGTAAGAATGCGCCGAGTCGGAACGAAAGAAGGCAAAATGTTAACTCAGAAACTCAGGCTGAGAAAGAACTTGACTTGGAGCTATAAGATCTCCAATGAACAGCTTCATGAGATAACTAACACTCTCCCTATACGTGACTTCTGCTACCTCCAACATCTAAAATATTTGGGTCATGTGTGCAGAATGGACAATAGTGAGCTCCAGAAACAAGTACTATTTGACCAGCGAGTTCCAGAAAGGCTTTGGAATAGGGTTGAAAGGCTGCTTGATGTCGATGCATTGCAGGCTAGGAGAATGATGAGGAGAACAGACTATGTGCAACTGCTTGAGCAGAAGTTTAAGCAGGAGTGCCCCAAGGCCAATGCTGAGCCATGTGGGAAAAGATGATGATGATTATTTAAAAGCTCATCTCATTATCTCTAGCCGCTTTATCCTGTTCTACAGGGTCGCAGGCAAGCTGGAGCCTATCCCAGCTGACTACGGGTGAAAGGCGGGGTACACCCTGGACAAGTCGCCAGGTCATCACAGGGCTGACACAGACAACCATTCACACTCACACCTACGGTCAATTTAGAGTCACCAGTTAACCTAATCTGCATGTCTTTGGACTGTGGGGGAAACCGGAGCACCCGGAGGAAACCCACGCGGACACGGGGAGAACATGCAAACTCCGCACAGAAAGGCCCTCGCCGGCCACGGGGCTTGAACCCGGACCTTCTTGCTGTGAGGCGACAGTGCTAACCACTACACCACCGTGCTGCCCACCATGCAAAATAATACTCCCAATTATCCTCTGAGCCCTGTATAGGTTTGAGAGGCAGGTCATAGTAATTGCTTAAACCTCTCACATCCTCCTGGACTATACCATTTTTTTCCTTCTCGTGTAAAGACTGTAATCAGAGGCCATCCACATTGGATCTGCCTGAATATCAAAAGATCTTCAATTAAGGTATGTAAATCGATTCATCATGGCACACATTCAGCTTGTACAATGTGAAAAATGCAGGATGTTTAGTCATTCTTTCTCGGTCATTAGTGATAGCTTTATTTGTGACAAGTGTACAGTAGATTAGTTAGTTCTCTGATGAAGATTACAGTTTAGAGGTGCACATCCAGACTCCAGAGAGGGTTAGTGAGAACAAGAGCAGTGTAGTTTCTGTATGTGAAACTCTGGATACCCTAGGCGGAGTTAGCAATCACCTCACTCTGGCATTAGAGCCCTCACAGTGGGGCTAAGAACTTGGCGGCATAATTGTAGAGCCAAAGCTACCATTGAGGCTTGCCCATGGGAGTACCACTCCTCTCTGTTTCACGTGTCAAACAGGTTTGCACTCCTCAGTGAAACACCCGCTGAGAAACCTGAAAAAGCTCTGGTTATAGGAGACTCTATCTTACTGCATATGAAATTAGAATTGCATTAGAGACTTTAATATTCACTTTGATAACCCAGAAGACCTTCTGAAAACAGTATTTGTGTCTATTCTAGATTCAGTAGAGGTTAATTAGAATGATATAAGAACCTACTCAGAATGCTGGTCACACTCTTGATCTAATACTAACATTCAGGTTAAATATAAAAAAATATTGTCACCCTTCCACAGTCTGAAGTTACCTCGGATCATGATCTCATTTTATTCAAAATATGTTTGAGCAATAATATATGCACCTCACCATGCTACTGTGTCAAATGTTCATCCACATTAACTACTTCACAAAGTTTTATAAATAGTCTCCCCAAGTTATCAACTTCGACTGGCTCACTGTCAAACCCCAGAGAACTTGATCAGACAACTGAATGCTTCAAGTCAACGTTCCACTGTACTTTAAATAATATAGCTCCACTTAAAAGAAACATCTAGATTAGAGAGAAACATCTAGGACCCTGGTGTACTTGCACCTTAAAACAGACCACTCAAAAATTAGAACATAAATAGCATCAAACAAAATTGGTAATATTCTAATTAGCAGGGAATGAGAGCCTCCTGAAGTATAAAAAAGCTCTTAGTGCTGCTAGATCAGCATATCTCTCCACCCTAATAGAGGATAACAAAAATAATCTGAGATTCTTTTTTTTAAAAGGAAAAACATCACCATAGACACCTGCACACCTGCAATGTGTAGTAGCAATGACTTCATGATTTTTTTCCATGACAAAATTGAAAATATCTGACAAAAAATTTAAACTACTAATTTATGGTCAGGCAATTTAAGTAACCATATAGTTAACAATATAACTGTATCAGATTAGCAATTAGAATGTTTTACTCCACTGAGAGAAATTGAATGAACTTCATTAATTTCCACAGCAAAATCTTCAACTTGTGTACTAGATCCCTTATGTACACGACTCTTCAAACAGATAATGCCAGAAGCAATTGAACCTCTTCTAAAAAAAATCAATAATTCCCTTAGAATTGGCTATGTCCCAAAATCCTTTAAACTAGCAGTTATCAAACCCCTGATTAAAAAAACCTGACCTTGACCCCTTTCAGCTGTCTAATTATAGACCAATATCAAACCTCCCTTTTATCTTCAAGATCCTGGAAAAAGCTGTGGCACAGCGGTTATGCTCATATCTACACAGGAACAACATCCATGAAATGTATCAGTCAGGATTTCGACCTCATCAGAGCACAGCGACAGCACTGGTTAAAGTTGCAAATAACCTACTATTGGCCTCTGATCAGGGCTGTGTCCCCCTGCTTGTATTGCTTGACCTTAGTGCAGCCTTTGACACCACTGATCATTCCATTCTCCTGGATATACTAGAAAATGTTGTGGGAGTCAAGGGAACGGCCCTCTCTTGGCTCAGGTCTTATTTAACAGAATGCTATCAATTTGTTGATATAAAAGGTGATTTTTCTATGCAGACTAAGGTAAACTTTGGTGTTCCACAAGATTCTGTCTTTGGTACACTGCTTTTTTTTTCTTAATATATGCTACCTCTGAGTAATATTCACAAAAATGGTATTAGGACGGCACGGTGGTGTAGTGGTTAGTGCTATCGCCTCACAGCAAGAAGGTCCGGGTTCGAGCCCCGTGGCCGGCGAGGGCCTTTCTGTGCGGAGTTTGCATGTTCTCCCCATGTCCGCGTGGGTTTCCTCCGGGTGCTCCGGTTTCCCCCACAGTCCAAAGACATGCAGGTTAGGTTAACTGATGACTCTAAATTGACCGTAGGTGTGAATGAGAGTGTGAATGGTTGTCTGTGTCTATGTGTCAGCCCTGTGATGACCTGGCGACTTGTCCAGGGTGTACCCCGCCTTTCGCCCATAGTCAGCTGGGATAAGCTCCAGCTTGCCTGCGACCCTGTAGAACAGGATAAAGTGGCTAGAGCTAGAGATAATGAGATGAGATGAAAAATTATATTAGCTTTATGTTGATGACACAGTTGTATGTTTCTGCAAAGCCAGATGAGAGACACCAGCTTAATAAAATTGAGGAATGTGTAAAGGACATTAGACACTGAATGCTTATTAACTTCCTTCTACTTAATTCTCAGGAGACAGATGTACTTGTACTCGGACCACATGCAGTCAGAAGTAGGATTTCTGATTAAATAGTAACTCTGGATGGCCTTTCTGTTTCTTCACATGCAGCAGTAAAAGACCTCGGGGTGATCACTGACTCCAGTCTTTCATTTAAAACTCATATCAATAACATTATGAGGATAGCTTTCTTTCATCTCAAAAATATTGCTAAGATAAGAAATATAATGTCACTACATGATGCAGAAACCACGAGCTGGCCTAGTGGTTAGCGTGTCCACCTCTCGACTGAGAGATCACGAGTTCTACTTGCGGTCGGGTCATACCAAAGACCATCATAAAAATGGTACCTACTGCCATCTGGCAAGGCATGCTGCAATACAGATGCAAGTAGGGAAGTCAAACTCTCACGGTTACCAGAGGATTAGCCCCCCGCTGTAACCCTAGCTGTATAGGTGAGAGGCCAAGGGCTATGGAAACGGAGATTGGCGTTTCACCCATGCACCTCAAAGAGTTGGTTAGTACTGGGACAAGAGACTGCCTGGGAAAACCAGATCCTGGTGTGGAAGGGACTTTGGCTTGACTTGACATGATGCAGAAAAAAATAGTTCCTTCTTTTGTTACCTCTATGTTGGATTAGTGTAATGCCTTATTGTCTGGATGTTCCAACAAGTGCATAAACTAACTCCAGTTAGTTCAAAATGCAGCAGCTAGAGTCCTTACTAGAACTAAAAGATATGACCACATCACCCCTATCTTATCCACATTGCATTGGCTCCCAATCAAATTTCGCACTGATTATAAAATACTACTATTGACCTTTAAAGAACTGAATGGTCTTGCACCACAATGCCTGGGTGAACTTCTGGGCCTTTATGACCAACCATGCCTACTTAGATCAAAAGGTATTGGGGGCTGAGCCTTTTCTTACAAAGCCCCACAGTTATGGAATAGCCTTCCAAGTAGTGTCCGGGACTCGGACACAGTCTCAGTGTTTAAGTCTTGGCTAAAAACATATGTTTTTAGTCAAGCCTTTTGTTAATAGCTTTTTATTAGTTAAAGGAGTAGATCTAGAGGGTCCTCAGGCATAGAATGTTTTGGTAAACTGGGATATATAGATGCTGTCACCCCCCCACTCTCACATGTTCACTCAGGTTTGTTGACGGTGGAGTGGCTGACTGCTTTATATCCCAGGGCTTCCTCATGTCTGTATTACCTTCTGGCTCTCTCTTTTTGTTATGCTGTCATAATTAGTCTTGCCAGTCTCTGCTTGCACTCAGTACGAAGTGTATACTGATCTTAACCATTAGGTGACACTGGGCATAGGGGAGAGCGGGGTAAGATGAGCCACTTTTTACATTTTTCATCATAACTACATGTTAAAGCCATTTTTGCTTCCAGTCTACACACCATACCAAATTTCAAAGTGTACTGTTACTATCTGAGAAAAAAATAATTGATAAGGTCTTATGGTTAGAGTGATATTACCTCTTGAAAAAAAAATGTCAAGTGGCTCAACTTACCCCATGCACGGGGTAAGATGAGCCACTGTGTGGGGTAAATTGAGCCAACACAAAACATGTTAGGTTAACAAAGTAAACAACTTTTATTATTAGAAATGCAATCAGTGAATCAAGTCAAGTCAATCAAGTGGGGGATAGGGCCGTTGCATAGAGAAGGGGAGATGAAGAGAGAGGTGATAGAACGAGATGGGATAGGGAGGGATAGATAGATGGATAGGAGAGAGAGATATGCATAGATAGATAGAAAGAGGGATGGTTAGAGAGGGAATGAGAGATATACTATATTATAGAAATTACTAAAACAGTAGAACAGTGCCAAAAAATCTTATTTCTTTCAGTAGGTTAAAACATTGCTAAAACATGCAGCAATCATTCCATCAATCATTTCATCATTATTCAATGTTCCAAGCGTTCAAATTGCAAGGGAACACCATTTGCCTCTCCCTCCATGCTGTCCCCCCAACAGTAAAGGGGTGGGGCAATTTTTTCACAATATCCTGTCTTGACAGGACAGCCTTATCTTTCTCTTTGAAGACAAAGGTCGGCTTTCTTGCAGAGCCATGGCATGACCGGCTTCTTTTGACAAATCTTGCCTCTATTTCGAAGACATCCAATTTGATTATCTGGCCAATGAAGAAATGCACTTTCTTCTTCCCCGTGAATTTTGCCACAACATAATCCCCCACATCTAACAACTGGTCTTCCTCATCTGATGTCATATATATATATATATATATATATATATATATATATATATATATATATATATATATATATATATTGTTGTCATATATGACCAGTAAATGTGAAAACTTAAGTGTCATCCATATTGGGTAAGCTCAGCCACCAATGGGGTAAGTTGAGCCAGTGGCTCAACTTGCCCCACATCTAATGGCTTGTCTTACCCCGTGGCCACCATTTTGTAGAAAAATGCTAATAAAGGGGATTAGGCTAATCAAAATTATTTTTATTAGCATTCATATCATAGCTTAGAAAGCCACTAACTTAACCCTAATGTGTCTAAATATTATTCTACTTTTGTCTTCTCTAAATCATCTTCACTGTGGACAAACATGGAATTGACTTAGAAAGCACAAAAACACATTTTTATAAATATCTCCCTCACCTAGTTTGACATGTGGTGCTCCTCTCCACAAGTGTAAGTAAATGGTCCCGCCCCCCTTTGAATGTGGTCACATGGTCACATTTGTTTACTGTTTCTTAGAAACAGGGGGTGGCTCATCTTACCCTCTGGCTCATCTTACCCCGCTCTCCCCTACCCAACAACCTGTGTTTTCTCTCCCCGTCCCTCCCTCTGTCTGTCTTTCTCTGTCGAGTTACATGTCAATCCTGAGGCACCAATGATGCTGACCTGTTCTGCTCTTCAGACTTAACGTATTCATCCTGATGCCTTACTACCGGCTGGAGTCTCATCACATCACTCCTGTGGAGGATGGCCCCATAAAGACAGTCAAAACATGCACTTAGAAGATGGCTTTGGACACTTACAGTTTTGCTTTGATGGCTGAGGACTAAAATTGCCATGATAAATTTAGGACTGCAGTTGTCATGAACTATCTTGCACTCAAGTCGCCATTAATGGACAGTTGATAACCAACAAAATTGAGTTCATGTTAAAACAATAAAGATTTTCGTGTTTGCACAATTGTACTTTGTAACTAAATAGAAGACTTGCACAGTGACTGGAAGCAAGTTATAGAAGCAAGTTATTTATAATCACGTTATCCATTATCACTCAGATGAGAATGGGTTCCTTTTTGAGTCTGGTTCCTCTCAACATTTCTTCCTCATGTCGTTTGAGGTAGTTTTTCCTTGCCACCATCGCCACAGCCTTTCTCATCAGGATAAATAAATTTATTAGGGATAAATTAGCTCATATGTTTAAAGTCTTTACTTTTCTGTAAAGCTGCTTTGCAACAATGTCTGTTGTTAAAAATGCTATAGAAATAAACTGACATGACTATATATAATATATATGGGCACGAGTGTTTTACTGGGAAATACGCCAGTTGTATTTTTCGTACGAGCTACATACAGGACATGGAGAACCAAAACCGTGAATTAATTCTCTATATGTGTCACTCATGAGGATATGTATGAATTGTTTTGATAAATGAGTACTTTGTTTGTGAATGTGTCTATATAATAAAAAAATGCATGTTGGTTTGAAAATATGAAGTTTATCTTCTTTTGTTGAAAAACTCACATTTTTCATACGACATATATTGCAGATTTGAGTGACATATTTCCCAATATTTCACTCTGATGATGTCACTCCCAGTGTTTTCCCACTGACTTGATGTGTGTTGTCAAAATGGTGAACCAGTTAAAAATTAAAATTAACTTTTTTTTAATTAACTTGCATTAATTAATTAATTTTTTTGTTTTAATTAACTTGCATATTTTTTGTGGATGTGTCCATATAATGTAAAGAACATTACACACACACTCATGATCTATCCATTCACCACTTGAAGATAAATGTCATATCTAGATGCAACCATGCAATATCCTCTCTCATTATTTTATATATATATATATATATATATATATATATATATATATATATATATATATATATATATATATAAAATCTCATTATCTCTAGCCGCTTTATCCTTCTACAGGGTCGCAGGCAAGCTGGAGCCTATCCCAGCTGACTACGGGCGAAAGGCGGGGTACACCCTGGACAAGTCGCCAGGTCATCACAGGGCTGACATATAGACAGAGACAACCATTCACACCCTACGGTCAATTTAGAGTCACCAGTTAACCTAACCTGCATGTCTTTGGACTGTGGGGGAAACCAGAGCACCCGGAGGAAACCCATGCAGACACGGGGAGAACATGCAAACTCCACACAGAAAGGCCCTTGCCGGCCACGGGGCTCGAACCCGGACCTTCTTGCTGTGAGGTGACAGCGTGCCGCTACACACACACACACACACACACACACACATACATATATACATACATATACACATATATACACACACACACACACACACACACACACACATATATATGAGAGAGGATATTACATGGTTGCATGGAGATATGATGCACCATAGGCATACCTATGAGGCTATGCATCAGAATATGCAATAGTCAAAAGGGTGGCTTTCTCTCCATGTCTTAAAAAATAGCATCACTGCCAGATGTGAAGATCCACACTATTCCTGCCCATGTACCATCACCAGTCCAAAACATCAGACATCCTCTTGACATTGAGGCCACAAAAAATGCCAAGCCCAGGTAAAACACACACTTGCACACACACAGTAGCACACAGGAATATACAGCAGCTGGTAGTGCAGAACGCAATTTTTACAGAAAAATTAAATACAATGAGACTTTCCATCAGTATGTTATTTATTATTTATTTTCTCAAATCACTGTTTTCTTTTTACCCCTTCTTGTACAGTCTCAGAGCCTGCCTGATTTACATTTCACTGGTCATTTTACTTGTATAACTGTGCAGATGACAAAACTCTTGAATCTTTAAATCTTGACTTTACTGATAACACAGTTTACTTTGAGTAGAGCAGTTATTCTTCAGGTTTTATTTAAATACCCAGAAGCTAGGAAATGAATATACAACTGGATGTGTTATTTGTTACATTTAACAACCCATCTCTGACATATACACATACATACACACACATTGACAACATTGTATCTTTTTTTAGCTCATCAATTTCTCCTGCAATAGACAGTCCTGGTGAGATTATATTTCATATTCTATTCATCAATTTTCCTATCTCTGCTTTCTTAATACATTTGTTTTTTAGCCTGTCTCACTCATCATTCACTCCTACTCTCACTCTCTCACAGCACCAGTGATACACCCTGGAGAACAGGTAAAAATCCTCAATGCATGGGCAGAAACTTCAACTCATTTTCACTAATGTCAGTAGTATACTCTGCAGTGTTTAGGATCTGTCAAGCATAACTAGCAAAGTCATCACCACTGAACCATGACCTTATGTGTGAAGGTTATTAAAAAGTCCCTGCTCCATCTTGCTTATCTTTTCACTGTTCTTGCCACCTCAAGTGACCTATAGTAGGTGGCCCTGCTAGGGCTATTTCTTTTGGAACTAGTGGAGAACACTGATCAGTGGTTATGGGGTGTATAACACAGCTTGATGGTATACCTTGCCAGACAGTAATAGACAGCACTTATAAATAGTACTGTGTCACAATTTTGCAGTTTAGGGGAAATGAGGAAATGGGAGACAGGCTTGTGACAGCCTGGCACCACAGTTAATTGAGGATTAAATGTTGATATTCCTCCCTAATGAAGATGAGACTCGCTAAAATGCTGATGTCTTTTTATTGAATATGCAAATCAGACACAAGATGATCCTGTCCTTTGAGAATGAGAGAAAAAAAAAAAGCTGATTGCGCTTTTTACTGAGGACAGTGTAATGTCCACGACTGTCTCTTACAGACATAAAGTACTGACACAACTAACGTGAGTTGTCTGTGTTCAGCTTTATTAACTGTCAACAACATAACATCCAGTATCTCACTCTACCAAGCTTCTTCATGTGCCCCCAGGTCTAGCCTTAAAGCAGTATCCCCTTTGGGTGAAACATGTAGTGACATCCCCAGGCTATCACCTGTCATTACATCTCCCCCACAAAGATGTTGCACTCCTCTGTTAACCTAGACTTTTAGTGTAAACCATACACACGACTTCTTTATGTGAACATTTCCTATTGTAAACAAAACTGTCTTACTAATCTTCAGACTTCAAAGTTGTCAAACTAAAATAGACATTTTCTGTTCCTTCATGAACAAAACTTAAAGGGATAGTTCGGGATTTTTTACATGAATCTGTATGGCATCCCCATCAATAGTATCGTGCAAACACACTGACTTACCCCTGACAGCATCCTGTGAGTCCAGTTCTTGTCCAGTTTTGGTCCAGACGAAAGTAGTCCGGCAAGTTTGTTGGGGTCATGAAAGTAAAATGTTTTTCGTCTCAAAACAGTATGTGTTCAAAAGAGTGATATATTTGCATCACAAAACCGTTGCCAAATAAAAAGTCAGACCTCGAAATTGCTTGACACTATTTTCTCTCCCTTCTTATCACTGCGCGCTGCCGGCTTCATCCAGCTGCGGCTCCAGCTTCAAGGATAAGCTGGAGCCGCATAAGTAGGAGTCCCAGCGGGTGGTTTGTATTCGATTCATTTATATCCCGACCTTGTCAGCTGTCACATTTATGTTCATGGACCCGGTAAGCTGGTAAATAATATTTATTTATTTTTTTCTTTACCAAATTCTAACAGAAAACGAAAGCGCCCGAAAGGGAAAACCGAGCCGCCTCACGGCTGTAATACAAATTGCTTTCCTCCTCAGTATACAAGTGCGCTTCCATGGCAGGGAAAAAGAAACTACCACTGCTGCCTATGTAGTGCCCTATTTATACAAATAGGAGTCATTCAGGATTCAGCCATGTTTTTGCTCCATGTCATGGCTGAATCCTGAATGACAAACCAGTGCAGTAAAAGTGCTTTAGTAGTGTGCAATGGTGATTGAGTCCAGGTGTGCAGAATCAGTCGTCAGGGGACTGTGAGCAGTGAAGTGAAGGATGGGGGCTATAGTCCATGGGGGCTATATTTAAAGGCTACTTTGAATGCTGGGAAGTGGAGTCTTGAATGCAAGCAGGTGCATGCGTGCCACAGGTTTCACTGATGTGAGATATAGGTTTCATTAAAAAGATAAGCAAACAATTCCAAATCATAAGACAAGTGCAAAGTTTGAAAAAAATAAAATAAAATTAAAAGGCAAAAAGGTTGGGCAATCAGCAGAGAGAATAGACATGGCACAAACCCCAAATCCAAAAAGCAGAAAAAAAGAACATGATAAAGCAAATCCAGTGTGCATGGAAAACAAGGCTTGGTATATCAGGTGAGAAACACTGAGTGATACTTCACAGAAAGTATTTGTATGTGTTTTATAGGATTGGAGATGATAATGTGAAGATGTGGGGTGGGACATGGTGTGGCAGGCATGAAAATCTCTGCAAAGTATGGGGTTAAGAATATCTTGTGCGGGTACCTATCACTTTTCTTCTTGGCTGTACCCTTCCTACTTGATCAGGTACTGAAGTTGACTGTCCTTGTGATGAGAGTTCAAGATTTGCTTGACAATGTATGCAGGTTGTCCCTTAAAGTCAAACAAAACCTAAAAATAAATGCTGTTTGCCGATCATGGCAAGGGCCCTGATGTGCCCGACTGCATGTTAAATATATATATATATATATATATATATATATATATATATATATATAAATCAATTTAAAAATAGGCTTATCTAGGTGCAGCCATTTGCTCTGAAACTAGATATCCACCTGTGGCATAACCAGCACACGAGAACGGCATTTTCCATCGTAACATAGAGCTATTAAATAAAGGCTTCTAATTCTTAAAAAAAAAATCCCTGGGCACCACTGCTCTGTGTGTGTGTGTGTGTGTGTGTGTGTGTTTTGACCATTTCAAATAGGTTGCATACAGAGAAAGAATTTCACTGTGCTGTAATGTCTATGTGACAAATAAGGGCTTCTAATTCGAAAAATCTAATCTGTAATTTTCTGTAACCATGTGATTTTTACTGGCAACTAAATCCTCTCATCAACAGATGTCAAATTTCACTTGGCTAGATCACGCATACTCGGTACTGACACAGATCCAAGTAAACAATGTGCATTGTCATAGCAACGTGATTCTTGCCATCTAAAAAGATCACATTTATCGGTGAATAAAAACCAAAAGCGTGTCACAAAAAAAATACAAGGGTTAAAAAAACAAAAAAAGTCACAAACAAACAAAAAAATACTGAGTAGCCGGCGATGGAGTTTATAGGCAGCAAAAAGCTCCCAAAGGCTGGGTATCAGAATCAGATTGCATTTCCTCTGCAGAAACTGCTGGAGTGTGCTTGCTCAAATGAAGCCACATTCTCTGCTTCTCTCTCTCTGTGTCTCTCTCTTTCTCTACATCTCTCTCATCTTAAATGGGTTTGGTCAACAGCTCTCAGTCCTTCTCTGGCTCAAAGTCTCTTTCACATTTGCGCAGTGAAATCTCTCCACCCTTTTATATGTTTTTCAATTTACTTCAGAGGTTTTACAGGGTTTAAAACATGGATTTTGGCTGTAAAATCGCAGTTTTAATTTTGTTTTTTCTTCTGCTTCCACTCCAATGTCTAGAGTGGAGGCGCTCCTTATGACATCATCACTCCAAAGTTCCACCCATTCATTTCAATGGCACGGAATTTTGCCGAAAAACGGGAATACCGAACAAATGACAAGGGGTAGTACAACCATTTTAACAAGCACACCATTCCAGATCGGGCCCTACGTTTCAGCGTTGGAACGGTGTCTCTATCTCGAAAGCCCTAGGAGCAGTAGTGGATCCAAAAAACGGGTGAAACGGAATAATAATAATAATAATAATAATAATAATAATAATAATTAAGAAGAACAATAGTGTACTTTTGCAAGCACACTAATTACTTTATTAACCCCCAGAGGGAAATTCAAATTTGCTACAAAGCTTGTGAATCAGAGAAGAAGTAAAAATGTCTGAAAATAGAAGATAAAATCGTCTGAAAAAAAGAATAAAAATAAAATAAGTTTAAATAAGGCAAAAAAACTTCAAATACAAGGAAAATGAAGTGATTCTATAAACATGATTCCTATATACATATATTGCACCTGAGTTAAGTATACACAGTATACATGGTAAGACAGTGTTTCACAGTTATATAGTGGCATTGTACAGCTTGACTGCAACAGGTAGGAATGATTTCCTGTGTGTCTCAGTTGTGCAGTGTGGAAGAATCAGCCGTTTACTGCACGTGCTCCTGTGGCTGATCAGCTCCTCATGTAGAGGGTGGGAAGGACAGTCTAAGATTGTCTTTATTTTGGACGGGGTTCTCTTCTCCAACACCACTGTCAGAGAGTCCAGTTCCATGCCTACAACATGACCGGCCTTCCTGATGATCTTATTAAGTTTGTTAGTGTCCTTCACCCTCAAGCCACTGCCCCAGCAGACGACAGCGTCTGTATGGGTCTGCTTTCTGTTTACTTATGTGTGTGTGTGTGTGTGTGTGTGTATATATATATATATATATATATATATATATATATGTGTGTGTGTGTGTGTGTGTGTGTGTGTGTATATATGTGTGTGTGTGTGTGTGTGTGTGTGTGTGTGTGTGTGTGTGTATATATGTGTGTGTGTGTGTGTGTGTGTGTGTGTGTGTGTGTGTGTGTGTGAACACGTGTGTTCATTGCTACAATTATCGGTCTTGTTTTTACACCAAAATGTTTGACACTTGGGCATCTTCAGAGTTGTTTCCAACAATTAAAGGTGGGGTATGAGATTTTTTTCAGGAGTATTTTTTACCATATTGCTTGAAAAGCTCCTCACACCCATGTTGCAAGCAGTACAATAGAAGGTTTGACCCAAAAACGAAATATTTTAATCGAGTCTACAGTGTAAAATAAAGGAAAAACGCCATCCAATCCTATCGAGGTACCACTTCATTGGATACTGACACGTCAATCAGACTGAAGCCCGCGAGCAGCCCGTCCCTTCTGTGTGTGTGTGTGTGTGTGTGTGTGTGTGTGTGTGTGTGTGAGAGAGAGAGAGAGAGAGCGAGCAGCCCCTCCCCCAACCCGCGCGCTGAGCAGGGAGATACAGAAATGCATAGAAAAAGGTCCCTCCAAACAACGGGATTTACACGAAAACGGAAGGAGATATTCACAAAATGCTTTCACAGTGAGTGCCACAAGGCTCCCCTGAACACACTGATGTAATTTTTTTGTCTGTAGTGTAAAAGATGAGGTCACTACAGCGAGTTAAAAACGAGTGACTTTTCTGCCAAGTTTATAATGGCAGTCTATGGGGCTGAGCGCCTGTTCTCTCCTCACTTTCAGGCTTCTCATTCAAAAACTGCAAGTCCTATCGTGTAGGTAGACACATTGTGTGAATCAGGACAAGTGTGGCTACTACTTTTGAGAAAATTATGTGTGTGGAGTGAAAATTGGGGCTGAAAACACAGTTTAAATGAGAAAGTTTGAGCTATTTTTCCAAGCTCTCTACACTCTAACTTAATGAGACGCAGTGGGTGGGAGCATGGCGAGGGCGGGCTTGTTTCTTTTCAAAATATGGCTTGCAGGAACCGTTATTCCAAAATCTCGTACCCCACCTTTAAGAAATGATGTATCCATGAGATTTCCTCAGCCTTGGTAAGTCATGTTGTGTGTAATTGACATCACAATCTCTGATTTTCTCATGTAATTTGTATTCAGAGCATGATAGTTGAACCTCGAAGACAGTAAGATGTAAGCATCCAGGGACATAGTTTTTCTTTTAAAATAAAATCTGTACACAGTATACAGTTACAAATATGAACAACTGAACATATTTTGTATGGATTTGCTCTGTCAGAATAAAGGGGTTTATTTTGGGGGTTTTGTTCATCTTTAAGCTCTAACTTTTATGTTCTGGGTGTCAAAGAAGTCCTTGGCAGTTGACAGAGCCTCAGCAAACCCAGCACCTTTTTGATGGTGCTGTAATTCATCTCTTGCACTGAGAGCTTGCAGCTTATATACAGAACCAGGCACTCCTCCCCTTCCACCATCTGGGACAGAACATCCCCCAGCCCTCTGTCTGATGTGTCCATCTGTAAAATAAAGGGGAGAGAAAAGTCAGGGTAGTGTAACAAATTAAGACACTGTGTTGACCTTTCTGTAGTCCACACAGAACTGGACTGACCCATCGGTCTTGCGGACCAAGATCACTGGGCTGCTCCAGTCACTGTGCAAGTCTTCAATTATTGCCATCTTGAGCATGGCCTTGAGTTCATCTGGAACCACAGTTTTCTTGTGTTTGAGCAGTAATGGTGGTGCCGCATTGCCACCCCTGCGGGTGCCTCAATGTGGTATTCTATGAGGTAAGTGCAGCCAGGAAGGGGTGAAAACACTGGAAAACTCTGCTTGCAACTTGGCAACCTCAGTGAGTTGGGATGGCGAGAGGTGGTCTCCACAGGGGACTGGGGTGGGTTGAGCAGTTAGTTTTGTTTTTACCTCCGGCCCCAGCTCTGCCCTATCTGGAATTACTGATACCAATGCCACATGAACCCCCTTGTTCCACTGCTAAAACAGATTGAGATGGTATATCTGCAGCACCCCACCCCTATCCATTTGCTTCATCTCATAGATTACTTCCCTGATTGGCCGTGTAACCTCAAACAACCCTTGCCACTTAGCTAGTAATTTCAAGCTCAATGTGGGTAATAATATGACCACTTTATCTCCTGGAGTGAACTCTCAGAGGTGCCTACCCCATTGTACAGCCGGGCCTTGCGCCTGCTGCAAATTCTCCTGTGTTAGGTGACTGATTATGTGGAGTTTTGCACACAGGGCAAGGACATATTGAATTTTGTTTTTACTGTTAAAAGGTCCTTCCTCAAAATTTTCCCACAGCACGTCTAGGACACCACGAGGCTTAGATCCATATAATAATTTGAATGCGGAAAAGCCCATGGAGACTTGTGGGACTTCTCATATTGCAAATAACAGGGGCTTGAGCCATTTATCCCAATTCCATGTATCTTCACTTACAAACCTACAAATTAAATTCTTAAGGGTTTCATTAAACCATTTGACCAATCTGTCTGTCTGTGGGTGATAAATGCCAGTGCAGATGGATTTAATCCCCAGGAACTCCAGGGGTCTCAATCAGGGGAAGAGGGTGCAATGGCGCCTTTGGCATGGCTGCTGGATTCACCAGCTGGCATTTGCAGCATTCCGCACACCACCTATGGACATCCCCATGAATCCCTGGCCAGTAGAAACGGGCCATGAGATGGGCTAGTGTCTTCTCCTGTCCTCAGTGTCTAGCCATCGGGTTAAAATGAGCTGCATGGAATACGAGTTCCATATAGCTATTTGGCACTAACAACTGGGTTATTTTTTCATGGGTTTGAGTGTCCTGCATCACTTGGTATAACCTATCTTTGATTACTGCGAAGTACTGGCAGAAGAGTGCTGCATTTGGCTAGAGAGTTTAACCATTGACTACTCTCACTTGGTCAAAAGCATGCTGCAGAATCTTGCACTTGCTCCAAAGGGAAATCCTCAAGGGAATTCCCAAAAGAGAGAGGAGGGGAGGAGCGCTCTTCTCTCCATGTCACTATGATGCGGGGCTGACATGGATGGCTCTGAGACGGCTTCCCCAGATAATGGGATCCTCCATGACATGCTACTGCAAGACCCACCCACTATCACCTGCTCCATTAGATACTTAAGCCCCAACCAATCTGTCCCCAGAATCAGTGGGTGGGTGAGGCACAGGCTAACCACTGCCTCTACCCTATGCTTTGCTTCCTGAAATTGAATATAACTGGACACCAGCAGATATTTATGAATGTCCCCCGCACACACCATACCTTCACCAAGAGTTCTGTCCTCAATGCCTAACCTTGAATCAGGCTTTGTTGGTTGGAGGTCTGATTACAGCCTGAATCCACCAACACATAATAGGTATCCCCTTGAATCCTCACTGGTATGTAATAAATTCCGGCTCGATCAAGGGCAGTCTCCAGCACATCAGGGATCTGGACCACATCCCCCACCTCCATTCCATCGCACTGGGCCTGGAAATGCCCAGGCTCCACACAGCACCAGCATAACACCCCAAGCTTCACTTCCACACTGGTGACTCAGGGATCATTCACCTGAGGGGGAAAAGACAGAGAAACATAAGGAGAGGGAGGGAGACACTGCAGGCTCGACAAGCAGAATGCAAGGGGTTGGCCCCCATGTCCATGGTGTATGGACAGGGAGGGGATGGGAAGAGAGGGCAGTGAGAGAGAGAGAGAGAGAGAGAGAGAGAGAGAGAGAGAGAGATGAGGCAGGATGTCTGCTTGTTGCTGGAACCACCAGCAGGTGGTCCTCCACGAACGCATTCACTCAGTCCAGCGATGCCAAAAGGTGGCACTGGACTCACTCCACTGTCCCTCCTGGCAGCTGAGTGATTAACTGTTCCAATGCCACCACATCAAAGATGCCCTCGGCATCATGGTCTTCCACCGTCAGCCACTGCTGGCAGGTGTCCCAGAGCTGTTGGCCAAAGGTGAATGGCCATCTGACCTCTTCCAGAATCAGTGCACCAAAGCACTGATGTTGTTGTTCCAGGGTATGACCAATGCATTGCAGGATGACTTGCCTCAGGTCGGCATATCCAGCCAGTTATCGGTGGAGAATTATTGGGCGGCAAGCTGGGCCTCTCTGGTTAGGAGCAGCAGTAGGTGATCTACTTGCTGCTCGACTGGCCACCCCCATGCCTCCACAGCTTGCTCAAACAGGGCCAGGAAGGCCTCTGGGTCATTATGAGGCTCCATCTTTGTTAGGGTGACATGGGAGAAGCCCACAGACACAGCAGCCAAAGGCTCTGTCAATGCAAGCAGATTCCAGAATGCCTATTAATGCTCCTGGGCCTACAGCAAGGCTTCAAAGCACTGCTCCTGCTCCTTGCACAGGGCATGCAGCGCTTGGTGCTGATTCTGCTGGGTGGTGGCGAGGGCATGGATGAGCTCTTTGAAGGGAGGGACTTCATGCATGCAGTTCTCTTAAGTGTCCTGGGTTTCAGCACCAGTCTAAACCTCCCCGAGAGTGGGTGGAACAGTGACACACAGGCAGACAGGTATTGGTGGTAAATTTTCCATTTTATTTTATGAGTAGCTTTTCAGCCACAACTACTGCATGTCACACACTGCGCGCGTGCACACACACACACACACACACACGAATGCTCCTTACTCTCAGCTCTCTCCCTCCTTATCAGCCATCACTGTAACACACACACAGCATCATTTAACCATAGGTGTGATTATTTTGCCATTCACCTTCCCTGGCCTTGCTCTCCATTCACAGACTGCCACTTGACCATGCCTCTGCTGCCACAGTGAGCTTCTCTGATTTCTTTGATTTGGTTTCTGAGAGCTGTAACACACTGAAGTCTGCTATCCTATCTAACATCACTCCAAGATTTCAGCATCAGAATAACATGCTTGATCAAGGTGCCCCATTGCTGTGTGGCTCCTGAAAAGAAGCACTTCTGCACATAGCCAATACCATAATTCGGTGACTTGATAATATCAGCTATAACAAGATTCATTGTATGTACTCCACAAAGAACAAATTTAGCTGAAATTTAAATTTCGCTATAGCAGTCAGGCTTGACACATTACTTCCTTCTGTTCATATTATCTCCATTGCCATAGGCCTGTCCTCTACAATTTTCAAAGAGAATGCTAAGTTACTTCAACTTATAAAGGATGACATTGGACAGGTTGAAGCCAGTTGCTTTCACCACATACATATACCCAAAGAAGTATTCCTTAATGTCTGGTCTTGGCTCCAAATAGACAGTGAGCACAATGATTGACATTTGCTCTTTATGGCTCACATCTGGGGTACAGTTGAGAATAACGGAGTAACATTTTGCATCTTGGATATGGAAACAATGGTCTGTATTATTTTAGTGGAAATGTTTAGTCCATTTTGCATCTCCTGTCCAAGACAGTGTGTCCTTTAATTTCACCAGGTTATTTTCCTTTCCAGGGTTAAACCTGGTCAATAGCTCAACTTCCTTCAAGAAGTTCCCATTGTCTCGCTCATAGAGACACTCAGAGGAGCCCCTAAAAGACAGATTTCTTGAGGAGAGAGAGAGAGAGAGAGATGGTAATTAAGCATTTAAAGACATCTTGCCTCTTTTTCTGCCCCAAGTAACATCAACCCCTGGTGATCTATTCACATGTTCTTCTTTAACAATGTGTCCAGTTTCCTCAAACTGAGTATGCATTTTGTATGGCATGGGATCCATCCATCCATCCATCCATCCATCCATCCATCCATCCATCCATCCATCCATCCATCGCTTATCTGGGTCATGGGGGTAGCAGCCTAAGCAGAGCAGCCCAGACTTCTCTCTCCCTGGCCACCTCTACCAGCTCTTCCTGGGGAATACTGATGCGTTCCCAGACCAGTCGAGAGATGTAATCTCTCCAGCATGTCCTGGGACTGCCCCGGGGTCTCCTCCCAGTGGGGCATGCCCAGAAAACCTCCCTTGGGAGGCATCCAGGGGGCATCCTAACAAGCTGCCCGAACCACCTCAACTGACTCCTTTCGATGTGGAGGAGCAGCGGTTCTACTCTGAGTCTCTCCTGAATGACCAAGCTTCTCAACCTGTCTCTAAGGGAGAGCCCAGCCACCCTGCAGAGAAAACTCATTTCTACTGCTTGTATCCGCAGTCTCATTCTTTGTCACTATCCATCGCTCGTGACCATAAATGAGAGTAGGAACGTAGATGGACCAGTAAATTGAGAGCTTTGCCTTTTGGCTCAGGTCTCACTTTACCACCACAGACCAGTTTAGCGTCCGCATCACTGCTGATGCTGCTCCGATCCATCTGTCCAACTCCCACTCCCCCTTACCCTCACTCGTGAACAAAACCCTGAGATACTTAAACTCCTCCACTTTAGGTAGCAACTCCCCCCTGACCTGGAGTAGGCACTCCACCTATTTCCAGCTGAGTGCCATGGCCATGGACTTGGAGGTGCTAATTCTCATCCCAGCCGCTTTGCACTTGGTTGCAAACTGTCCCAGTACATACGGTAAGTCACAGATTGATGAAGCCAACAGGACCACATCATCTGCAAAAAGCAGAAACATGATCCTGCTGCCACCAAACTGGACACATTCCACCCCTTGGCTGTGCCTAGAAATTCTGTCCATAAAAGTTATGAACAGAACCAGTGACAAAGGGCAGCCCTGGTGGAGTCCAACATGCACCAGGAACAAGTCCAACTTACTGCTGGCAATGTCCGGCTCTGCCGGATGTGGCAGTTGATGATCCGATGGACAGGAGCCTCTGCCAGACGTTCCCAGCATACCCTCACTACTCATTTGGGCCTGCCAGGTCTGTCCAGCCTCCTCCCCCACCATCTGATCCAGCTCGCCACCAGGTAGTGATCAGTTGACAGCTCTGTTCCTCTCTTCACCCGAGTGTCCAAGACATATGGTCGTAGATCAGATGAAATGACTACAGAATCAATCATTGATCTACGGTCTAGGGTGTCCTCATGCCACGTGCACTTATAGACACCCTTATGCTCAAACATGGTGTTTGTTATGGCCAAACCATGCATGGCACAGAAGTCCAACAACTGAACACCACTCGGGTTCAGATTGGGCAGGCCATTCCTCCCAATCACACCCCTCCAGGTCTCACCATCATTGCCTACGTGAGCATTGAAGTCCCCCAGTAAAACAATGGAGTCCCCTTGTAGTGTACTGTCTAGCACCCCACTCAAGGACTCCAAGAAGGCTGGGTACTCTGAACTACCATTTGGCGCATAAGCGCAAATGACAGAGACCGTTTCCCAACTCGAAGGTGCAGGGAAATGTTCCTCTCATTCACTGGGGAGAACTCCGATGTTAGCACACCAAACTGGGGGGCTACCAATAGCCCCACCCCTGCCTGGCACTTTAGGAGCATGTTCACCAGGGTCTGGTTAAATCACTCAGCTAGACCAACCATCTGTGGGTGGTATGGAGTGGTTCTTATTCTTTTTATTCCCAGGAAACCATAAACTTGCTTTAGGGTCTTGCTCATAAAGTTGGGGCCTTGGTCTGTAAGTACCTCAAGGGGTATACCTACTTTAGAGAACAGCTGGAGCATGGCAGTGGCTAAATGTCTGGCTGTGATTTCTCTTTAAGGAAAGGCTTCAGGGTATCTTGTAGCATAGTTGCAAATGACCAAGATAAACCTATTCCTTGACCTGCTCCTCTCCAAGGATCCAACTCTGTCCACCTCAATTCTCTCAAGCGGCTTATCAACTACAGGTAAGGGAATTGAAGGGGCATGAGTAAAACCTTTACCACTTGACATCTGACACTGAGGACAGGACTTACAGAAACTTTTCACATTTTCATAAACCCTGGCCAATAAAACCACTTACTGAATCTTTGCAAAGTTTTCATGTAAGCCAAGTGACCTGCCTATGGTACCATGTGACCAAGCTCAAGCACTTCCTTCCTGTACTTCTGTGGGACCACAAGCTGCAGACCCTCCTCACTCTGCACAGAATGCTATTCTGCAGCAAGTACACCTCCTTTCCTAGTGCAGGAGAAAAGACTACCCTCACATGCCTTCTTAAAACATGGGCCTAATGTGGCGTCTGAACACACTTCCTCAGTCAAAGTAGGGGGACCAACATCAGACTCTGGCTGAATGTCTGTATGTTCTAAAATCTCCCCAATAGTCCTCCTGCGCCTCTCATCCCTTGTTTGAGTGGGCTCAGCTGGAACATCTTCCCCACCACAAGGCAGTTCTTCAAAGTCTGTCAGTTGCTGTTGTTCTCTGGCCCTGGTAACCATACCATACCAAGCAGTCTTTTCTACCAGTTCTGGCAGCAAAAATCCCACTTTGGCAATAACTACAAAAACACCCCTCCAAAATGGACCATTCCCTCAGTTCCCCACCAAACACCCCTATTTACAGTGAATGGTATGGTCCTTTGGTTTCCCCCTGGAACCAGAAAGTGGATGCTGAAATGAATGTGATGAATTGTTTATGAAGCGGTGAATGTATTTTAATGGAATACTATGAATGAGGAATGACAAACTGTTGTTGATTAAAATGCTGGTAGGCCTTTCTCCGCATTCCTACACAGCACAGTTGTTAGAATGGTAATAAATGTATGGCAATTAGTGATAAATGTCAAACTGACCAGTAATATGAAACAATGCAAACAGTAGTGACAACATAATGTGGAGAATACCAGCAACACTACCGGCAAGTCAGCTTAGATGCTAAAGTGCCAGAAGATGATTGACTGTGTGCTAGGTGCACAGCTCGTAAGGGTCACAGTTCACTCTGTGACAGATTCCAGCCAGACATAGGGCATCAGGATGGATCAGGTAGTATCTCAGGATTGACATGCAACTCAACAGAGAGAGACAGACAGAAGGAGAGAGAGAGAGCGAAGGAGGGGGGGCCTGCACATCAGGTCTGCAGCAATGAGCCCTCCTTGTCAGATGTACTGAAAGAAAGAAAGAAAGAAAGAAAGAAAGAAAGAAAGAAAGAAAGAAAGAAAGAAAGAAAGAACAACTTTATTCATCACACGCTTGTGAAATTCCTCTGTGCATTTAACCCATCTGAAGCAGTGAACACACACATACACACACACACACACATGTGAGCAATGAGTGCACACACATACCCAGAGCAGTGGGCAGCCATACTAACAGCGCCCGGGGAGCAGTTGGGAGTTAGGAATGGCTTCTTTACACCTTTTGAGACACAGAACAGGGAACCAGCAAAGAAGGTGGCCCCCTCCCCCAGCGACTAAGTACTCTGTGCTGCTGATGTCAGGAAGACTCTTCACAGAGTGAATCCATGAAAAGCAGCAGGCCCTGATAATATTACTGGCTGAGTGCTCAGAGAATGTGCTGATCAGCTTGCAGACATATTCACAGATATCTTCAACACATCCCTGAGCACAACTGTGGTACATGCATGCCTCAAAACCACAAAATCATCCTGGTGTCAAAGAAGTCCACTGTGTCCTGTCTCAAAAACTACCAGCCTGTAGCACTCACACCCATCATGAAGTGCTTTGAGACGCTGGTATTGAGGCACATGAAAACACAACTACCACAGGAATTAGACCCCCTAGAGTTTGCTTATTGCCAAAATGACACCACAGATGACACCATTTAAATTGCCCTTCACCTGACCCTCTCTCACCTGGATAAAAAAGACAATTATGTCAGAATGCTGTTTACTGACTTCAGTTCAGCATTCAACACCATTATCCCACAGAAGCTAGTCCTGAAGTTGGACCTGCTGGGTAAGAACACCTCGCTTTGTAATTGGATTCTGGACTTCCTGACTTACAGGCCCCAGTTGGTCTCTATAGGACACAGCACCTCCATGGTCCTCAGATTGAACACAGGTGCCCCCCAGGGCTGTGAGCTCAGCCCCCTGCTGTTTACTCTGCTAATGCACAACTTTGCTACCCAGCACAACTCAAATTACATCATTAGATTAGATTAAATTAGATTAGATAGAACTTTATTGATCCCTTTGGGCGGGTTCCCTCAGGGAAATTAAAATTCCAGTAGCATCATTACAGGATAAACAGAGAATAGAAATAGAGAAAAACTTCTAGATAAATTAAATTAAATTAGGTTTTTGCATATACAAATATAAAAAAGAATAAGATATGGGGAAGAGGGGGAAAAAGGGGAAGAGGAAAAAGGGGAAGTTTGCAGATGACATAACAGTAGTGTGTCTCATCAGTAACAACAATGAGTCTGCATTGCAGAGCAGAGGTCAAACACCAGGTGGAATGGTGGCAGGACAACAACCTAACTCTTAATGTCCTGCTGCTCACTCCCCACTGCACATCAGTGGCTCTACTGTTGAAACAGTCAGCAGTGTGAAGTTCCTGGGAGTACACATGGAAGACGACCTCTCCTGGACCTTGAACACCATCACCAAGAAAGCTCAAAAGCATCTATGCTTTCTGCAAAAGCTGAAGAAGGCCAGCCTCCTTCCTCCCATCCTCACATCCTTCTACTGAGGGACCATTGAGAGTGTTCTCTGCTGTAACATCACTGTTTGGTTCAGGAACAGCAATATTACTGAACAAAAGTCCCTGCAGTGGATAGTGAGGATGGCAGAGAGGATCATTGGGATCCCTCTCTCACCCATCTCCCAACTCTATAAGAAACACATCATCTGCTATGCCAACAGCACAATGCAGAACAAGTCCCATCCATCACATGTACTGTTCTCCCTTCTACCATCTGGCAGAAGGTACCGTAGCATCCGAACCATCAATCATCACTGCCAGACACTGCAGTAACTTCTTCCCCCAGGCAGTCAGAGTCCTCAACTCACTTACTCCTGACAAACTGAGAGTCCAAACAGAAACTACAGTTTTCTCATCCATTTCTGATCCATTAGCACACATGCACAATGCTCACTTTGGACTTGTCTTGTTGTAATATCCTGGAAAACCTTGAACTCTTCAAACTGAACTGCATTCTCTTGTATTTTTGCACTAAAATGAACATTTGCACACAAATGCAAAATTGACACTTTGCACATGTCTTTGTCTTGTCTTTTCTGTTGTTTATTGTACTTAGATACCATACACACACTTAACCTTCACCAAACATGCATTTCCTAGTGTCCCGCATTGAGTCAGGCTTTGATGTATGGAGGTCTGATTACAACCTGAATCCACCAAAGCCTGATGTGTACCCCCTTGAATACTCACAGCTATTCTGTATGCCCCTGCTCAATCAGGGGAAGCTTGAGGTGCATTAGGAACATGAATCAGTAGCCCTGTCTCCTTGCAGAAGCACTGATTCCCCTTCCTTCCATTCTTACAGACCTGCCCGGGTTCATTTGTGGTTCTGGTGGGCATGGATGAGTTCATCTATGGAGAGAGAGAGAGAGAGGGGTTTAATGGTGCCACAGAAGGGAGAGTGGAAACATGGGGATAGACCCAGGTGCGGGGAGTGGGTTTCGGGGGAGTTGGCCCCTGTTTCCACGGGGTTAAGATAAAGGAGGGGTGAGGAGAGGGAGGGGGAAGGAAAAAGCAAAAGTGATTGAGAGAGGGAGTTGTAACAGAGCCTGGTTCCAGATATGCCATCAGATGATACTCAGCCAGTTGGACTGCCTACTCCAGTGACATTGTTCAGTGACACTGGCCCCACACTGACATCCCGCTCGGCAGCTGAGCAACGAACTGCTCCAGTGTCACTTGCTTGATGATGGCTTCGACATCACTCTTGCCGGCCAGAAGCTACTGTTGACAGGCATCTCGGAGCTGTTGGGCAAATGAGAATGGCCGGCCCACTTCACCGTAAGCCAGTGAGCAGAATCTCTGTGGCTGCTCTTCTGGGCTGTGGCCAACCCGCTGTAGGATGGCTCGCTTCAGAACGGGGTATTCCAGCATGGTGGTGGCCGGGAGCTGTCTAGCTGTGAGCTGGGCTTCGCCCAACAGGAGAGGCAGTAGGCGAGCCGCCCACTGTAAGGTTGGCCACGAGCTCACCTCCGCGACATGCTCAAACAACTCGAGGAAGGCATCGGGGTCGTCCTGTGGCCCCATCTTCACTAGCTGAATGGGTATGCTGGCCACAGGGATCATGGCTGGAGCACCCACAAGACTGGACCCAACTCCGTATCACCTACCAATCCTCTGCCTAGGCTTTGAGCAGAGCCCAGAAGCGCTGGCCCTGGTCAACGGACAGCGCAATGAGGGTGTGCTGCTGGTGTTGGAGATTGTTGGCAAGCATTTGGAGGAGTTCTCTCACTGATTCGGATCCCATAGCAGCATTCAATTAGCCTGGGAAATCCCATGCTGCTTTGCACAATCGTTCCGATCTGAAAAGACAGCATGGAAACTATGATCTAAAGGCTCACCTGAGTTAGGGAGCCAATCAGAGAGTGGGGAGGGGTGGAAAGACGGTGACGCGTACTACTCGACAAACGGAAGCTTGTAGTTTATTTGGGACTGTTTACGGATCACATTTAACATGGCGGCGAGCGATACAAACCAAACTTTCGATCAAGCTTTAGACACTGTTCTGAATAGTTTAGAGTGAAAGTTTGTTTTTAAAAAAAGAACAGCGTTTGGCGTTAGTCTTTCTTCGCCTCTTCGTCTTCTTCGTCGCTCTAACTACGTCACCGGGTACAACTGCCATGATTGGCCATGGGCTACGTATACGCCAAATGATAGACATTCACAATGTCCAATAAATGGCCGTTGACAATCGTAAACCACACCTCCCCTACGAGAAATTCAATAGGCGGATTCCAGACCATATTTCACTTGTAATATGGTCTGGTGTTAACCAGGCTAGCATTCAATCCTCAGTCCCAGGTTTTGGCACCAGTGTAACAACTTTCTAGCTTTGGTAAACAAAGGAATGGGAACATGTCTGTGAAGATTCTCATTCATCCAGGTCATAGTAACTGTGGGTGGTAAAAGAGAGCAATTGGACTTGCTTGAAGATTCTTGAAGATGTTTCACCTCTCATCCGAAAGGCTTCTTCAGTTCTGTCTGACTAGTAGGGAGTATCAGGTATTTATCCTCTCATGGATGAAAAGCTCATCTAAGGTGTCGTTGAGTCATCCTGTTGGTGTGGGTCACTGGGGGCTGGATGTGAACGGCCTCAAGAGTCATTAGGGTGATCAATGGATTGCCCGTTAAGGTGATCAATGGAATGCTGATTCTCTCTGTCCTCTTGTGAGTCACTGAAAACAGCTGGGTTTTGGTGTGCATTCAGTTGTCTGGGAAGTGTGCCAAGGACTGCATTGTAAGTGGCTGATAAATTATGTCTTAGACCCCCACCTCTGTTCATTCTGTCATTCGGATTGGACAAGTGTGGCCGGATGGTCTCAAAGAGAGGCAAGATGATCCGGACTGAGGGGATTGACCTACCAGAGGGCAACATAGGTGATATCCAAGACAGCTACAAGTACCTTGGCATCCCACAGGCTAATGGAAACCATGAAGAGGCCACAAGGAAGTCAACCACAGCCAAATACCTCCAGAGAGTAAGGCAGGTCCTGAAAAGTCAGCTGAATGGTAAGAACAAGGTCCGAGCCATCAACATGTACGCACTACCAGTCATCAGATACCCCGCTGGTATCATAAACTGGCCAAAGGAGGAGATAGAAGCCACAGATATCAAGACTAGAAAGCTCCTCACCATGCATGGAGGGTTCCACCCCAAGTCCAGCACCCAGAGACTATACACTAAGCGGAAAGAGGGAGGCCGAGGGCTAGTGAGCGTCAAGACCACGGTCCAGGATGAAACATCGAAAATCCGAGAATACATCAGAAAGATGGCCCCAAAGGATGAACTGCTAAGTGAATGTCTCAGGCAGCAGAACCCTGATGAGAGCGCAGAGGAGGAGGAGGAACAGACAAACTGGACGGACAAACCCCTACATGGCATGTACCACCGTCAGATAGAGGAAGTGGCTGATATCAAGAAATCCTACCAGTGGCTGGATAATGCAGGACTGACAGACAGCACAGAGGCACTAATCATGGCAGCACAAGAACAGGCCATAAGCACAAGAGCCATAGAGGCCAGGATCTACCAGAGTAGATCAGACCCAAGATGCAGACTGTGCAAAGAAGCCCCTGAAACAGTCCAGCACATAGTAGCAGGGTGTAAGATGCTAGCTGGATCAGCGTACATGGAGAGGCACAACCAAGTGGCTGGGATAGTATACAGGAACATCTGCAACCAGTATGGAATAGAAGTACCCAAGTCCCAATGGGCCATACCACAGAAGGTGGCTGAGAACAACAGGGCCAAGGTTCTGTGGGACTTCAGCTTCCAGACTGACAAACAGATCCTGGCTAACCAACTGGACATAGTGGTGGTGGACAAAGAGCAGAAGAGGGTGGTGGTGATAGATGTGGCGATCCCAGCTGACGCCAACATCAGGAAGAAGGAACATGAGAAACTTGAGAAGTATCAAGGGTTGAAAGAGCAGCTGGAACGGATGTGGAAGGTCAAGGGTTGCGTGGTCCCTATGGTAGTGGGGGCACTTGGGGCAGTAACCCCCAAACTGGGAGAGTGGCTCCAGCAAATCCCAGGAACAACATCTGAAGCCTCAGTCCAGAAGAGCGCAGTACTAGGAACATCGAAGATACTGCGCAGAACCCTCAAACTCCCAGGCCTCTGGTAGAGGACCCGAGCTTGAGGATGACATGGATACCACCCCCCCGCCGGGGGTGAGAAGGAGTTTTTTTTTATATGTATAATGCGAGTGTGTGTGTGTGTGTGTGTGTGTGTGTTTCCTCTGGATGATATTATTCATAAGCATGGTATTAGTTTCCATTGTTATGCTGATGACACACAGTTGTATGTTTCAGCAAAGCCAGATGAGGGACACCAGCTTAATAAAATTGAGGAATGTGTAAAGGACATTCGACACTGGATGCTTATTAATTTCCTTCTGCTTAACTCTGACAAGACAGTTGTACTAGGACCACGGTTTCTGATTACATAGTAACTCTGGATGACCTTTCTCTTTCTTCACATGCAGCAGTAAAAGATCTCGGTGTGATCATTGACTCCAGTCTTTCTTTTGAAATGCATATCAATAACATTACCCAGATTCCTCTTTCTTTCATCTCAGAAAAATTGCTCAGATAAGAAATATAATGTCACTCCTTGATGCAGAAAAAAATAATTCATGCTTTTGTGATCTCCAGGTTGGATTATTGTCTGGATGTTCCAAGAAGTACAAAAACAAGCTGCAGTTAGTTCAACATGCAGCAGCAAATGTCCTTATTAGAACTAGAAGCTATAACTACATCACCCCTATCTCATTCACATTGCATTGGCTCCCAATCAAATTTCATATTGATGTAACCTGAACAACCTTACGTTTATCCTAGGTCAGAATCAATTGAACCAATGAGTACAAAGACTCACTATCCCCCCACTATGGCTATTCAACTGAATGAATAAAGAAGAGGCTGTCTACAAAAATAATGATTGATTTTTTTTTTTTAGTTAAGCAATGAGCCACAGGATGTTATAAAAAATACTGCAACGGGTCAAAGCCCCACTATTAAATTGCCTTATAAAAAAAAACAAGAAAGAAAATAAACAAATCATTCAAATACACAAATCCAAAACAAAAAGAATCACCCCTAACAAGGGCACACACAATAGGGTGCCGTATAAGGGGCGAGGGGGAAAAAGACAAAAGGAGCCAGCCGGAGAAGAAAGCCCACAGGGCTTTCACAGGCAAGATCATACACTACACTGCTAAACTACTGTATTCAGCTCAGCAATACACCACACTCAGGCAGCAAATGTACTACACCAGCAAACACTATGACTAAGGTAACGCACCACACTCAGACAACAAGTATACTATATCACTTCAGTGCTATAGTCAGTTTGAATCCACTACACTCATCCCAAGGGTCACAGTCACAGTACATCAACAAACTCACCCATCACCCAGGCTTGTACGACCAGCATATGCACCAAGCCCAAGTGGTGGGGATATTATGCTAGTTCGCTACACACACATAGAACTTCATAGCACCACACCACACAGGCTTGTATGACCAGCACACTCGCCAAGCCCGAATGGCATAAGCTAGGAATAAGCCCTCACAACCCCTTGTGCTTCCCTGCCCCAGCTGACAAGAGTGGAAAAAGGGAATAGGCCTCACCGGATAAATATACGAATAAGGAAATAAACAAATAAACTAAACAAAAGTGGAGGTGGTTTTACACACGCTTACAACACACTATGACAAGGCATTTCACTGTGGGCCTTATGCTGATGGCGATTAGACTACCCTAAAGGGCATTAAACAGGCCCACATTAGCTTTTAAAGTAAAATTTACAATGGGAAAAACAGTGACTACAATAGGCTCCTGCAATTAACAAAAGATCTCAATCACCTGTTCATCAGGACAACATTCACAGAATACATTTAGACATGTTAATATACATAAAACCCATGTAAACCTTAGGCTACCTGTTACTGTTGCGCTGACGTCATACCATACAGGCAGGGACAGTCTTTGGCACGATTAACTACAAAGCAACAATTGCATGTTCACTATCGTGACATTCATACTACTGTAACATTCATACATTTCCCATTTCTGTTCAAATAATTAGACTTTATTAAGACATAACATTTACCTTCTTACAATCCCAACTACACATACCAGTAGACTATCCTTTTTCACTTAGGCGTTGCGTGGGTCAGGTAACTACAAGTTAAAATGCTCGTGATTAACAAATGAGCTCCACTAAGTATTATGAGCAGCAATGGACATGTTTTGATACCTTTGGTGCTGTGTTGTTACTAGGAACTGCTATCACAGGCCAGGAAAACAGCCGGACTTGCTTAAATACTACGAGGTAGATAAACACGAGTAAGCCTGCATTCTATGTTGATTAATGTAGCATAAACTGTGTTAAAAGATGTTTCTCTTACCCGCTCTATGTTATATCACTGCCGACAAACGCTGCACGCCAACAGTGCTCTCAGCACTGCTGCACTGTTAGGTTTCAGACAAAGAGTGAGCCCGTGTTACAGGCTAGACTAATCTACCTGCATTTCCTCCTCACGTGAGACAATTGAATGTCAGGTGACTCGCTAAACTCCGTTTCTACCCATGTTCCTGATTAGGTGTGACTAATTACATGGCTTGAAGGCTTCTCCCACTCCCATCTGTCACATATTCCCCCCACTTTGAAAGGCAACTGTCCCGGTGCCTGTGGCTTTCTAGCACCATGGCCTAAAGTGACAATTGGGGTGGGGGTAACTAAGAGGATGACGTTCTTTTGGCCCTCCAGGTGTTGGGATGCCGACTGTCATAGCCAGAAGGGGTTGGAGTGTTGGCCAGCTCGAGCTCGTCTGGGATGTCCTACGCTGTCCTCTCCCTCTGGGACTTCAGGTGTTTGACTGGACTCAATCACTGGTGGAAAACTTGTAGTACTCAGTGGCCTTGCCTGGTCGTCCTCACGTCCATCTAGTGGTCCGAGGCTGGCAGTTTCCACATTGGTCTCCTGTCCATCTTCGCATGGCGTCTGTGTTATTTGCTCATGAAGTACCACTTGGAACCTCACATCACCTTCATCCTCTTCATTACATTCTGGTACCCCCTTTTCCTCTGATGTTCTTGGCAGTGAGATGTCTGCAGGGGCTTCGCCTGGCGCCTGCTCCTGGCCTGGAAAAGCCTTTAACTCTGACCAGTGGACATTTATGTTGGGGCCCAGACCATCTTTGGGTGTGATGTGGTACACTTGGCCCTTCTCGTCCCAGCATTTCACCAATCTATATACTCTCGGGTCCCACAGGTCTTGAATTTTGTGTCGGCCAAGTGGGTGGCTTCTCTGACATACCCTCATCTGCGATGGAAGTTGGGGTGAGAGGACCACATGACGTTCTCTGCTGGCTGCCGCAGCCTCCAGGCGAGTCTTGGCCTCGGCATACATTGCAGTGAGATGTTCTTTATGGGTAGTAATCCAGTCGGCTGGAGATGTACTACCTGGATCTTCTGCCACCAACCCCAGTAAGAAATCCACTGGGAGTTGGGGCTTTCGCCCAAACATAAGCTCATATGGAGAGTGGCCTGTGGACTGGTGGACTGATGTGTTGTAGGCAAACAGCAAGTGGGGCAATGCTTGGGGCCACCTTTTCTTTTTCTCTGGGGGCAAGGTGCATAGAAGATTGTGAAGGGTAGATTGAAACAGTCACATTGCCCATTACCTTCTGGGTGGTACGCGGTGGTACGGCTCTTGTCTATTCCATACAACTTGCACAGGCGCTTGAGTAGGTCTCCCTCAAAGGCGCGGCCTTGATCTGAATGGATCCGCTTTGGTACTCCATATGAGTAAAACCACCTTTCCGTAAGGACCTTGGCCATGGTCTCTGCTCGCTGATTAGCTGTTGGATGGGCTTGGGTAAATTTGGAAAACACATCAGTTACTATAAGAACATTCTCATGGTTGTCAGCAGCTTTTTCCATGACTGTAAAGTAAATGGCAATGATCTCCAGGGATCTGGCCGCCAGCAGATGGCCAGCATATGTGCGAGAGGTGGGCACTACACCCTTGGCCAGTGTGCACCTCTCACATTGCTTACACCAATGCTCGATATCTTGATGCATTTTGGGCCAGTAACATCTCTGTCAGATCAATTTGGTTGTTCTTTCTACACCTTGATGGCCATGGTTGTCATGCAAGCTGGTTAACACTTCCTTATGCAAGGCTGTTGGTAGTAGCAACTGTAGTATCTTGTCCTGTGTAGGAGGTAGTTGGATTTCGCAATACAAGATCCCGTCTTTCTCTCGGACTCGCCGCCACTGCCGAGCCAGCTCCAATACCGTTTCGGCCTCTTGAGCCCTCTCTTGCCTGTTTGGTGGATGGCCTCTCATCCAGTAACTCAAGAAGGCTGCAATCATGGAGTCTTTGGCCTAGAGTGACTGTTGGTCAGCTGGCAGCCGGATGGGGGCTGCATCTAACGTGGCGATGACTGCACTGGATCCCGACATCTCTACATACCTCCCCCTTTGCAGCTCTGGTGGAACAGTGATGCCTGATGTCATGGCTGTCATAGGCAGACTGAAGGGATCATGCTGACGTGATAAGGCATCGGCATTCCGGTTTATGGTGCTAGGGTGGTATTTTAGCTCGAAGTCAAAGACAGCTAGCTGAGAGGCCCACCTTTGTTCCATGGCAGCCAGCTTTGCTGTCTGCAAATGGCTTAATGGATTGTTGTCCGTGTAGACAATGAATTTGGCCCCGAGCAAATACTCCCTGAAGCATTCCGTCACAGCCCACTTTAATGCCACAAACTCGAGCTTCATCGAGCTATAATTCGACATGTTCTTCTCAGACGGCCATAGCGTTCTACTGGGAAATGCGATGGGTCGTTTTTTTCCACCTACTTCCTGAGACAGAACAGCGCCCAAGCCTTGGTGACTGGCGTCAATTTCAAGAATGAATGGCAGTGAAAAATCTGTGTATTGGAGTACTGGGGCAATGACAAGTTCCTGCTTCAAGGTCTGGAATACCTGCTCACACTTGTCATCCCAGCGGTCTCCCAGCTTGGCGTTAGATCTACCACCCTTCTTTCCTCCCCCTTGCAGTTCTGAGACCAGCTTGTGTAAGGGACCTGCATACTTTGCAAATCCGGCCACAAACCGGCGATAATATGAGGCAAAGCCCAAGAACGAATGCAATTCAGTTAGGGTAAGAAGGCGCTTCCACTGCAGGACAGTCTGGATCTTGTCTGGGTCAGTTGCTACTCCATGGGCTGATATCGCATGGCCTAAGTATTGGACCTTTTCCTTGAAAAAGTGACATTTGCTCAGTTTGAGTTTCAAGTTGTATTCTTTGAGCCGGCCCAGAACTAATTCAAGCTGCTGCAAATGTTGTTGAAAAGAGGATGAAAAGAGGACTATATCATCCAAATACAACAAGGAAGTGAAGCTTTGGTCACCAAAAATACGTTCCATTAACCGCTGAAAAGTACTTGGTGCGTTACATAGCCCAAAGGGGATATGGTTAAACTCAAACAATCTGAAAGGTGTACAAAAGGCAGGCTTTTCTTTATCCTTTTCAGCCATGGGCACTTGGTTGTAACCAGAGGCCAAGTCCAGTGTGGAGAACAGCGTGGCCCCTGTCAGAGCATCCAAGGACTCCTCTATTCTTGGGAGAGGATACGTGCCCCTTCTAGTCTTGGCATTAAGTTGCCTGTAGTCTACACAAAGGCAAATGGTCCCATCTTTCTTTTGGACCACAACGATCGGTGAAGCATAGGGACTACTACTAGGTCAAGCTATCCCCTTCTCCACTAGTTCTTGAACATGAGCCTTGACCTGTGCAAACTGTGGTGGTGGCAAATGACGGTAGCACTGTCGTACTGGAGCTGTGTCTACCACTGGTATCTCATGTTGGATGTGCAACCTAAGTCCCCATCATGTTCGCTAAACACCCCTTGAAATTTTTCTAACAGCCCCCTAGCTTCCTGCTGTTCTCGAAGGGAAAGGTTTGGCCTCTGTAAAGGTGAAAAATCTATGGGGGCTTTGGTACTGGCTTCTGCTGTTTAAACAAGAGCTATCTGGTCACCATTGGTACTGAGACCAGAGGTAAGGTCCACCACATAAAGGCTGCCCAGTGTAGTACAAGGGTGGAGCCACTGGTCCTCTGCTCCCACATTAACAACTGGAATGTTAACTTTGCCCCGAGTAACAGGCAATAGGGCTGTAGAGATCAGGAGATTCCCAGGAAGTCGACCCTCCCCATAGGGCAGAGGTTCCAGGAAACATGAGGTGATTGGGCCAAGAACGGAGCATGTGGCTGGTACAAACTTAAGACTCCCAGCGGGTACCCTGAGGGCAGGACCTGGCTGAACCACTGCTTTACTGGTGTATCCAGAGCCAGACAGGTGCTCCAGACTTTGGCACTCAGATAGGGCTTGTCTCCATCCAATGTCTGCAGTCTGTACTGGGGGACAGTGAAACAGATTTTGCCCATGTTCATTGAAAAGTTCATGGTAACAGCAGTGAATGACATTCATCCCCACTAATCCAGGGACACACATCTTCTGTTGACTCGTGGTTGGGTCCGGCGAGTCCCTAACCACTAACACCCCTATTTTTGGAAGCAGCTTGCCCAACGCTTCCAAATCAAGCTCAATGTTACCTAGATAAGGGATGAACAGCCCATTAGCTGCTTTGAGCTGTAACCAATCACATGCCTGCATCTTCTCACTGGTTTGTGGTTCTACCCATTGCCGAAAGAAGCTCTCAGTCACCGTCGTTACCATGGAGCCAGTGTCAAGGAGGCAGCACGTAGGGACACCACCAAGATAAATAACAATGACTGGGCAGTTTCCAATAAGACAAGTAGAAGCAGACAAAGTTTTATTCACTTCTGAGCCAATCAACCCCCTCCCAGTGCCGAGCTCCCAACATCAGAGGGCACTAGTTTCCCTCCTGCATCCCACTATTGGCGACTACCCCAGTCTGCCCCCCACTAGGTAAGCCACCCTGTGTTGCAATAGCCTGTCCCCCTGGTGTTATAGTCCTGCAGAGCCTAGTGATGTGACCTGCTTTGTTACAGCGCAGGCAAATGGGTTTCCCATCTGCCTGAAATTTGTAGGGCCTAGGCTGAGCAGAGACAGGCCTATGAGTAGATCTGGGAGTACCCTGAGATTGTCCCAACTGGGTTAAAATGGCGTCTAACTGGGCTTGCTGTTTGCGTAGGCATTCCTTCAGCTCGATAAACTCAGGGGCAGTGCTAACTGTAACTGCATTTGTGTCAGCCTTGTAAGAATTACAGGAATAGGCGCGGGCGCGAGGTGTCTGTGCACACCTACTAAGCCAATCAAAGGCCTCACTACGTATATCCCTGAAACTTAAGTGCTGGTTATTGGAAATTTTATCTAATAGGTCACCCTGGAGTTTATCATTACAAAGGCCTTCCACAAACTGGTCATGAAGGATGCGGTCTGAATGTTCTAGATTGTCATCCTTATCTTCTATCCGCTCCATTAACTCCATTAACCCATGGGAATACTCCCTAACAGATTCACTTTCACCCTGCCGGCAGTGATAAAACTGGCTGTATAAAGCATTAAAAGACTTAGAACACCTAAAATTCTTTTTTAAGATCTCAAAAATTTTCTGGGGGTCATTTCGATCTGCAGCTGGACTAAACTTGATTTCGCGCTTAGCCTCTCCATCTAACAAGTCATACACAAACAAAGCCTGTTCAAGTTTAGGCCTAGGATGTGCTGCTAATGATCTGCTAGCCTCCTCAATCCAGTCCTGTACAGACATATTATCAACAGACATTTTCCCAGAAAATCTTGGGCATTTCCTTTCACGTGGTACACATACAAGGTGCTCAACTGGAGTTGCATCAGCTACATTACTGGATGGGACCTGGGGAGAGTCGGATGAGGTTGAAGACCCTTCCACACCCCTAAGACGCTGATTATCAGCTTTAAGCTGACTCACCATCTCAGTCAAAGCCCTAACCTGGTCTTCAAGGATCTCTTCGGAGGACATAATGACTGGATCAAGGCCAACTCCAAACCCGGTGAGCACGGATTGTTTTTCTCTGTAACCACTGTTTTTCCCTTTTACTAAATGCCTTTTAACTAACCACCTCCAAAAATAATAAAAATAAGTTTGATGCTAAAGCAAAAAGAAAAGGAAAAAAAGACAACTAAAGTTTATACACAACCTCTTGATCCTGCTGACTACGCCAAAATGTTACCTGAACAACCTTATGTTTATCCTAGGTCAGAATCAATTGAACCAATGAGTACAAAGACTCACTATCCTCCCACTATGGCTATTCAACTGAATGAATAAAGCAAGAGGCTGTGTACAAAAATTAAACACTTTAATGATTGATATCTTTTTTTTAGTTAAGCAATGAGCCACAGGATGTTATCAAAAACACTGCAACAGGTCAAAGCCCCACTATTAATATGAATTGCCTTGTAAAAAAAAAAACAAGAAACAAAACAAACAAATCATTCAAATACACAAATCCAAAACAAAAAGAATCACCCCTAACAAGGGCACACACAATCGGCTATAAGGGGCGAGGGGGAAAAAAGACAAAAGGAGCCAGCCAGAGAAGAAAGCCCACAGGGGCGCAACAAGATCATACACTACACTGCTAAACTACTGTATTCAGCTCAGCAATACACCACACTCAGGTAGCAAATGTACTACACCAGTAAGCACTATGACTAAGGTAACTATGCTATCCACTACACTCATCCCGAGGGTCACAGTCACAGTACATCAACAAACTCACCCATCACCCAGGCTTGTACGACCAGTATATGCACCAAGCCCAAGTGGTGGGGATATTATGCTAGTTCGCTACACACACATAGAACTTCATAGCACCACACCACACAGGCTTGTATGACCAGCACACTCGCCAAGCCCGAATGGCATAAGCGAGGAATAAGCCCTCACAACCCCTTGTGCTTCCCCGCCCCGGCTGACAAGAGTGGGAAAAGGGAATAGGCCTCATTGGATAAATATACGAATAAAGAAGTAAACAAATAAACTAAACAAAAGTGGAGGTGGTTTTACACACGCTTACAACACACTATGACAAGGCATTTCACTGTGGGCCTTATGCTGATGGCGATTAGACTACCCTAAAGGGCATTAAACAGGCCCACATTAGCTTTTAAAGTAAAATTTACAATGGGAAAAACAGTGACTACAATAGGCTCCTGCAATTAACAAAAGATCTCAATTAATCACCTGTTCATCAGGGCAACATTCACAGAATACATTTAGACATGTTAATATACATAAAACCCATGTAAACCTTAGGCTACCTGTTACTGTTGCGCTGACGTCATACCATACAGGCAGGAACAGTCTTTGGCACGATTAACTACAAAACAACAATTGCATGTTCACTACCGTGACATTCATACTACTGTAACATTCATACATTTCCCATTTCTGTTCAAATAGTTAGACTTTATTAAGACATAACATTTACCTTCTTACAATCCCATATATATGTGTGTGTGTGTGCGTGTGCATTTGATTCTCTTTGCAAAATTGATCATTAATGTTCTCAATTACCCCAATTACAAAATCGTGCAACATTTGAAACACCATGAAAAAAGAATACAAGCAAAATGTGATGATCTGGAGACTTGTCCAGGTGTACCCCGCCTCTCGCCTGTAGTCATCTGGGATTGGCTCCAGCTTGCCCGTGACCCTGCACAGGATAAAAAAAGTTCATTTTGTTCATAATTTAATTAAAAAAGGTAAACTTTCATACATTCTTTAGTCATTACATATAAAATGAAATATTTCAAGCCTTTTTTATTTTAATTTTGATGATTAGGGCTGATAGCTCATAAAAATAAGAAATCAAGTATCTCAAATTATTAGAATATTTCTTATGATCAATCAAAAAAGGCTTTATAATGCAGACATATCCAACTTCTGAAAAGTATGTGTTAGGACTAGGACTGTTTTGGCCTCTAGAGGCCGCTGTTATTTCCTTTTCGTGTCATGTTTATTTTGGCCTCTAGAGGCCACCACTGTTCCTGTGTTTTGTGTTTGTGTTAATTGCCTGTTTAGTCCTGATTATCTTCACCTGTGTTCAATTTAGTTTGTGTATTTATACCCCCTGAGTTCAGTCCTCTTGTCACGGAGTCTTTGTGCTGTTATGCTTATCTCCAGTTTCCTCTGTACCGTGTTCTTTGTTTTGCACTTTGCTTTTCTTTTGGACCTAGTAGTTACTGTGTTTTTGGATCTTCTGAGCTTTGGTATTTTTGCCTTTTCTTTTCTGTTTTTTTGGCTTTTGTTTTGTACGTTTGGATTTTTTTATTTTTTCCCTTATATCTTCTGAGCGTTTTTGGATTATTACTTTTTGGATTTTTTGTGTATATATTGTAAATAAACCTCTTGATACTTTTTTCTACTTCTGCCTCACGCCTCTGCATTTGAGTCATCCCCCTGGTGGCCTAGTGGGGGTTTGCTGGATTATCACACCAACGAGCCAGGTTCGAATCCCAGCAAAACCCTAACACAGGGGTCTCCAAACTGATCCATAAAGGGCCATGTGGCTGCAGGTTTTCATTCCAGCCATGCAGCAGCACACCTGATTTGGCTTATTCAATCAACTGACACACCCACCCTTTAATCAAGGGTGGGTGTGGCTGCAAGTATTTGACTGTGTGAAGACAGTTCAGTTGATTGAATAAGCCAAATCAGGTGTGCTGCTGCATGGCTGGAATGAAAACCTGCAGCCACACGGCCCTTTATGGATCAGTTTGGAGACCCCTGCCCTAACAGAAAGACTCCGTCATGACCGACTCAGCAGAGGCTGCTTCAACTGTCTACCCGGCCAACCTTCAGGGAATTATAGCAGCTTTGACATGCTTCGGAGCGACCATGGACGCTCATGGATGGACGCTCATGGATGGACGCTCACCAGCCAACGTGAGGCCCTTGCTCGCCACGAGGAACTGCTTCAGCAAATTGGGAAAACCCTGGCACAGCTGACATCTCTGCCTGCATCTCCTCATCCTGATCCAGCTCCCGTTCCTGCTCCAGTGCCTCCTGCCACGCTGCCTTCTTCACCTCACGAACCCAGCCTTCCTGCACCACAGAGGTATGATGGCAAGCACAGTGAGTGCCGAGAGTTCCTTACCCAGTGTCTGAGCTTCAGCCTACCACCTACACTATGGATCACCGCAAGATTGCCTTTGTGATAACCTTATTAGCTGGTAAGGCGCGAGCCTGGGCTACTGCTATCTGGCAGAGACAGGGACCTGAGTGCCTTGATTTCCAGCAGTTTTCTGAAGAGATGCTTCGGGTCTTCGATCAGGCAGACATCAGTACCGACGCAGCCCGAAAGCTCATGTCCATCTGGCAAGGAGGAAGCGTCGCAGATTACGCCATCTCGTTCCGGACACTCGCAGCAGTAAGTGGATGGAACGAGACTGCCCTGGTGTCAGCCTTCCACCATGGTCTGTCTGACCCCATTTGGCCAGACCGTCAAGGACGGTCTGGCCTCTATTGGATGCCCAAGTGACCTCGAAACCATCATCTCACATGCTATTCGTCTGGACAACAGGATGAGAGAACGCCACCAAGCCTTGAGCCCCCCCAGCCTCCCTGCCTCTACCTGGAGACTGTCTACCTCCTTCAGTGACTGTCCAGAACCCATGCAAGTGGGTCGTACTCGCCTCTCCGCATCCGAGAGGGAGCGCAGAAGGAGGGACAAGTGCTGCATCTACTGTGGCAAGCCTGGTCACTTCCGAGCATCATGTCCCGAACTCTTGGGAAAAGGACCGCCCTGTCCAGCCGAGGGAAGGTTGTGACAGGGCCTACCCTCTCTCCCGGACTCCCTGGCTAAGGAATCTACATCCCGGTCTCCATCTCCTGGGCTGAGTCTGTCCACTCTTGTCAAGCTTTGTTAGACTCAGGGGCGGCTGGGAACTTTATGGATATTCACTTCGCCCAAAGCATCAATATTCCGACTGCACCTCTTGAAGTCCCACTGTCTGTGTCTGCCCTCGATGGCCAAGCGTTAGGTGATGGAAGAGTCACCCAAGTTACTTCTCCAGTCTTCCTCCAGTCTCAAGGTCACAAGGAAGAAATATCCCTGCACCTGATTCCTTCACCTGAGTTCCCAGTTATTCTAGGCCTTCCTTGGCTTACTTGCCACAACCCTCGCATAGACTGGGTAACAAGCCAGGTTGTGGAATGGGGCCCTGCATGCCATGCCTCTTGTCTGCTCTCTAGCTCTCCTGTGCCTCCTGCCGAGCCCCCTGATCTCACCGAGTTATCTCAAGTTCCCACAGAGTACTGGGATCTCAAAGAGGTCTTCAGCAAGAGCAGGGCTGCCGTTCTTCCTCCGCACCGGGCCTACGACTGTGCCATCGACTTGCTCCCTGGGACTACCCCTCCTCGTGGCAGACTGTTTTCCCTCTCTCAGCCAGAACGCAAGGCCATGGAGGAATACCTCAAAGACGCCCTGGTCTCTGGGTTCATTCGACCCTCCACCTCACCTGCTGGTGCCGGCTTCTTCTTTGTCGGCAAGAAGGATGGGGGGCTCCGACCATGTATTGACTACAGGGGCCTGAACAAGATCACTGTGCGCAACCGATATCCCCTTCCGCTGATGTCCACAGCTTTCGACCTGCTCCAAGGTGCCACCGTCTTCACCAAGTTGGACCTATGGAACGCATACCACCTCATCCGTATCCGACAGGGAGACGAGTGGAAGACTGCCTTTAACACCCCATCTGGGCACTACGAATACCAGGTGATGCCCTTCGGACTCACCAACGCACCAGCTGTTTTTCAGGCCCTAATCAATGATGTCTTAAGGGACATGATTAACCTGTACGTTTTTGTCTACCTCAACGACATCCTTATCTTTTCCAAGACCATGCAGGAGCACCGCCACCATGTCCGCCAGGTTCTCCAGAGGCTGCTACAGAACAATCTGTTCGCCAAGGCCCAGAAATGTGAATTTCATGTTCCCGAGGTCTCCTTTCTGGGATTTATTGTATGGACAGGCCAACTCCAAATGGACCCTGCCAAGACCCTGGCCGTCCGGGACTGGCCTACTCCCAAGTCCGTTAAGGAGGTTCAGCGGTTCTTAGGATTCGCTAACTTCTACCGCAAGTTCATCAGGAACTTCAGTTCTGTAGCAGCACCCATGTCGGATCTCACCAAAGGGACAGGTGGATCTTATGTCTGGTCTCCTCAGGCGGAAAAGGCGTTCAAAGACCTCAAGGACCGCTTCTGCACAGCACCCATTCTGGTCCTCCCGGACACCTCCCAACCATTCATCGTGGAGGTGGACGCCTCGGACAGTGGTGTCGGCGCGGTGCTCTCTCAACGTTCGGAAGGAAAGCTGCACCCCTGCGCATACTTCTCCCACCACCTGAGTCCTGCGGAGTCCCGGTACGGTGTGGGGGATCGAGAACTGCTAGCGGTCAAACTGGCCCTTGAGGAGTGGAGGAACTGGCTGGAGGGAGTGCAACATCCATTCCTGGTTTGGACTGACCACAAGAACCTGGAGTACCTCCAGCAAGCCAAGAGACTGAACCCTCGACAGGCTAGGTGGGCCCTGTTTTTCAGTCGGTTTGACTTCACCCTCTCATACCGCCCCGGCTCCAAGAACACCAAACCTGATGCACTGTCCAGGCTGTTCTCTGCCACTAACAGGGAGAATGAAGTCGGGCCTATTATCCCTGTGTCCCAGATTGTGGCCCCTGTCCGCTGGGGTATTGAGGAAGCTGTCCGATGAGCCCAACGCCAGGACCCCGGTCCTGGGACGGGGCCACCGGGCCTCTTGTACGTCCCACATCAAGCCCGGGCCAAGGTTCTCCAGTGGGGTCACTCTTCCCCTCTCACCGCCCACCCGGGAGCTCGGAGGACCCTGGACTTCCTGAAAAGACGCTTCTGGTGGCCTAACATGGAGAAGGAAGTAAGGTCATTTGTCCTGTCCTGTGAGGTTTGCACCAGAACCAAGAACCCACGACAGCGTCCCCAGGGTCTCCTGCATTCTCTGACCATTCCCCGGCGTCCCTGGTCCCACGTGGCAGTCGACTTCATCACGGGTCTCCCTGAGTCACAAGGTAACACGGTCATTTTGGTCATAGTTGACAGATTCTCCAAGGCCTGCCGCTTCATACCACTGTGCAAACTCCCCTCTGCTCTTGAAACAGCAAAACTTATGTTTAATCATGTCTTCCGAGTCTTTGGTCTTCCACAGGACATCGTCTCAGACCGAGGGCCCCAGTTCTCCTCCCGAGTGTGGCACAGGTTCTGCAAGGTCATCGGCGCCACTGCCAGCCTCTCCTCTGGGTTTCACCCACAGTCCAATGGTCAGACGGAGAGGCTCAACCAGGACCTGGAAACCACCCTGCGAGGCCTGGCTATGGATAACCCGACATTGTGGAGCACCTGGCTGCCATGGGCAGAGTACGCCCACAACACCCTGCAGTCATCGGCCACCAAGCTGTCGCCATTCCAGTGCCAATTCGGGTTCCAGCCACCTCTGTTCCCGGACCAGGAGGAGGACGTGGGGGTGCCCTTGGTCAACCAATATGTGAGACGGTGTCGCAAGACCTGGAGCAAGGTCAGGAAGACCCTCATACAGACCTCCAGAACCAACCAGACTCAGTCCAACTGCCATAGAAGACCTGCACACGCTTTCCGCCCTGGGCAGCAGGTTTGGCTGTCCACTAAGGACCTTCCGCTGCGGGTGGAGAACCGCAAGCTTGCTCCTCGCTACATTGGCCCCTTCAAGGTGGTGCGCAGGGTGAACCCTGTCTCCTACCAGCTCCAGTTGCCCCGAACTCTGAGGATCAACCCCACTTTCCATGTTTCCCTGTTGCGGCCCGTACTGACGTCTACGTATGCCCCTGCCCCTAGGAACCCCCCAACCCCCCGCATCTTCCAGGGTCAGACTGTGTTCACTGTGCATCGCCTGCTTGACTCCCGCCGGGTCCGCGGCGGGTTGCAATATCTGGTGGACTGGGAGGGCTATGGTCCTGAGGAGCGCTGCTGGGTTCCTGCTCGGGATGTCCTAGATAAAGAACTGTGTCGGGACTTCCATTCGGCCCATCCGGATCGCCCTGGGAACGTCAGGAGACGCTCCTGGGGGGGGGGGGGGGTCCTGTTAGCACTAGGACTGTTTTGGCCTCTAGAGGCCGCTGTTATTTCCTTTTCGTGTCATGTTTATTTTGGCCTCTAGAGGCCGCCACTGTTCCTGTGTTTTGTGTTTGTGTTAATTGCCTGTTTAGTCCTGATTATCTACACCTGTGTTCAATTTAGTTTGTGTATTTATACCCCCTGAGTTCAGTCCTCTTGTCACGGAGTCTTTGTGCTGTTATGCTTATCTCCAGTTTCCTCTGTACCATGTTCTTTGTTTTGCACTTTGCTTTTCTTTTGGACCTAGTAGTTACTGTGTTTTTGGATCTTCTGAGCTTTGGTATTTTTGCCTTTTCTTTTCTGTTTTTTTGGCTTTTGTTTTGTACGTTTGGATTTTTTTATTTTTTTCCCTTATATCTTCTGAGCGTTTTTGGATTATTACTTTTTGGATTTTTTGTGTATATATTGTAAATAAACCATTTGATACTTTTTTCTACTTCTGCCTCATGCCTCTGCATTTGAGTCATCCCCCTGGTGGCCTAGTGGGGGTTTGCTGGATTATCACACCAACGAACCAGGTTCGAATCCCAGCAAAACCCTAACAGTATGTTCATCCATAACCACTTATCCTGTGCAGGGTCGCAGGCAAGCTGGAGCCTATCCCAGCTGACTATGGGTGAGACACGGGGAAAACCCCGGACAAGTCTCCAGTTCATCGCAGGGCTGACACATTGAGACAAACAACCATTCACACTCACTGTAAATTTTAGAGACACCAATTAGCCTCACTTGCATGTCTTTGGACTGTGGGGGAAACCACACTACCCAGAGGAAACCCACACAGTCATGGGGAGAACATGCAAATTCCACACAGAAAGGCCCCCGTCAGCCACTGGGTTCAAATCCAGAACCTTCTTGCTGTGAGGCAGCAGTGCTAACCACTACACCACCATGCCACCCAAGTATGTTCATTTATACACTCAATACTTGGTTGGGGCTCCTTTACCATGAATTACTGCATCAATGTGGCATGGCATGGAGGTGATCAGCCTGTGGCACTGCTGAGGTGTTATTGAAGCCCAGGTTGTGGCCTTCAGCTGATCTGTATTTTTTGGTCAGGTGTTTCTCATCTTTTTCTTGACAATACCACATATATTCTCTATGGGGTTCAGATGAGGTGATTTGGCTGGCCAATCAAGTGCAGTAATATCATGGTCGGCAAACCATTTGGTAGTAGTTTTGGCACTGTGGGCAGGTGCTAAGTCCTGCTGGAAAAGGAAATCAGCATCTCCCTGAAGCTTGTCAGCAGATAGAAGCATGAAGTGCTCTAAAATCTCCTGGTAGATGTCTGCATTGACTTTGGACCTGATAAAAAACAGTGGACCAACACCAGCAAATCACATCACACCCCAAATCATCAAAGACTGTGAAAACTTCACACTGGACTTCAAAGACTTTGGATTCTGTACCTCTCCACTCTTCCACTTAACACTACAGCCTTGATTTCCAAATTAAATGCAAAATTTACTTTCATCTGAAAAGAGGACTTTGGACCATTGAGCAATAGTCCAGTTCTTCCTCTCCGTAGCCCAGGCAAGATGCTTCTGACATTGTCTCTGGTTCAGGAATGGCTTGATATTAGGAATGTGAGAGTTGTAGCCCCTTTCCTGAAGACATCTGTGCATGGTAGCTCTTGATGCACTGACACAGCTTTAGTCCACTCCTTCTGAAGCTCTCCCAAGTTCTTGAATTGAGTTTTGACCTTCTGTGGCTTACCCTCCTTGTGAAGGGTGTTGTTGATCATCTTCTGGACACCTTTCAAGTCAGCAGTCTTCCCCATGATTGTGTTTGTGTGTCCTGAACTACACTGAGAGATAAATGGTATTTTTATACTGCTTTACTCAAATTCAAAATAAAATACTATAATATTTTGAGATTTTTTTTGTGCTGTATGATATCCATCCATCCATCCATCCATCCATCCATTATCTGTAGCTACTTATCCTGTTCTACAGGGTCGCAGGCAAGCTGGAGCCTATCCCAGCTGACTATGGGCGAGAGGCAGGGTACACCCTGGACAAGTCACCAGGTTATCGCAGGGCTGACACAGAGACAAACAACCATTCACACTCAAGGTCAATTTAGAGCCACCAATTAACCTAACCTGCATGTCTTTGGACTGTGGGGGAAACCCACACAGACATGGGGAGAACATGCAAACTCCACACAGAAAGGCCCTCGCCAGCCGCTGGGCTCGAACCCAGGACTTTCTTGCTGTGAGGCAACAGTGCTAACCACTACACTACCGTTCCACCCACTGTATGATATAATTATCAAAATTAAAATCGAAGAAATGCTTGAAACATTTTAGTTTAAGTGTAATGAGTCTAGACTAGATTAAACTTTCACTTTCTTAAATAACTGATGGAAAATGTTGAACTTTTTCACAATATTCTAATTGTCTGAGATGCCCACATACATAACACAGCCACTGTGCATACATCTATATGTGTGCTGAAGGTAAAGTAAATTTGTGCCTTTCGGGGTTCTTGAAAATGTTGTGACACTAGCAACACTGCTTTTATTTTGCACATGTTAATTTGTGGATGTTGAGACTAATGTCTCCAACTTTCTTTTTATTTTTGTTTCTCACTGTGTCCCTCATGTTTCCCATACTACTACCTATGTGATACAGCTGACAGGTGCTAATCATTCAGCCAATATCAAAGTGGTCTGTGGTGCAACGAACCTAGTTTCACTACTGGAGTTGAAAATAATAACATCCCAGCCAGACACAGAAAATCTGCCTGTGGGCATTGTGTGGTCAGTTGCAACTTTGTCTGCATCCATAATTGAAACAACTCTGTCTCACATCAAGAAAACCTGTAAATGTATCTCATGATATTGAAACATTTGCAAAATGACTCACTGTTTTTAGTCATATCACTTCAGTATGTAAGAGCAGGATATTTGTTTGGCTCATTACCTGCTGCTGGAACAGTCATCCAAATACAGTAATACACACAGACTCTGGTACTGTAAAGGTTAATTGTATTTAATTTTTTTTTTCAATCAGATCATCAGACTTAAGGCCATATTGTAGGTTTTGTTCACTCAGATAAAGAGATGCCAAGAATTGTCAACTGATAATCACTAGCCTTCTCCTAGTAAATGCTTGTCACTGCCTTCAGTGATGGTGGTGCGCACAGATATGCCAGCCTGAGTGCACTCTACAATGGAAACATATCTTGTTGTTTTTGATTGTTTTCTGGAATTTCAACCAAGGAACATCAAATGTGATCCATTACACTTGGGAATCAATCATACAAATCGGGATGACACAAAAAAGTTCAATACGGGTGCATCTCAGCATCTCCTTCTGATTCCAGTGGAGATCACTAGACCAATGGGGTCTCCATTGGATCATTGTACCGGGTGGCAGACATCAGAAGTGGGAGAAGAGAGTGGAAACAAAAGTGAGAATGCTGTGCTGGTGCGCTAGCTCAGCTAAAGAGGAACCCCCACAGGCCACTACTCTTTGTCTCCAACGTCAGGTCACTAAACAACAAAATGATGAGCTGAGAATTTGTTTATCATCACAGGCACACATCCAGGACAGTCATGTGATGTGATGATCATCACTGAGACCTGGCTATGTCCAAGAATTCCAGCTGTAGCTATCAAGCTAGTGGGCCATTCAACTCACCACAGCAACAGAAGCAAGGACTCTGGTAAGAGTTGTGGAGGTGGATTGTGTGTTTATATGAACAATAACTGTTGCACAAGCACTGCCATCATTGATAGACACTACTCACCTGAGCTGGAGTTTCTATCAGTTAAGTGCAGACCTTTCTATCTGCCCCAGGAGATCCTTGTTGTTATTGTTGTTGTTACAGCCATGTATGTTCCACCAGACACCAATGCTAAAATAGCACTCGGCCACATGCAATTAGCAATAAACAAACAACAGAATGCATATCCCAGTGGGTTTTTTATTGTGGCTGGTGAGTTTACTCATGCCAATCTGAAAACTATGCTTCCAAGATTTAAGCAACATGTTAAGTACTCAACCAGAGGGGAAAACAGACTGGAATGTGTATATTCAAATATCACCAAAGGATACATAGCCTCACCCCTCCTGTATCTTGGACAGTCTGATCACCAGTCACTTCTTCTAACCACAACTTACTGCCCCATCATCAAGAAATAGCAACCCACCATCAGAACAATTAAAACCTGGCCTGAGGGAGCATCCCTACAACTGCAGGACTGCTTTCAATGCATTAACTGGAGTCTGTTTTTCATTCAGGACCTAGAAGAATATGCATCAGCTTCAGCCTTCCAAGTAGTGTTCAGGACTCAGACACAGTCTCAGTGTTTAAGTCTAGGCTGAAAACGTGTTTTTAGTCAAGCCTTTTTAAAATAGTTTTTATTAGGTAAAGGAGTAGATCTGGAAGGTCCTCAGGCGTAGAGTGTTCTGGTAAACTGGGATGTATGGATGTTGTCGCCTACCCCACTTCCACTCATTCACTCGGGTTTGTTGACAGTGTGGTGGCTGGCTGCTTTATGTCCCAGGGCTCCCTCATGTCTCTGTTACTTTCTGGATCTCCCTTTTTAGTTATGCTGTCATAGTTAGTCTTGCCGGAGTCCCTGCTTGCACTCAGTGCAAAATGCATCCCATTCTTACTCTTTATGTGACATTGGGCATACCTAACAACCTGCGTTTTCTCTCTTTCTTCCTCCCTCTCTCCCCATCTCTTCCCTCTGTCTGTCCTTCTCTGTTGAGTTACAATGTCACTCCTGAGACACCAGTGGTGCTGACCTCTTCTGTTCTCTGAACCTGCCTGATCCATCCTGATGTCCTACATTTGGCTGGATTCTCATCACATTGTTCCTGTGGAGGATGGTCCCATATGGACAGTCTAAAGTCACAGTTGGAAGATGGTTCTGGACAATTACAGTAATGCATTTATGGCTGAGGACTACAGTTGACTTGCTAACTTTCGGACTGCATTTTTTCATGAACAGTTTTGCATTCAAGTCTCCATCAATGAACAGTTTATAACTTTAAAAAAAACTATAATGATTTTCCTGGTTACACAGTTATACTTTTTGACTATACAGGACACAGTTATAGAAGCAAGTTATTTATAATCAATCATGCTATGTTATCACCCAAATGAGGATGGGTTCTCTTTTGAGTCTGGTTCCTCTCAAGGTTTCTTCCTCTTGTCATCTGAGGGAGTTTTTCCTTGCCACTGTCACCACAGGCTTGCTCACTGGGGATAAATTAAGGATAAAATTAACTCGTGTTCAAAGTCTTTAATTTTCTGTTAAGCTGCTTTGCGACAATGTCTGTTGTTTAAAGCACTATACAAATAAACTTGACTTCACATCAGCTGCACTCTTCTATATCAGAAGCTGCATTGAGAACATCATGATCAATAAAAGCATCTGTGTATACTCAGACAGGAAACCATGGATTTTTTCCTTCTTCAAGATGGCGGCATGTACACATGCAGTGGCTCCTCTCCATCCTGACAGAATGGTGTTTTTGTGTTTTTTGTGTTTTAAAACAGCGTGTATCTGTTCATCTTTGTCGCGTCCATCAGCCTTAAGGTGCACAAACTCCCATGAGTTTCTGCTTGACATCCACAGAACCATATTCACGGACATAAATCCAATGGACACGGAAGTGCTATGTGGCTACGGTTTGCTCCGGAGGCCTGCTCAACCACCAACCCCCACTCCTGCATCCAGCCCACAGTGGAGGTGCCACAGGTGTAACATGCGGAAGCAGAAGAGGGGCAAGCGCAGAGGTATTCGGGCTAGGCTAGCGGCGAGCCCTCACCGGCCGGCTATCCCTACCATCACTCTGGCCAACGTACGCTCGCTGGACAACAAGCTGGATTATGTCCGCCTACTCCGCTCATCTTCTAAGTCTGTGAGTGAGTGTTGTGTCCTTGTGTTTGTGGAAACATGGCTTAACGACAGTATCCTGGACTGTGCCATTCAGCTAGCCTGGCTAACATGCTACCGGTCAAACAGAGCACTAGTCGAGGAGGGGGAAGACTTGCAGTGGAGGACTCTGTGTTTACATCAGTGATGCCTGGTGCCACGATGCTGTTGTGGTCTTCAAACACTGCTTACCACTGGTGGAGTTTATAATTATTAAGTGCCAGCCATTCTACCTGCCGAGGGAATAGATAGTTTTCACATGACGTCACAGAGTCGGGGATTCCCTGGTGGCGGCCATCTTGGAGGGCTAGCTTACCGTACGGGTCACTGAGCACACATTGTAGCACGCGAATTACATTCATTTATATATTATTTACATTTATAGTTACATTACTACTATTTAAAGCTAGCAATGGTGCAAACTTGTTGTATTCACGGCTGTCGTAATAGGTCAGATGATGAAGTCAAGCGGCGCTTTTATGGAATTCCCACTGTACGGGAGCACGAAGGCGAGCAAACAAACTCAGCATACAAAGGAGAAATCTATGGCTTGCGAGAATCAACCACAAGGATTATCAGCCTTCCAAACACAGCAAAGTCTGCTCCAATCATTTTATAAGTGGCAAGTTGTTTAAATAAACAATCAATTGTTTTTAAGTTTGTTTTTGGGAACCAAAACATCATGTAAACAATCTCTGGAGAATGCCTAACTGGAACCGCTGAGTGTACGTTTACATTGTAATGTACACTTAATATCGCTCGTTTGTCACGTTTCTATTTGAAACTTGTCACTTCACTCACGCAAGGGTCATTTTTGAAAAACATTTTAGGTCTATTCTGTATGATTTGATTTGTGTTTGGGATACAAACAGTGTGCCTTTTGGCGGATGCCACCTGAATCGCGCAGATCCGGGGGGTTTTTTTAGGGGGGGCGTTGGAGTGTCCGATTAAAATTTCAAAGTAAATTCTGTATTAAAATTACTAAATAAGCAAATCCGTTACAGTCCATGAAACAGGAAGTATAAGGATAAGAAAAAAACAGTTTAAATCGGGAAGCTGCGCACATTTGTGCAGTCCTGCACACCGCTCGGGCTGCACAAATGTGCGCAGCTTCCCGATTTAAACTGTTTTTTTCTTATCCTTATACTTCCTGTTTCATGGACTGTAACGGATTTGCTTATTTAGTAATTTTAATACAGAATTTACTTTGAAATTACAATCAGACACTCCCAACGCCCCCCCTAAAAAAAACCCCGGATCTGCGCGATTCAGGCGGCATCCGCCAAAAGGCGCGCTGTGAATATATAAAGTTGTATATATCAGACAGCCTTTAAAGTTTGATGAAGTCAGTTTCAGGCTTTGGAGCAGGCTTTCGCAGTTTCAGGCTTTGGCAGCCCTGCATAGTCACTTGAAAATGCATCTTTGTCCACTTTGTAGGGGTCAATTCCCCCAATCAAGGCCAGTTTGGCTGCATACTGTTGTCGTGAGATGTCGTCTAATGTATCTATATACTTCTGTTTGCTTGATTTTGCCGACATTGATCATACAACTTCATAAATTCATCCGAGATAACGTAGCCGGTAGTGGCGATGGTCCGTTTTGTTTGCCCTCCAAGATGGCAGCTGGGGGGCGTTCCCCAGAATGCTGTGACGTCAGTGAATACTATCTATTTACAGCCATATTGCTGGTAGCAATATACATCCCTCCCGGCTCTAATAGCAAGAGGAGTGAAGCACTGAATGAACTCTATCAGCACATCAGTGAGCAGCAGATAGCCCACCCAGATGCTTTCCTCATCCTGGCTGGGGATTTCAACCATACAAACCCCAAGAGCGTGTTTCCAAAACTCTTTGGACATATCAACTTTCCCACACATGGAAACAATGTTTACACCATGCACAGAGGCGCCTACAAAGCCCTCCCCCTCCCCCACCTTGGGGCCTCAGATCACTCCATTGTTATGCTAATGCCAGCATATAGGCCGCTGGTTAAAGTTACCAAACCAGCTACAAAGCAGGTACGTGTGTGACCAGAGGGGTCCTCAGAGGCACTCCAGGACTGTTCTTCCACCACTGACTGGAGCATGTTCAGACAGGCGGCCACCTACAACAACACTACAGATCTCCAGGAGTGCAGTGAGATCGTCACTGCATACATGAGGAAGTGCATGGACGACGTTACAGTCACCAGAACAATTTCCATTCGGGCAAATCAGAAGCCATGGCTGACAGACGAAATCCACAGGCTCCTGAGGGCTCAGAATGCCACCTTCAGAGCTGGGGATGAGGTGGGCCTGAGGACAGCTAGGGCCAACCTGTCACGAGGCATCAGGGTGGCCAAGAGACAGTACATTCCAGGTACATTGCTTGACTACTTCAACGACAGAAGAGACACCAGGAACCTGTGGTGGGGGATTCAGACCATCACAGACTACAAGCCCTCGCTGCAGACCTGTGATAACTCCACCTCTCTGCTGAATCAGTTGAATGACTTCTTCACTCACCTTGAGGCAGACAACAGCATCACGGAACAGAAGAACCCACCACCTCCTGGTGACCAGGTGTTGATGCTGTCACCAGACAGCATAAGGAGAGCTCGCAGGACAACAAATGCACGGAAAGTCACAGGTCCTGATAACATTCCTGGTCGTGTCCTGAGAGACTGTGCCGAGGAACTCACAGATGTCTTTACAGACATCTTCAACATCTCGTTGAGCCAGGCTGTTGTCCCCATGTGCCTCAAAGCCACCATCATCATCCCAGTCCTGAAGAAGCCGTCTCCCTCCTGCTTCAATGACTACCACCCAGTCGCACTCACTCCCATCCTCATGAAGTGCCTCGAGCAGCTAGTCATGCGGCATATCAAGTCTGCCCTCCCCCCCCCCCCGCCCTGGACCCTTTCCAGTTTGCATATCAGTCCAACCGTTCGACCGATGACGCCATCTCCACTGCCCTCCACTTAGCCCTCACCCACCTGGAGACAAAAGACTCGTACGTCAGAATGCTGTTCATAGACTTTAGCTCAGCATTCAACACAATCATTCCTCAGCAGCTCATTCATAAACTGGACCAGCTGGGACTCAACACCTCCCTGTGCAACTAGCTGCTGGACTTCCTGACGGGGAGACCACAGGCTGTATGGGTTGGCAGCAACTCCTCCAGCGCCATCACATTGAACACGGGGGCCCCCCAAGGATGTGTGCTAAGCCCCCTCCTCTTCACTCTGCTGACCCACAACTGCACACCAACATCCAACTCCAACCTCTTCATTAAGTTTGCAGATGACATGACTGTGGTGGGTCTCATCAACAATGGCGATGAGACAATCTACAGGAGTGAGGTGAGCCACTTGGCCATGTGGTGCAAGGACAACAATCTCCACCTGAATGTGGAGAAGACGAAGGAGATTGTTGTGGACTTCAGGAGAGCGCACACCCAGCATGCTCCACTAACTATCGATGGTGCTGCAGTGGAGAGAGTGAGCAGCTCCAAGTTTCTGGGTGTGCACATCTCTGAAGACCTGTCCTGGAGCAACAACACCACATCACTGGCCAAAAAAGCCCAACAGCATCTGTACTTCCTCTGCAAACTGAGGAGAGCAAGAGCCCCGGCCCCCATCATGCACACATTCTACAGAGGCACCATCGAGAACATCCTGACCAGCTGCATCACCGTGTGGTACGGCGCCTGCACTGTGTCCTGCTGCAAGACTCTGCAGCGCATCGTGAGAGCAGCTGAGAGGATCATTGGTGTCTGTCTCCCTTCTCATGGATATCTATAACTCCTGCCTCACCCGCAAAGCCATCAGGATTGCAGGTGACCCCACCCACCCATCTCACACCCTCTTCAGCCTGCTGCCATCGGGGAGGAGACTGCGGAGTCTCCAGGCCAAAACCAGCAGGCTCAAGGACAGTTTCTTTCACCAGGCGGTCAGGAGGCTGAACTCCCTCCCTGTTCTGCCACTCCTCCCCCCTCTGCCACAGATTCTGCCGGTACACCCCCCTGCCCCCCCTTCAGCATCTGACATCATGTCACCCTCACAGTTCCCCCCCAACACACACACACACACACACACACACACACACACACACACACACACTCTCAACATTCATTCGCACACTGAACTCAAGGACTGCACATTTCACGTTACCTCGTTCATTTGCACTATTCCGCACTACCTCACCTTAATAGCTATTAGCTTATTGTTTATACTGCTTATTTCATGTTGTGTGTGTGATTATTTATATATATATATATATATATATATATATATATAATGTATGTAGGGCGGCACGGTGGTGTAGTGGTTAGCGCTGTCGCCTCACAGCGAGAAGGTCCTGGGTTCGAGCCCCGGGGCCGGCGAGGGCCTTTCTGTGTGGAGTTTGCATGTTCTCCCCGTGTCCGCTTGGGTTTCCTCCGGGTGCTCCGGTTTCCCCCACAGTCCAAAGACATGCAGGTTAGGTTAACTGGTGACTCTAAATTGACCGTAGGTGTGAATGTGAGTGTGAATGGTTGTCTGTGTCTATGTGTCAGCCCTGTGATGACCTGGCGACTTGTCCAGGGTGTACCCCGCCTTTCGCCCGTAGTCAGCTGGGATAGGCTCCAGCTTGCCTGCGACCCTGTAGAAGGATAAAGCGGCTAGAGATAATGAGATGAGATGAGATATAATGTATGTATATATATGTGTGTGTGTGTATATATATATATATATATATATATATATAAAATATGCCGCCAGTGTATATATATATATATATATATATATATATATATATATATATACTGGCGGCATGGTGGTGTAGTGGTTAGTGCTGTCGCCTCACAGCAAGAAGGTCTGGGTTCGAGCCCCGTGGCCGGCGAGGGCCTTTCTGTGCGGAGTTTGCATGTTCTCCCCGTGTCGCGTGGGTTTCCTCCGGGTGCTCCGGTTTCCCCCACAGTCCAAAGACATGCAGGTTAGGTTAACTGGTGACTCTAAATTGACTGTAGGTGTGAATGTGAGTGTGAATGGTTGTCTGTGTCTATGTGTCAGCCCTGTGATGACCTGGCGACTTGTCCAGGGTGTACCCCACCTTTCGCCCATAGTCAGCTGGGATAGGCTCCAGCTTGCCTGCGACCCTGTAGAACAGGATAAAGTGGCTAGAGATAATGAGATGATTATATATATATATATATATATATATATATATATATATACACCTGTGAGTGTTTAGTCTATGTCTATTTCTTATCTAGTGTTTATACTGTTTATATTGTTTATTTCAGTTATTCTATTTTTATTCATTGCATTGCCTGTTTGCACCGTAGGTCAGAGAGGACTGAAATTTCACCTGTGCTGTATATCGAGCATGTATAGCATATTTGACAATAAAGTTGACTTGACTTGACTTGATGGATTACAAAGGAGGTCCAGCTTTTCCTGAGAGACCATAATGCAGCCTTTAGATCTGGCAACAAAGAACTGTATAGTGTTGTGAGACACAGCCTCAAAAGAGGCATAAAAACAGCAAAAGCTGCATATACAGAGAAGATTGAGGGTCACTTCGACTCCAGGGACCTGGCACATATGTGGTAGGGCATTCAGCACTTGATGAACTTCAGGAGCAATGGAGACCCACTGACAGGAACCAGTGCCTCATTGGCTGAGGGGCTGAACTGCTTCTTTGCCTGGTTTGAAAAAGGACTGGACAACATAGCTTCACTCCAGCTGGACACTGCTGACCACCCGCTGACCCTGCAGGTTACAAGAGGTTAAGCAATCCTGAGAACTGTTAACATCAAGAAGGCAGCAAGACCAGATAGGATCCCAGGTAGGGTGCTCAGGGACTGTGCTCATCAGCCTGCAGAGGTTTTCACCAACATATTTAACATCTTCCTAGCACATGTTACTGTGAAAACCTGTCTGAAAACTGCCACCATCATCCCAGTGCCCAAACAGACCAACATCAGCTCCCTCAATAACTACAAATGAGTCACACTCACACCCATCATATCGAAGTGCTTCAAAAAACTAGTTCTGTGGTATATCAAAACCACTCTCTCCCCTACTTTAGATCTGCACCAGTATGCATACAGGCCAAATAGAGCTACAGAGGATACCATAAACACAGCTCTCCACACCGCATTGACCCAGCTGGAGCAGAAGGGGATGTATGTAAGAATGCTTTTGATTGATTACAGCTCTGCATTCAATACAATAGCAGACTGGTCAGCAAACTGCTGGACCAGGGCCTCGGCAACAAACTGTGTTTATGGATCAAGGAATTTCCTAACAACTGCCCACAGATGGTGAGACTTGGTCCACATGTCTCCCCAAGTCTCACTGTCAGCACAAGAGCACCACAAGGGTGTGTACTAAGTCCCCTCCTCTACTCCCTCTACACACATGACTGCACTCCCATTCACCCCACAAATACAATTATTCAATTTACTGGTGGCACAACAGTAGTGGGACTGATCTTGAATGGCAGTGAGACAGCTTATAGGGATGAGGTCTGCAAGCTAACTCAGTGGTGTGCAGATAACAACCTGTCAATAAACATCAAAAAGACAAAGGAGATTCTTATAGACTTAAGATGGCATCAGGAAGAGCCCCTGCCACTGGAAATAAGGGGAGAGGAGGTGGACAGGGTATCCAGTTTTAATATGGCACAAAAAAATCATCAGACTCCCCCTGAGGACATCTACAGATCTCACTTCCTCAGCAGAGCCTGCAACATCATTAAGGACAATACACATCCATTTCATCACCTGTTCTCACTACTGCCATCTGGAAGATGCTACAGAGCCTTAAAGGCCTGCACTTTCAGGCTCAGGAACAGCTTCTACCCAACAGCCATCAGTGAACTCAACTCATACTCATCCACCTACCCCACCCCCCACTGCCACAACAACAATTTTACCTCAAGTGCAATCATAATACACAAATGTGCAATAACTGCATAGGTCACTTTAAATTATTTTATACACTTTAAATTATTTTATATTTTATTTATATTCAATTTTTGTAGTTATTACTCATTCAATTGACAGCTTATTTTAATGTGTGTGCATATGAGTGAATGGACCAGTGAGTAGAGTGAATGGGGTACAGTTTTTCCTTTGTTTTAAGATAGACAGCAAATTTTGTTGTGTGTTACCATGCAGTGACAATAAAGGGCATTCTGTTTCTGATTCTGGAAGGCTGTTGGTGACTGTCAGTTCTCTAACCCTAGGCTACAGTAGTGGACACCAGTGGTCAAGGAAGCTGTCAAGTTGAAAAGGAAGCCTTCTGACTAATTCTTATGGAAGACTCTACTGAGAGAGTAAAAAGTGGATATAAAATACACACACACACACACACACACACACACACACACACACACAAACCTGTTAAAATTGCAGGTCTTGCAATAAAAAAAGAAAGATAAATCATGCCATATCATTTTCCACATTTAATGTGATATAGCAGTCAACAAAATTGAAGTGAAAAACAAATAGAAATGTGTTAGGGTGAAAATGAAAAAAATATTCAAATAAAAAATTTTATTAAATTAATTCCATAAAATTTTACATTTTGTGTCATCCAAGCCCCTTTTTGGAAGAATACCATCTGCCCCATCAACGTCAGTCTCTATGTAGACAACGCTGACAGACTCCAAGCATTTCAGTACAAGTTTGGCTTGCAGATATTGCAGCCCTGCTCGACTCGCCCAGGGAGAAGGTTTTTTTAATGGTTTTAACGAAAGTCAACTGAGAAATTTAGCAAGAATCAGAAGTATTTTCACTATTCACTGGTCAAAAGTCAGTAATTTCTGAGGAGTTTTGCATGGCCACGACATTTACTGGATTGCGCGATCAAATGGCGGTTTAAGATCGTTACCCAAGCTCATGCATCTAAAGACGGTTTCTGTTGCCTGTGTCAGAACTTGTTTCTTGATATCATGCAGATTGAATTGTCATTTCTCTGCATGCGCTGTGAAAATAACGGTAAAAGAACTGGGAGCGTGCGCTATGTCTCTTCTCTGCTCGAGCAAATCCAGAAGTGCGCGATTGTGCAGGATTGTTTAGTTTTGTTTGGAATGGAATACTATTGCATTGTAACATCAATTCACAGGTGGAGCCTCTTCATAACCTGATAGTGAGTCACCATTTATCAGAGCGAGAGATTTTCCCCAATTTTCAGGGAAGGGTTCGAAGTAAGAAAGAACTACCTCGTAAGGACATTTCGTCATGTCATTTTACTAAATAAGAGCAAGTCTGGTCCTGTCTCATTATGCTTTAATATCCTTGATGTTGGTACACCTCTCAAATGATGTACAGCTTAATCCAGGTCCTAGTTATAACAGTCCTGAATCAAGTGTCTATGCTGCAGACAACTCTGAGGAACCTCCTTGCTTGGCTCTCTCACCCACTGGTCTTAGAATATGGCATTGGAATGTTAGAAGCCTTAACGATGGCAAATTCGAGCAGATATGATGTCTACTAGTAAATCCCAAGTCTGATATCGATGTGCTTATCATCACAGAGACCTGGCTTAATTCTACGCATAGTGATGGGGAAAGATACGTCCCAGGATTCAGGATTGAAAGGAAAGACCGACTGGATGGCAATGCCGGTGGCGTCTTAATGTATATCTCGCAACATATACAAGACAGGTGTTCTTTGTTAACGGTGCACGTGCTGGAGCGGACATGACCGGCGCATTCACTCAGGAGAGGAGCCGTATCACTGCTCACAGTATGGGGAGAGTTTCCTCAGCGGAGTGGTCTCCAACAGCACCGGCACCTTCATTCAGGAGAGAAGCCGTATCACTGCTCACAGTGTGGAAAGAGTTTTACTCATCAGAGTCATCTCCAACAACACCAGCGCATTCACACAGGAGAAAAGAAAAGAGCAGCATTACAACTTTGGGGTTCTTTCTGCTTTTTAACTGGATACTTTGAATTGCACGCTTTCTATAAACAAACATGGCGGGCGGGTTGCAATTTCTGAGCTCCTGCTTCATCTTGCTCGTATTGCTTTCTTACAGCCTAAAACCTGTAACTAAACACTATAATCGGCTGATAAGTAATGATTAGTGCTGTCAAGCGATTAAAATATTTAATCGCGATTAATGTCGCGACTGTCATAGTTAATTCACAATTAATCGCAATTTAATCGCACATTTTTGTCATATGAAAAACCATTGTAATTCTCTTATCAGCATAAAAAAGTGAATGGGCTTGCTCACCGTTTGAACTACGGGGGTACTCGGGGGATCCGAGATCCCCTGAAACAGACATGAGATCCCTTGAAAACATGATTTGGGAAATGTTGGGGGGTCTCTAAAATATTGGCAAAATGATGTTTATTGACATAGCAATCGTGTGTAACGGGAAGCATTTGCATATCCGAAGTGAGCGCGTGACCGGAGAGCCGCGCTCTGAGACAAGCGCAAGCACCCCCCCCAAGGGAAAAAAAAAAGGGATGCCCCAAAAATATCGGCATAGTTCGAACACTGGTTGTACCAATGTTTTTTTTTTTTTATTGCAGAGCATAACACGTCTTGTCACAGCCACTGCAAAGTGGGGCTGGAGCCGCCGATGGGAAAATGAAACTTAAACCGAGCACCGTGGCTCTTCGGGGGAGGGCAGAGGACTCTGGCTGTGCGGGGCGTGGCATCATGTCACAGAGCGTTAATCTCGCGATAAAAAAATTATCGCCGTTAAAATTGAGTCAAGTTAACGCGTTAATAACGCGACATTTTTGACAGCACTAGTAATGATAGTTTGTTCTTATTACTAAAATTGGATAGCAGAGTGTTTCCTGGCCTAGTGACCTTCGAAGGGAAATACGTGACTCAGGATGGCCGCCATATTTAAAGGGCAAGGCTGGTCTCTTCGTCTCAGAAATTGGAATGTCAGCACTTCTCTTAGTCATTCTATCTGGTGATGTATCAGTCAATCCGGGACCGCTGCCCCAATCCTGTGCTGATGACAATATTAGTGAGCTGACCAGTGACGATGAATCTTTGTCAGAGGATCCTACATCTACTGATTACCTTAAGGATCAATTGGAGTTTTCTAACGACGATAGTTTATATGACGAGCAATACTTCAACCTTGGTCTTGGATACAAGGGATTGCGTTTCGGATCATGGAATGTCGATGGGCTTACACTAGTAAAATTTGAACAGATTCGATTGTTCATGCTGGACAAATTCCATTGTCCTCAGATCGATATTTTATCGATAAACGAATCCGCTTTGAAGCCTAAGATTCCTGATTCACTTTACACTGTGCCAGGATTCGACATTCATCGCAGAGATCGCAAGGGGATCAAGAAAAAGGGCGGAGTTCTGGTGTATGTGAATCGAGAGTTGAAACACAGGAGAAGGACTGATTTAGAGGATTCAAATCTCGAAGCTGTCTGGTTGGAAGTGTATCCCTTCAAGTCAAAGCGACCACTTTTATTTGGGGGTGTTTATCGACCACCATCTTATTTAAAGGAAGATGACGAACGCCTCGAAAAGAACATTGAGTGCGCTAATCTTCTAAATCTAGAGACAATTCTTACTGGGGATACCAACATAAATTATCTCGCTTCTTCGTCTTTCAAGAAACATTGTTTGGTTCGTACTTTGACGAGTATGAATTTTAAACAACTAGTCACTATGGTAACAAGGCCAATTAGTAAAACCTGTCTGGACCATATCTTCACTAATTACTCTCAGCGAATCAGCTCCGTCGTTGTACACACGTGTGGCCTTTCGGACCACCTTCCGGTATTTGCTATGAGAAAGTATGCATGCAAAAATCCAAGTCCATACAAGAGTTTTCAAACAATACGTTACCGTGACATGAAGCGACTTGATGAGGAAAAGTTTAAACAATCAATTCGAGAAGCCCCTTGGGATGCTGCATTTGTATTTGAAGACATTGATGATGTAGTTCACGTATGGGAACAAATCTTCAACTCTGTTCTTGAATCTCATTGTCCTTGGCGCGAAAAACGGGTCAAGCATGAAACGCAGCCCTTCTGGATTACCAAGGCAATTCTAAAAGAGCTACACTCTAGGGATCATTTATTGAAGGTGGCGCGGCGCACGGACAATCCAGATGATTGGGCGAATTATCGTCTAGCCAGGAACAAAGCAGTATTCACTTTACGGGAAGCCAAGCATGAGTTCTATTCGAAGTCATTCAAGGACAACAGGAACAATACGAGTGCAATCTGGAAATGTATTAAAACTCTGACAGGCGCTAGCAAGAACAATTGTGGGATAATAAAGCTTGAAATTGGCGAGAGTACTGTGGAAAATTCTAAGGACATCTCGGAGCAGTTCAATGCGTATTTCTCAACGATCGCCGACACATTGAGAGGTACTATGGCTCAGGCGCCATTTTGTCTTTCTAAACTTCTGAGCTATGTGAAATCATGGAAAGACCCAGATGTTTTATTCTCGGTTCCTGCTATAACAAGTACACAGGTTGCCCGTATAATAATGAAGATCAATCCAAACAAGGCCTCTGGTATTGACAAAATCAGTTCTCATGTATTGCGAATTGCTGCTCCTGCTATTGCACCGAGTATAGCAAAGCTGATTAATCTATCATTTTCTAGTGGAATATTCCCCCAAAGGTGGAAATTAGCCAAGGTTACCCCACTATTTAAGAAAGGTGATCGTACTGATATGAGCAACTTCCGTCCCATCTCAGTTCTTCCTGTCTTGTCTAAGGTCATTGAGCGGTATACGCATGATCCTTTGTATACCTATCTCAATGACAACAACCTTCTCTACTCCAGGCAGTCTGGTTTTAGGAAACATCATAGTACTGAAATAGCTCTAATCAAGATAGTGGACGAACTCCTATTTAATCTTGACAATAATATGGTGTCGGGTTTGGTACTCGTGGACTACACCAAGGCATTTGATATGGTGGACCATGAACTGCTGCTACAGAAGTTAAAGGTGTACGGGGTTGTTGACAAAGAGCTGGCATGATGTTGTTCATATCTGTCTAACAGGCGACAGGTGGTACAAGTGGACGGTGAAGTTTCTTTGGAAATGCATATGGATTACGGAGTTCCTCAAGGATCTATACTAGGGCCGCTATTCTTTTTATTATTCATAAACGATTTGCCAGTGCATGTCTCGACTCAAGTAGACCTTTATGCCAACGACACCATTGTCTCTGCTGCAGCTGATGTCACCAATTTGCACCTTCTGAATTACTCTCTCAATACGTCATTAAGAGAGATCGAGTCATGGGCTAATGCCAACAAGCTCTTCCTAAATGAGAAGAAGACAAAGGTCCTGATGATCACGGGCAAGCGCCTTGCTTCGAAGACAAGTGTAGAACTGTGGGTTAAGGCGGGCAATAGCGCCACAGCACTAGATAATGTCTCAAGTGCAACATTACTTGGACTTGATATAGATAGTGAACTTTTGTTTCACGAACATGTAGAAAAAATATGTAAAAAAGTGGCCTCCCGTATTGCAATTCTAAGGAAAATAAGATCGTTTTTGCCGTTAGCACAACGTAAACAATACTATAATGCTTTAATTCAACCAATCATTAATTATGGTAGTGCAGTATGGTCTGAGTGCGATAAAGAATGTCTAAATCGAATTCTTAAATTACAGAAGCGCGCTGCCAGAGTTATTCTTTTCGCAGAACCGCAAACATCATCTGTGGAACTATTTAATAGACTTGGATGGATTCCAGTACACAAACAGTTTAAAGGATATGGGACATGGATTTTTACCTGGGCATAATTATGTATAAAGGACATAAGAAATGCCATCTAAATCACTGCAGGGCGTCAAAAATGTGAAAATCATCACATTATTCAAGTTTTTCTATACATCAGCATAAAACAAGGATTCGTTAATGAGCTAGGTGGTCACGTGACCCGTGACGTCACAAAAACTTTCCAAGGAGCCAGCGCTTGGGAATCTAATGTAAACAGGTTACCGAAATGGACACCATCGACAGTGATATTCCCGATGTTTCACAGGGATGTGAAGTTAGACCTTATCAATTCGAGCCGATAGCTGGAAATTCACATGAACATGGATCTTGTCTTTACTCTGACGGGTCAGATGATTCTGAGAGTGAGAGTTCATTCAATCCCCATGAAACTGAAAGCGGTCGGCTCGATAACACTTCTTGGTAAGTTAAAAACAATTCTGCTCAAAGGCTAATGATCTGTTGAAAGAAGTATTATTTTTGTATCATACATTGAAAGTTCATCATAGATCTAGCTAAAGTCCGTTGCAAGCTAGTTTTTTTTTTGGCTGATATTTTTCGAGATTGATTGAGATACAATGCTTCCAGAGTCCGAGATGAAAACATTCAAAATGGCGAAACGAGTCAGAATTATGATAATCAATAATTGATACACCCAAAATTATAATACTAATCCTTACCTCGGCTTTCAGTCGCTTAGCGCAGAGGTCTTCAACAGGGGGGTCGTGAAATCGCACCGGATCACTCATATCAACAAAAATATTCCTGCCCTGTCCCCTGGCCTCCGTGCAGGGATGCAAACAGCGCGCCTTTCGGCAGATGCCGCCTTTTTCACAGCTGAATCGTGCAGATCCGATTTAAAAAAAAAAAAATAGCGATGTTGGTTCATGGAGCATGAGGCATGAAGTGTAAGGATGAGAGAGAGGCGGTTTGGGTCGGGAAGCTGCGCGCATTTGTGCAGCCTGGCGCAGGTGTGCGCGGCTTCCCGATTTGAACTGTTTTTTTTTCTCATCCTTATGCTTCCTGTTTCATGAATTAATATCGCTCAGTACCTGAATATTAATGTTGAAAGAATCCTCAGTGAAATGGTCCAAATACAGTTTGTGGGAAACAGTAGGTGCAAAGTTTTTTTCAACAGGTGTTCTGTAAAGTTGTCCTGCGAAGCCTACTGCGCATGCACAGGTGAGCCCACACTTTCCTCAGCTTCGGGTCCTTGGGGAATGCAAAAAAACTTACTCCAGGGTATTTCCCATTGGAATTATTGCAACCATAAGCAGCACAATACACCATGATGTCCAATGTATGATGTCCAAGGTACTTTAAAGACTATAAAAACAATTTTCTTGTCATCCACTTCTCCATTCATCTACCCGCTCGTGCTGTGCCCGAAAGTTTTTGTGACGTATGATCACGTGACAGCGGCTCTTCCGGTTGCAAAAAATGCATATCGGAAGTCGAGCAGAAATGCCATATAATCATCACGAATATAACGATTTTGCTGAATTTAATAGATGATTTTGTATTTTTTGATGCAATTAATTCATATTTTTAATGGAAAGAAACTGATATAGCGTGCTTTTATGTTTCATGTCCCATATCCTTTAAGATAAACAAATGCGCTCTCGTTCATAAGCGGATTTATGGTAACGTTCCTACCTTTTTAAGTGAGCAACTTGTTCTAAATAGCTACGTCAACAAAAGACACATGCACTATGCTGATCTTAATCTACACTGCCTGAAATACAGAAGGGAGACAGAAGGCGGGCGCACTTTTTCTGTTTCTGCTACCCGCCTTTGGAATACTCTCCCTCTCTCTACAAGGCGAATCGAACAGCTTATGCCCTTTAAGGAATCTCTCAGAGAGCGGGCGTTTTCTGAGCAGCGTCTTTTATATCATTTTGTAATATAATTTTATAATTGTTTCTTATTTATATCTATTAATATGATTATCATATTGTTTTTATTGTAATTTAGTGTTAATAGTTTTTATAGTTTATATTGTATACATTTATTTTAGGGAGGGCCACAAGTTCATTAGCATCGCTATTTAGTGCTACCCTCATTATAAATAAAGTCTGGAAACATCTGACTTATAAATGAATGAATAACATGGAAAGAGATAATGTGGAATTATTGTGTATCCGTATAACCCCCTTTCAAATCCAATTGCCCAATTTTTGTCGTGGGAATCTACCGCCCACCTGACACGTCGTCTGATGGAGATAAACAGCTAGGTGCAGTCTTGGAACGGCTTTATGTGACAAACAAAGAGATACTGGTGCTTAGTGATTTCAACGTGAATGCACTAGACTCAAATTTCAAAGACCATCGCTTCATCAAGTATATTATACAATTAGGTCTGCATCAGCTTGTTCAACAAGTTACTCGACCAGAGAGTAACTCCTGCATCGATCATGTTTACTCCAGTCACCCTCGTCACATCAGCCAAATCAAAGTTCCCAGCATAGGACTTTCCGATCACCTTCCTGTTGCCATTGTAAGGAAGTACAGTAAACTCCAAAGGCACAGTACCCACAAAACCATCTCTTATCGTCGGTTTAAGAACTTTGATGTTGAAGCATTTCAAGATCAACTAGAACAATGCCCGTGGAATGTACTGGACATGTACAACCCCGATTCCAAAAAAAGTTGGGACAAAGTACAAATTGTAAATAAAAACGGAATGCAATGATGTGGAAGTTTCAAAATTCCATATTTTATTCAGAATAGAACATAGATGACATATCAAATATTTAAACTGAGAAAATGTATCGTTTAAAGAGAAAAATTAGGTGATTTTAAATTTCATGACAACAACACATCTCAAAAAAGTTGGGACAAGGCCATGTTTACCACTGTGAGACATCCCCTTTTCTCTTTACAACAGTCTGTAAACATCTGGGGACTGAGGAGACAAGTTGCTCAAGTTTAGGGATAGGAATGTTAACCCATTCTTGTCTAATGTAGGATTCTAGTTGCTCAACTGCCTTAGGTCTTTTTTGTCGTATCTTCCATTTTATGATGCGCCAAATGTTTTCTATGGGTGAAAGATCTGGACTGCAGGCTGGCCAGTTCAGTACCCGGACCCTTCTTCTACGCAGCCATGATGCTGTAATTGATGCAGTATGTGGTTTGGCATTGTCATGTTGGAAAATGCAAGGTCTTCCCTGAAAGAGACGTCGTCTGGATGGGAGCATATGTTGCTCTAGAACCTGGATATACCTTTCAGCATTGATGGTGTCTTTCCAGATGTGTAAGCTGCCCATGCCACACGCACTAATGCAACCCCATACCATCAGAGATGCAGGCTTCTGAACTGAGCGCTGATAACAACTTGGGTCGTCCTTCTCCTCTTTAGTCCGAATGACACGGCGTCCCTGATTTCCATAAAGAACTTCAAACTTTGATTCGTCTGACCACAGAACAGTTTTCCACTTTGCCACAGTCCATTTTAAATGAGCCTTGGCCCAGAGAAGACGTCTGCGCTTCTGGATCATGTTTAGATACGGCTTCTTCTTTGAACTATAGAGTTTTAGCTGGCAACAGCGGATGGCACAGTGAATTGTGTTCACAGATAATGTTCTCTGGAAATATTCCTGAGCCCAGTTTGTGATTTCCAATACAGAAGCATGCCTGTATGTGATGCAGTGCCGTCTAAGGGCCCGAAGATCATGGGCACCCAGTATGGTTTTCCAGCCTTGACCCTTACGCACAGAGATTCTTCCAGATTCTCTGAATCTTTTGATGATATTATGCACTGTAGATGATGATATGTTCAAACTCTTTGCAATTTTACACTGTCAAACTCCTTTCTGATATTGCTCCACTATTTGTCGGCACAGAATTAGGGGGATTGGTGATCCTCTTCCCATCTTTACTTCTGAGAGCCGCTGCCACTCCAATATGCTCTTTTTATACGCAGTCATGTTAATGACCTATTGCCAATTTACCTAATGAGTTGCAATTTGGTCCTCCAGCTGTTCCTTTTTTGTACCTTTAACTTTTCCAGCCTCTTATTGCCCCTGTCCCAACTTTTTTGAGATGTGTTGCTGTCATGAAATTTCAAATGAGCCAATATTTGGCATGAAATTTCAAAATGTCTCACTTTTGACATTTGATATGTTGTCTATGTTCTATTGTGAATCCAATATCAGTTTTTGAGATTTGTAAATTATTGCATTCAGTTTTTATTTACAATTTGTACTTTGTCCCAACTTTTTTGGAATCGGGGTTGTATGATGATTCCAATGATGCCGCTGAGTTTTTCAATAAGATGTTTCTTGATGTTGCTGACACTTTTGCTCCAGTATTGACTAAACGGGTAAGAAGGTCGCAACAGCCCCCCTGGATGTCGCCAATGGTCTATGCTTCCATAAACTACCGAGATGCTCTACTGAAAAAAGCTCGTGCATCGGATGACCAAGCAGACTGGAGTGCGTACAAACAACAACAACAACAACGAAACACAACATTTCAAACAATACAAAAAGCAAAGGGAAATTTTTTAAAGAAGCTCTAGAGAAAAGTGAAAATGGAAAAGAGTATTGGAAATTTTTGAAAAATGCTCTTGGTTCCCTGAAGGTCAGCTCAATATCAAAGATAAAAATAGGAGAGACTATCTCACAAAATCCGACTGAAGTGGCGGATGCATTTAACAAGTTTTTTTGCAGTGTTGCATCTAAATATAAGACCGCATCGCCTGTGCCTGAAACATCCACCTGCTTTGAGCATTTAAAAGAATTTGTCAATCAAAGACTCAAGCCGGAGGAGAGCCTTACCATCCCCAAAGTTACGCCTGATTTAGTGAGTCTTTATCTTGCTTGCATTCAGACAACTAAAGCAATGGGACTTGACGGAATCAGTGCCAGGTTTCTCAAATATGCAGGATCAACTATCACTGTACCGCTTTCTAAAATAATCAATCTTAGTATCTCACAGTCCATCTTTCCTACTCTGTGGAAGCAAGCACAAGTTACTCCAGTTTTTAAGGCAGGAGATCACTTGGACGTCAACAACTACTGATCAATAAGTATATTGCCAGTACTGTCAAAGATCCTGGAGCGCCATGTTCATGTGACATTGTATGCTTTTCTTAACAACAACCACCTCATCATTCATCGACAGTCTGGTTTCCGGCCATATTACTCATGCGAGACAGCGATGATAGAATTGATTGATACTCTTCTAATGAACATGGATAATGGACTAATTAATGGGTTAACTTTAATTGATTATTGTAAGGCATTTGATTTGGTAGACCATGATATACTGCTTAAGAAACTGCGCATGTATGGTCTATCAAGTTCTGCAGCTAATTGGTTTGAATCCTATCTGAAGGGACACAAATCAACAAGTGTCCATCGGAGGTCACTTCTCTGACTCTCTCCCCGTCACATCTGGTGTTCCCCAAGGGTCTATCCTTGGGCCACTACTTTTTATCATCTTCGTGAATGACCTGCCCCTGCAAATACAAAGCAGCTCCACCATGATGTATGCGGACGACACAACTCAGTTAGCCTGTGGGAAAACACTTGCTGAAGTTGGAACCACACTCCAAAATGAACTCGTGTCTATAGACGTATGGGCAAAAGAAAACAAGATGGCCCTAAACAGTGAGAAGACTAAGGTGATGGTGGTATGCAGTGCCCCCAAATTGCGCGACATTCACAACTCTGCCGCCTCTCTTGAAGTTAATTTTGGTGGACAGACTTTGGAAACCGTTTCTTCTTCCAAGTTACTTGGAATTCAAATTGACAACACTCTATCATGGAATAATCACGTGGAGTATATCTCTAAAAAGATACAAAAATGAATTGGACTACTCCAGAGAACAAAACATTTTTTAACTTTCAAGGTGAGGAAAACGTTTTATGATTCTCTAATTCAACCAATTATGGACTATTGTGGGACAGTTTGGGGAGATAATTTCCAAAAACATGACAATGCAATGTTAATGCTACAAAAACGTGCAGCTCACATTATATGTGATGTAAGATGGGATCACCCCTCCAGCGAACTGTTTCAAAATACAAGATCTTCACAAAGCAACCTGCAGTTGCCAAAGATATAACACTCTTTTGGTGAAAGAACATTTAGTTTCAGTGGTGCAAAGCTCTGGAATGCTTTACCAAGAGATGTTAAAGAGTGTAAATCGCTAGCCTCTTTTGGCGTGGCCCTCAAGAAATTTAAGTTGTAAATTGTAATATTTTTTTCCTAGTTAAAAGTTTTTATGAAAAAAAACCTTCAGTTATTTAGTTATTTAGAGGGCCACATGTAAATTATCTATAATGATATTTAGTGTCACCCCTTAAATAAAGAATAAAAAGAATAAAGGCAAATCCCAAGATGAGGAGAGAATACATGGGGTAGGCCTGGCCATCAAGTCCATGCTTCTCAAGCAGCTCCCTGACCTCCCCACCTCTATCAATGAGCATCTGATGAAGCTCCGCTTCCCACTCAATGCCTTCCGTCGTGTCACAGTCATCAGCACCCATGCCCCTACTTTGACCAGCAGCAACAAGGCAAAATAAACCTTCTACGAGGACCTCAACAACCTCATAAAGACCACAACCCCCAGAGACAAGCTCATCCTGCTGGGACACTTCAGTGCCAGAGTTGGCGCAGAGTGTGTTAACTGGAAAGGCATGCTGGGGCCACATGGCATAGGCAAAATGAACTCTAATGGCCTACTGCTCTTGAAACTCTGCACAGAAAATGACTTGACGATCACCAACACCCTGTTCAGACAAGCAGACAAGTACAACCCCGATTCCAAAAAAGTTGGGACAAAGAACAAATTGTAAATAAAAACGGAATGCAATAATTTACAAATCTCAAAAACTGATATTGTATTCACAATAGAACATAGACAACATATCAAATGTCGAAAGTGAGACATTTTGAAATTTCATGCCAAATATTGGCTCATTTGAAATTTCATGACGGCAACACATCTCAAAAAAGTTGGGACAGGGGCAATAAGAGGCTGGAAAAGTTAAAGGTACAAAAAAGGAACAGCTGGAGGACCAAATTGCAACTCATTAGGTCAATTGGCAATAGGTCATTAACATGACTGGGTATAAAAAGAGCATCTTGGAGTGGCAGCGGCTCTCAGAAGTAAAGATGGGAAGAGGATCACAAATCCCCCTAATTCTGCACCGATAAATAGTGGAGCAATATCAGAAAGGAGTTCGACAGTGTAAAATTGCAAAGAGTTTGAACATATCATCATCTACAGTGCATAATATCATCAAAAGATTCAGAGAATCTGGAAGAATCTCTATGCATAAGGGTCAAGGCCGGAAAACCATACTGGGTGCCCGTGATCTTCGGGCCCTTAGACGGCACTGCATCACATACAGGCATGCTTCTGTATTGGAAATCACAAACTGGGCTCAGGAATATTTCCAGAGAACATTATCTGTGAAGACAATTCACCGTGCCATCCGCTATTGCCAGCTAAAACTCTATAGTTCAAAGAAGAAGCCGTATCTAAACATGATCCAGAAGCGCAGACGTCTTCTCTGGGCCAAGGCTCATTTAAAATGGACTGTGGCAAAGTGGAAAACTGTTCTGTGGTCAGATGAATCAAAATTTGAAGTTCTTTATGGAAATCAAGGACGCCGTGTCATTCGGACTAAAGAGGAGAAGGACGACCCAAGTTGTTATCAGTGCTCAGTTCAGAAGCCTGCATCTCTGATGGTATGGGGTTGCATTAGTGCGTGTGGCATGGGCAGCTTACACATCTGGAAAGACACCATCAATGCTGAAAGGTATATCCAGGTTCTAGAGCAACATATGCTCCCATCCAGATGACGTCTCTTTCAGGGAAGACCTTGCATTTTCCAACATGACAATGCCAAACCACATACTGCATCAATTACAGCATCATGGCTGCGTAGAAGAAGGGTCCGGGTGCTGAACTGGCCAGCCTGCAGTCCAGATCTTTCACCCATAGAAAACATTTGGCGCATCATAAAACGGAAGATATGACAAAAAAGACCTAAGACAGTTGAGCAACTAGAATCCTACATTAGACAAGAATGGGTTAACATTCCTTTCCCTAAACTTGAGCAACTTGTCTCCTCAGTCCCCAGACATTTACAGACTGTTGTAAAGAGAAAAGGGGATGTCTCACAGTGGTAAACATGGCCTTGTCCCAACTTTTTTGAGATGTGTTGTTGTTATGAAATTTAAAAATCACCTAATTTTTCTCTTTAAATGATACATTTTCTCAGTTTAAACATTTGATATGTCATCTATGTTCTATTCTGAATAAAATATGGAATTTTGAAACTTCCACATCATTGCATTCTGTTTTTATTTACAATTTGTACTTTGTCCCAACTTTTTTGGAATCGGGGTTGTATAAATCAACTTGGATGCATGCACAATCAAAACAGTGGCACCTCATTGACTTTGCAATCTGCCACAGACGTGACATCAGAGACTACAGGGTCACCAGGGCCATGCAAGGAACTGAATGCTGGACCGACCACTGACTTCTAAGGTCAGTTGTCAAGCTGCACATCACCCCTACCCAACACAAAAAGCCAAAGCATGTCAGACTGTCGTTCAACACCATCAAACTTCAGAACCCAGTATGTCGAGATAACTTCATGACCTGCCTGGATGACAAGTTGACCTCCCACAGACCCCTCACTGGAACCCCAACTCAGCAGTGGGACCAGTTCAGCATGGTGGTGAAGGAGGTAGCCCAGTCAATACTCGGCCCAAAGAAGAGAGTCCACCAGGATTGGTTTAATGAAAACAATTGTAGGTGCATTTGGTAATTAAGTGATCAATCTCATTAAATCAGTCTCATTAATTAATACCATTAATTTTGGTGCTTAATAATAAATTACCAAACAGCTAAATTATGGTATATTCCAAATTATTATGATCACTTACCGTATTACATAACTCATATGCACCTTGGAATTCTTTGAGATTGAATGACTTCAAGGAATATGGAAGCAACACAGACACAGTTTAACAGAATAATTGAATTTATTATAGCAATGCTAAAAATTGAATAATAGCAGTTGAAATATTCAGCAAACAATGAGGTACAGTGGTGCTTGAAAGTTTGTGAACCCTTTATAATTTTCTATATTTCTGCATAAATATGACCTAAAACATCATCAGATTTTCACACAAGTCCTAAAAGTAGATAAAGAGAACCCAGTAAAACAAATGAGACAAAAATATTATACTTTGTCATTTATTTATTGAGGAAAATGATCCAATATTACATATCTGTGAGTGGCAAAAGTATGTGAACCTCTAGGATTAGCAGTTCATTTGAAGGTCAAATTAGAGTCAGGTGTTTTCAATCAATGGGATGACAATCAGGTGTGAGTGGGCACCCTGTTTTATTTAAAGAACAGGGATCTATCAAAGTCTGAGCTTCACAACACATGTTTGTGGAAGTGTATCATGGCACAAACAAAGGAGATTTCTGAGGACCTCAGAAAAAGCATTATTGATGCTCATCAGGCTGGAAAAGGTTACAAAACCATCTCTAAAGAGTTTGGACTCCACCAATCCACAGTCAGACAGATTGTGTACAAATGGAGGAAATTCAAGACCATTGTTACCCTCCCCAGGATTGGTCGACCAACAAAGATCACTCCAAGAGCAAGGTGTGTAATAGTCGGCGAGGTTACAAAGGACCCCAGGGTAACTTCTAAGCAACTGAAGGCCTCTCTCACATTGGCTAATGTTAATGTTCATGAGTCCACCATCAGGAGAACACTGAACAACAATGGTGTTCATGGCAGGGTTGCAAGGAGAAAGCCACTGCTCTCCAAAACAACATTGCTGCTCGTCTGCAGTTTGCTAAAGATCATGTGGACAAGCCAGAAGGCTACGGGAAAAATGTTTTGTGGACGGTTGAGACCAGAATAGAACTTTTTGATTTAAATGAGAAGCGTTATGTTTGGAGAAAGGAAACCACTGCATTCCAGCATAAGAACCTTATCCCATCTGTGAAACATGGTGATGGTAGTATCATGGTTTGGGCCTGTTTTGCTGCATCTGAGCCAGGACGGCTTGCCATCATTGATGGAACAATGAATTCTGAATTATACCAGTGAATTCTAAAGGAAAATGTCAGGACATCTGTCCATGAACTGAATCTCAAGAGAAGGTGGGTCATGCAGCAAGACAACGACCCTAAGCACACAAGTCGTTCTACCAAAGAATGGTTAAAGAAGAATAAAGTAAATGTTTTGGAATGGCCAAGTCAAAGTCCTGACCTTAATCCAATTGAAATGTTGTGGAAGGACCTGAAGCGAGCAGTTCATGTGAGGAACCCCACCAACATCCCAGAGTTGAAGCTGTTCTGTACGGAGGAATTGGCTAAAATTCCTCCAAGCCGGTGTGCAGGACTGATCAACAGTTACCGGAAACGTTTAGTTGCAGTTATTGCTGCACAAGGGGGTCACACCAGATACTGAAAGCAAAGGTTCACATACTTTTGCCACTCACAGATATGTAATATTGGATCATTTTCCTCAATAAATAAATGACCAAGTATAATATTTTTGTCTCATTTGTTTAACTGGGTTCTCTTTATCTACTTTTAGGACTTGTGTGAAAATCTGATGATGTTTTAGGTCATATTTATGCAGAAATATAGAAAATTCTAAAGGGTTCACAAACTTTCAAGCACCACTGTATGTGTGTGTGTGTGTGTGTGTGTTGTGGTGAAGACAAAAGATTAGCTTTGTGTTGCTAGCTAAGACAAAGGAATGCTAGCTAAGATGTGTTTGTGTGTGTGAGGCCTTGTGACCACGTGTTTCTAAGTAAAACAAGAGAGTTAGCTTTGGTTGCTAATTGAGATGTGTTTGTGTGGGGGGGCCTTGTGACCACGTGTTTCTAAGTAAAACAAGAGATTAGCTCTGTTGCTAACTAAGGTGTGTTTGTGGGGGGAGGATGACAACCTCATGGTCCCTTGAGACAATACACTTAGCCCTGGATGCTAATGAAACAAAAGAATTAGCCGTAGCAGCTAATTCCACTGAAATCTTGATGAGGTCAAAATATGTGTAATAATGAAATTAAAGGTTAGAAAGGAATGGCGAGAGAGCATGCAACCTATCTATTAAGCAATTGAGAGATCAACACAAATAGAACAATCATTCATTCATCACCCTAAGTGTTTACAGTGTACACAATTAAACCGTTCCTGAGTTTAAATTCACACTTCTTCATAAAGCTAATTCCTAAGACTAGTTTTTCTGCCCAAATGCCAGTCTCTTACTTCAGTATCTTGCTTCTATGTGAGATTATGAGATGTTCCGAGACTTTTGGAGTTTCGTTGTTGTGAAGGCCTCCGTGAAGCGCAGAGAATTTCTTGGTCCAACGCGTGGTTGCTCGTGATGAAAAGAAAGTCTCTGATCAGACAATGTGCACAGCGCTTTAATTAGAAAGATCCGGTCGCTTCTAATTAAATTAAACTGCTTGGGCGGCAGTTCGTAACGTTACTATAATACAAATAAAGAACCGGTTGTAGCTCAACCGAGAGAGATAGCACGACTTAAGTAGTTCTACCGTGGCCAAGGGTAAACAAAAACCGTGCTGAATCGTTTTTCTCGGGAGAAAAGACATCTGTATCTTGGGGGCTCGGAGCGAGCGGTCCTCCTTGTGTCCGTGTTGAATTCACAGCGCCGAAAGAGGAAGTATGGCGGATTTCCGGGTCACTTATGGGCTCAGGGAGGAAGTGACGTAGATGATCCCGCCTAGGCGTGACATAGGTCAACGCAGAAGTTGGCTGATGGAAAATGTAGTTCTTAGACGGACTGTTGTAGTTCTTAGACAGTAGGTGGCGACTGTACCTACACAATGTTACCATTGCCCAGCTCCTGGATGACAAGCGGAAAGTGTTCACAGCATGGCAGAATGACTTGTCTTCCAGCCCCAAGCGTGACTGCTTCAAGCACCTCCAGAGCCGTGCCCAGGCCACTCTCTGCTGCATGCAGGATGAGTGGTGGCAGAGGAAGGTGGATGAGGTCCAGCTGTATGCTGACACAAAGAACTCTAAGATGTTCTTCAGCACCATTAAAGCCATGTACGGACCATCCCAACCCTGCATCACCCCTCTCCTGTCCACTGATGGCACACTGCTGAAGGAGAAGAGCACCATTAATGAGAGGTGGAAAGAACACTTCAGCACTCTCTTCAACAGACCTTCCACTGTCAGCCCCCAGGCCCTAGACCAGATCCCTCAGAGACCAACGATAGACAGTCTCAACAACCCTCCCAGCCTAGATGAAGTCAAGAAAGGCATCAGCCAGACCAGCTCTGGAAAAGTTCCAGGCAAGGATGGGATCCCTGCAGAGATTTATGAAGCTGTGGGACCAGTGGCTCTTGACACCTTCCACAACATTCTCTGCAGCATCTGGGAGGAAGAGGAAATGCCTCAGGAGTTTCAGGATGCTATGATTATCTCCCTTTACAAAAACAAGGACAGCAAGTCAGACTGTGGCAACTATCGAGGCATATCTCTGCTGTCCATTGCTGGCAAGATACTGGCACACATCCTTCTCAACCACCTGATCACTGCTGTTTCTGAGGAGATACTGCCTGAGACACAGTGTGGATTCCACCCCGGTAAAAGCATGGTTGACATGATCTTTGCAGTCCACCAAGTCCAAGAAAAGTGCAGAGAACAGAATATGAACTTGTTTGTAGTGTTCATTGACTTGACCAAGGCTTTTGACACAGTCAACAAATGCCCCTTTTCCACCAAAGCAGTTCCAGGGCTGGTTTGGGGCCAGTGCTTAGTTTGGAACCGGGTTTTCTGTTTCCACTGACAAAGAACTGGCTCTGGGGCCAGAAAAACCAGTTCCAGGCTAGCACCAACTCTCTGCTGGGCCAGAGGAAAGAACCGCTTATGTCAGCGGGGGGGGCAGAGTTGTTAAGACCGACAACAATAACAAGACCGCGAAAGATCGCCATTTTTAAGCGACGAGAAGCAGCAGCTGTACAAACGCGAAGTCATCCATTATCGTTGTTGCTGCTGCTTCTTCCGTGTTGTTTTTGCTTCGATATTCGCGCCAAGGTTTATGCAAACGTAGTGACATAACTGACGTATACAGCGACGTAATGACATATACAACGACGTAACTGACGTGTACAGCGACATAATGACATGTCTTCCCTTAGCACGGCGAGCTATGGAAAAACAAACTGGTTCTCAGCTGGCTCGCAAGTTGAACGAGTTGTGAACCAGCACCAGCACTGGCCCCGAACCAGCCCTGGAACTGATTTGGTGGAAAAGGGGTAAAAGAGGCCTTGTGGAGAATTTTACAGCAGCTGGGCTGCCCCAGGAAGTTCACGACCCTGATCCGCCTATTCCACGACAGCATGACTGGGCTGGTACTCTCTGGTGGTGAGGCATCAGATGCCTTTGAGATAACAAATGGTGTGAAGCAAGGCTACATTTTAGCTCCCGTGCTGTTCAACCTCTTCTTTGCTTACATCCTCAGCCATGCTGTCAGAGATCTTGAGCATGGGGTGTACCTGAAATACAGAATGGACAGGTCTCTCTTTGACTTGTGCCACCTGAATGCCAAGACAAAGACAGTCAAAAAGATGATACTGGAGGCACTCTTTGCTGACAACTGTGCCCTCATGGCTCACACAGAATCTGCCCTACAGCATATCATCAACAAGTTTGCTGAGGCATCCCATCTTTTCGGGCTCACCATCAGCTTGGGCAAGACAGAGGTGCTGTTCCAACCCAGTCCTCTCGCTGCAGGACACCAGCCCTCCATTGCTATCGATGGAACAGAGCTGAAGACTGTGGAGGAGTTTAAATACCTCGGCAGCATCATCTCCAGTGATGGCTCCTTTGACAGAGAGATCAACGCCAGGATCTCCAAAGCCAGCCAGGCCCTGGGCAGGCTGCAAGTTTGTGTGTTGAATCAACACAACATGCAGCAGTCCACCAAGCTCAAGGCGTACAAGTCAGTTGTGCTCACCAGCCTCATCTATGGTTGTGAGACCTGGACCCTCTACAGTTGGCACATTCGACTGCTTGAGCACTTTCACATGCTTAGCCTGCATTCAATCCTGGGCATCAAGTGGCAGGACAAGATTACAAATCTTGAGGTCTTGGACCATGCTGAAATAACCAGCATCAAGGCCATGATCCTGAAAGTGCAACTGAGATGGATAGGGCATGTCATTCTCATGGATGACCACCAGATCCCAAAACAGCTCCTCTATGGCAAACTTTGCCAAGGCAAAAGGAAACAAGGAAGGCCAGTGAAATGCAAAGACTGTGTCAATGCTAACATCACTTATGCTGGCATAGCCCCAAAGCAGCTGGAGGAGTGTGCACAGGATCGATCCAACTGGCATGCCCTGACGTGCCTTGCCCAGGAAAACTTTGAAGACAACCAGCGAGGCAACATCACCGTGGTGTGTGCTAGTAGAAAGGCAGCAGCCAAGGCACCCAGTGATTCAGAACAGTTTTCCTGCCCTCACTGCGGACGTACATGCAGATCCCGCATCAGACTCCAGAGCCATCTGTGAGTCCACACCGGTACATAGATGTCATCATTGGATCCGACAGACCACCCATCACTGGTCTGCGGTACTGGCCCTTGTTTTACTCTTTTCAATCCCATACGTTTTCCTTGTATACTGTCACTTCTCATGAGCTCCCCCACTCCAGTTTTCCCATGTCTATCCATAGAATAAAATGCCTTATCTACCAAAAAAAGTTTAATTTTTTGCCTATACAACTAAAATTAAATTTAAATTCATAGTGTAGAGAACATGTGATTTAAATTGAAAAATTGATTTTAATGGAAATTGTGGTGCCAGCAATAAGCTTACTATGATGCAAAAAGTCTCATTTTATGTGACTCTGCTACAGTGAGTTGAAAAGCTTATTAAAGTGGAAGTGTAACAGCTGTATGTAATGTACAACAAAACAATACTGGTGTGACAAAGAGATTTTACATGTGCATAACCTGGGTGCATACTGGGAGGATTTCCCTCCCTTTGCTTTTGATATCCCATGTTCTGAGTATTGATTTTTATCACCAGTGGGTACGTGTTTTATCCCTGCTTAATCAGACCAATTTAAATAATTGGATTTCCTCTGCCTGACATTAGAGGGTCTGTTTTAGTAAGACTAATTATTGGTATGGACACAAATTTGTATATTAATAATTTAAGGCACAATCAAATGTCAACCAATATTAATTAACATTGCCCTAAAATATGTTTCTAACAGTTCCACTGAAAATGAGATGGTAGTAATAAGGGAAAATGGCATTTCATCTTATCAAACCAGTAAAATCCATATACACATAAAACAACTTAATTTTTTGCCTCCTGCAGTAACCCTTTGGTACTTCATTGCCAGTCACCTTAGTATCCCTGAGCTCAAAGCGTAGCAAGCTGGCTTTCAAACAAAAACTGGAAAAATGTGTGATTCTGATTGGTTAATCCTCTTTCTCATCAGCAAGTAGCTAATAAAATATGATTACATAAACATATAATTACTTATTTCATGTTTGCATGTGCATTTGTTCTGAGCTTATGAAAATGAATTACCATGTGAGACAGAGTCCAATCAAACATTTATATGCACTCATCATGGACATGAATATCATGGCAATATTGGGCTTTTAATGATTTTATTTTAATTGTTCTTTTTCTGGGGAAGAATGATTGTACAACATGTATCTTTATGAGAAAAAACCCCACAAGGATTTGGTGCACAAGTTTTAATTTATTTTGAGTTTGACACAATTAAATTAATTATTTTATTGTTTATATTATTTACCAGGGTAAGGGTGGAAACTTAAAACTCTGCTTTATTTCACACAAGTTCATATTGTTGTATGTTCCTTTGGGATATAATTATTTCCTGTATATTATTGTATTTTTAAAAATTCAATATGATTTAACATCTAGCTCTTTCTATACTGGGCAGGGCCTTTAGTGCATCCATGTCCAGGGACTCATTGTCTCGTAATGCCACTGAGTAGATCAAATGACTGCAGTACAGGAGAGCAAACATCATTTTAAATAAGTGTCCAATTATAATTACCATCCAAATAAATAAAAGTGAATGAAAAAAAACCAATCCAATCTGACAGTTCATGTATCATAATTCTTCAGGAAAATCATACACCTGGCAACAGTGCCTATACAGCTCCAAGCAAGTTAGCATGGCAATGATTTAAATCAAATCAAGTTTATTTGTATAGTGCTTTTAACAATAAACATTGTTGCAAAGCAACTTTACAGAATTTGAATGACTTAAAACATGAGCTAATTTTATCCCTAATCTATCCCCAATGAGCAAGCCTGTGGCGATGGTGGCAAGGAAAAACTCCCTCAGACGACATGAGGAAGAAACCTCGAGAGGAACCAGACTCAAAAGGGAACCCATCCTCATTTGGGCAACAACAGACAGCCTGACTATAATATTAACAGTTTTAACAGGTATAACCCTCAACAGTCCTCATAGGGCCGTCCTTCACAGGAGCGGTGTGATAAAACTCCGACCAGACACAGGGCACTAGGATGGATCAAGCAGGTCCGAGGGGCAGAAGAGGCCAGCATCTCAATCCCAGGATCAACATGTAACTCAGAGGGACAGATTGGGGGGGGGAAGAGAGAGAGAAAGAAAACACAGGTTGTTAGGTATGCCCTAAAAATGACAAGCATTAAATCTGTGTGGTAGGCTCGCAGAGACGAGAGTCTTTACATCAGGCATAACACACAACAATGGCATGTTAATATGGTAAAAAATATCATGACCTGCTCTGGCTGGATGCTTGATTGGGTGATGGGAGCACACTCCTCAGCAATGATGAGATGCAGATGGGACCCTTAGGGCTGGCCAAGACAATTCAGTTACATTTCACCGGGTCTGGGACATGCGACAGAATGTCTGATGGCCGATTCCCTGCAGGCTACGATAGCCAGTCGAGGTCTCCACCCTCTCCACCAAAAGATTTCCTGTTGACTCCATGTAACTCAGAGGGACAGATTTGGGGTGGGGGGGAGGGAAAGAAAACACAGGTTGTTAGGTATGCCCAATGTCACCTGAATAAGTAGGAGCAGTATACATATTGCACTGAGTACAAGCAGGGACTCCGCCAACTAACTATGACAGCATAACTAAAAGGAGACAAAAGATTTACACCAGATTTGGTAGACAGACAAGATCACATAACACTGTCCATCCATCCATTATCTGTAGCCACTACAGGGTACAGATGTACAGGGTCACAGGCAAGCTGGAGCCCATCCCAGCTGACAATGGGTGAGAGGCGAGGTACACCCTGGACAAGTCGCTAGGTCACACAACGCTGGTCCTAGCCAATTTCTCAAACTCTAATGCCAAGGAAGAATGTGTCATCAACCGCCTGTCCCAGTTCTCCACCCTTTTTTGTGCAGAGTGTGCATTGTTTATTTTATTTAGTCATTTTTGCCAACTTTACTGAAGAATGTTAGTATGCATTAATGTGTATTTCTCAGGAAACAGGGCTGCAGGACAGAGAGTGGTTTGCTGGGGTATGTGGACGCAAAACTGCAGAGGACATCTTACTGAAAGTTAATAAGGTAACCAGCCTTACCACATAATGACATGCACTTTACACTGTAAATTTACCGCAGTGATATCTTAGTGTGGAATCTAATGCCACACACATAGAGGTGGTCTGGGGTGTGTGTGTGTGTGTGTGTGTGTGTGAGTGAGTGAGTGAGTGAGTGAGAGAGAGATAGAGAGAGATCAGCACTGGTGTTGGGTCCGGTAAAAGACTCAGGGATAGAGGCAGACTGTAAAGGCGGTTGAGCTCATTGATGTGGTGGAACTTTGGTGAATGAGGATGGCAGAGTAAGGTGTCTGAGCGGAAGTGGCTTTTCTGGATGAATGGCAAGGTCCGTGGCCTAAGATACTGGCAGGAATTCTGGCTCATCTGCACTGATTTCTATTTTCAAAACAGAGGAGAAAGTTAGATGCATGCCAGAGACCACCCCCCTCTTTGTGAATGCTGTCCGTTTGCACTCTCAGTGTGATAGGGAGAGAGGGAGTAGCTGGTTCTCACATTTCCAATAGCACTGTTTACATTCATCAACACTGTTTATCCTTTGTAATGCAATCTGAGTTATGAGCCTGATGTTGGCTTTTTATTTGCTAACTTCTAATTCAGATTTTCATGTCACCTTAAAAAGATCTAGGACAAGCTCACACTACAATGACATACAATTCAGTGAACACTACATAAAAGAAGAAAAAAAACCTTGCTCATTTCTTTTGCTAATTCAAAAAAAAAGAAAACATGTTTTATGTATTAAGTAATTACTCAATGTCAATAATGACATTAGGAGTCAAAACTCTAACTGAACTACAAACATGGCTTCCCAAGACTACAACGCACAAAGTTCACAGCACACCCTGTCTCCCGCTTATTAAGTTCAGCTGACTGTCGTTAACTATTAATCAGCAGTGCTACTTAAGCCTCTCCCTCACACACCTTCAGTGCAAAGTATTGTTCTGTGCTTACCCAATCATATTAAGCCTTGCTTGGCTGCCTGCCTGCCTCTAGTTTCCTGAACCTTTGCTACATTTACTCATTTAACTCTTTAGTCTGCTCTCTACTATTCTGTTTGCCGATTGACCAACCCCTGCATGCTTTCTATGAGTTTGCTTACTGATTTGACTATGCTTCCTATTTGCATCCCCGTTCTCCCCTGCACTTACATCTGTGAGTGCCTGCATTCTGACAGGATACTTCACCTTGTTATGGATGTAGCAGAGGAGATGAAGCAAACAGCTTTAAATGCTCAGGGATGCCTCTTAGGAGAACATCAGCAGATGCTCTTCGACCTCAACACCAGGATGGCACAGTTAACTACTGTGATGTCACAGGCCCTCCTAATGCACTCTGATGCCTCTTCAACTCTCTTGCAGCTTCTCCCAACTCCCAAGAAATATGCTGGTGACACCCTTAACTGTAAGGGCTTTCTGCTGCAGTGCTCCCTGTACTTCACTACCATGCCAAACCTCTCTGACCAACGTAAGATTGCAAAGTTTCTCTCTATTCTCACTGGTAAGGTGCTACAGTGGGCTAGCATGGTATGGAAGAGTGGAGAGGAGCATACCACCTCGTATGAGCATTTTCTAGAATTATTCAAATGAGTGTTCAATCACAAACCTGAAGGGATAGAAGTCAGTGAAAGTCTACTCACCATCACCCAAAGGGCAAGAGGAGTAGCTGAGTATGCACTGGATTGCCAAACTCTTGCAGCCGCTAGTGGATGGAATAAGCCAGCTCTGAAAGCAGTATTTCGCCAAAGTCTTCATCCCAAAATATTGAGTGAACTGGCTTGTAGAGATGAACATCTCACATTGGACTCCCTCATAGACCTTGCTATTCAACTGGATCATCTACTTTCCAGCTGACCCTCTCTCAAGGAGGACACCAGACCAGCTCAGTTAGCTGATGCGTCCACATCCATGGAGGTTTTGCAAACTAGGCTGAAACGCTTGGAACAAGAGAGGAGACGATGCAAGGGACTATGCTTCTATTGTGGGAGTTCCAACCATCATATAACAGTGTCCAGTCCGCCCTACTTGCAACAACAACTCTGAGCCGGTCCTGACGCGGTGAGTCTGGTAAGAAAATTTAACTCACAATCATTGAAAGTACCGTACCTGTGTTGTTGAAACTGCCAGCCTCAACCCACATGCTCTCTGCATTTGTTGACTCAGGAGTAGAGGGAAACTTCATTGACAGTTCAATCATCCAGGAGTTCAACCTGTCCACAACCCCTCTGCAGAATCCACTCAGCATCCGGACCATCAATGAAGGACCTATAGGAGATGGTCTCATCATAACTAGAACCACTCCCATTCCCATCCAAGTAGGAGCTCTCCATTCTGAACTCATTTCACTTTTTGTGACTTCTACGGTTAACAATGACATCACCCTGGGTTACCCTTGGCTACAGCTCCACAACCCCCTGATATCTTGGCAAAACAAGGAAATCCTCCAGTGGTCCCCTGCATGCTTTCAGAACTGTTTCACTTCCAGCTATACATTTTGTTTATTTCTGTTGAAAGTTCTCAGCCGGATTCACTGGACAGTGTACCAGAATGTTATTCTGACCTGAAGGAAGTTTTTAGTAAAGGTAAGGCTTGTGGCCTACCACCACATCACCCTTACCATTGCACCACTGATCTCCTCCCAGGCACGTCACCTCCATGCAGCCTCATCTACCCACTTACCCAGAAGAAACAGGCTGCAATGGGGGAGTACATTCAGGAAGCACTCAAACAGGGTTACATTCATCCCTCCAAGTCACCTGCCTCTGCAGGATTCTTCTTTGTGGAGAAGAAGGCGGGAGGCCTTCAACCTTGTATAGACTTCAGAGGACTAAACCAAATATCTGTAAAGTACCCATATCCACTTCCACTGGTTCCCTCTGCTTTAGAACAACTGTGTTCTGCTAAAATCTTCTCTAAGCTTGACCTACGCAGTGCATACAACCTCATCAGAATCCAAGAGGGCGATGAATGGAAGATGGGTTTTAGCACCACTGCCGGCCATTTTGAATACCGGGTCATGCCATATAGCCTTTCTTCAGCACCAAGCATTTTTCAATGTCTTAAACGACGTGCTCTGGGACATGCTGAGGAAGTTTTTAATCACATACATTGACAACATTTTGATCTACTCCCTTGATGGAGCAAGTCACCTGGAACATGTCAGGTCAGTTCTGAAGTATCTATTCCTCAATGTTAAAAGTGAGAAGTGTGAATTCCATTTACGTCAGATTTTGTTTCTGGGTTACGTCATCAGTGCAGAAGGAATCAGCATGGATTCCTTCAAGGTGTCTGCCATCATGTCTTGGCCGGGACCCACGTCTGTGCAGGAGCTTCAATGTTTTCTAGGTTTCGCTAAATTCTACCGATGCTTTATCAGAGGTTTGAGCACCAGAGGCTCCCTTAACTGCACTGCTAAAGAAAGGTCCCAAACATTTTCTCTGGAACCCTGCAGCTGAGGAAGCCTTAGGCCATCTCAAGACTGCATTCATCTCAGCCCACATCCTGCAGCTGCCTGACCCAACTGAGCCTTTCACAGTCAAGGTGGATGCCTCAGAGACTGGAGTGGGTAATGGCATTGTGAGTAGAAACTCTAACCGAACTACAAACATGGCTTCCCAAGACTACAATGCCCAAAGTTCACAGCGCCCCCGGTCTCCCTCTTAAGTTCAGCTGACTGTCATTAATTGTTAATCAGCAGTGCTACTTAAGCCTCTCCCTTACACATCTTCAGTGCAAAGTATCGTTCTGTGTTTACCCATTCATACCGAGCCTTTCTTGTCTGCCTGACTATAGTTTCCTGAACCTTTTGCTATGTGTACCCGTTTCACTCTTTAGTCTGCTCTCCATTATTCTGTTTGCTGATTGACTGACCCCTGCATGCTTTCTGACTACGTGTTTGCTTATTGATTTGACTACGCTTTCTGTTTGCATCCCCGCTCTCCCCTGCACTTACATCCGTGAGTGCCTGCATTGACACGCTATATGAAGGAATGTTACTGTAGGGAATTTTAATAATGGCCCTGTGAACTTGGCACTTGAGAATATGCAAAGGAAACTACATGCAATATACTATCAAAATACCGAATGTGAAAAAAGTGTGTGTAATTTATTTTTATATATATATATATATATATATATATATATATATATATATATATATATATATATATATATATATATGTGTATATATATATATATGTATATGTGTCACGGAACAGACAGGAGAGGAGATCAAATGCGCTCAAACCACCACGTAGAAGGGGCTGGGTTTCTCCGTGCACTGGTGACTGACTGAGTCTGGCGGGCCCTCTCTCGTCAACGGGTCTGGACCCGGCGGTCAATGCGGACGGCCAGGGCAATGGCCTCATCGAGTGTCGATGGTTGTTTGTGCGAGACCAATTCATCCTTAATGTAGTCAGCCAGGCTGTGCAGAAAGGTGTCCACCAGCGCCTGCATGCCCCACTTGCTGCACCGGGCCAAGGTCCGGAAATCGATTGAGTAGTCAGCCACTGTTTGTCTGCCTTGGCGAATACTCATCAGTCCTCCAGATGCCTCTACTGACGATGACCCCAGGTCGAAGACCTTAGTCATTTCCACTGAAAGCAAGGTGAAGGAGGCACACGCTGGTGTCCGGCGTTCATACTCAGCAGTCCCCCACAGGCGGGCGCGGCCAGTCAGACAAGTGATGACGAAGGCCACCTTCACTGCCTCCGATGCGAAGGTTCTGGGCTGCAGGTCGAACAGCAACCGGCAACTGGTCAGGAAGGCACGGACTTAGGAGGGGTCACCGTCAAAACGCTCCAGACTGCCGACCTTGGGTTCCGGGGCCTCGAGTGTAGCAGGAGCCCCTCCTGGAGCTGGCACGTCAGCTATGACAGGGGCTGATGCAATGAGGGACTGCGGTGGTTGGGCAGTGAGCAGCTGGAGTGCTTGGTCCAGTCATTGTTGCTGCTGATGACCAAGCTGGATCAGGGCTGAAATGTCGACAGACATCATCTTCAACGCGCTGCAGCCAGTCTAGGGCAGAGGGTCCTGGCGCTGACTCCATGTTGTGGTCAGATCATTCTGTCACGGAACAGACAGGAGAGGAGATCAAATGCACTCAAACCATAGTTTATTAATAATAGGGAAGAGGGGAGTTGGAAGAATGTGTGTGGGTGAAGTCCAGTGGCAGGAGAACTGAGAGGCAGGTGGTGACGTCTGAGGTCTCCCATCCAAGTATTGACCAGGCCCAACCCTGCTTAGCTTCAGAGATGAGACAGGACCAGGCATAGTCAGAGAGGTGTGGCTATAGGGCTGAGTGAGCTGGAGATCAGGCAAAGGTACAGGAGGAGCAGGCAAGAGGCAGAGTTGACAGAACAGAAGGCAGATCAGGTTACTGGGGCTGGAGAGCAGACAGAGTCAGACAGAACAGGAAATCTTCAGGAGTCAGAGTAGTAGGAACACAGAGCAGGTTATCAGGTTGAGAGTTGCAGACGATCTGACACAGAAGCTTGGGAGGACTGCAGCTTAAATACACATAGGGGGGAAACAGGTGATCAGTAACAGCCAATGACAGCCACTGGGAGTTAATAAGAGGAAGTGAGTGCGGGCGTGGCTGGTAATGCTGAGTGGAGATGTAACCTGAAGAGAGAAGCCCACAGGTAGGACCATGACAAAAAAAAAAAAAAAAAAAATATATATATATTTATTTATTTATTTATTTTATTACACACACAGTGGGTACGGAAAGTATTCAGGCCCCTTTAAATTTTTCACTTTGTTTCATTGCAGCCATTTGCTAAAATCAAAAAAGTTAATTTTATTTCTCATTAATGTACACTCAGCACCCCATCTTGACAGAAAAAAAACAGAAATGTAGAAATTTTTGCAAATTTATTAAAGAAAAACTGAAATATCACATGGTCATAAGTATTCAGACCCTTTGCTCAGTATTGAGTAGAAGCACCCTTTTGAGCTAGTACAGCCATGAGTCTTCTTGGGAATGATGCAACAAGTTTTTCACACCTGAATTTGGGGATCCTCTGCCATTCTTCCTTGCAGATCCTCTCCAGTTCCATCAGGTTGGATGGTGAACATTGGTGGACAGCCATTTTCAGGTCTCTCCAGAGATGCTCAATTGGGTTTAGGTGAGAGCTCTGGCTGGGCCAGTCATGAATAGTCACAGAGTTGTTCCGAAGCCACTCCTTTGTTATTTTAGCTGTGTGTTTAGGGTCATTGTCTTGTTGGAAGGTGAACCTTCGGCCCAGTCTGAGGTCCTGAGCACTCTGGAAGAGGTTTTCTTCCAGGAGATCTCTGTACTTGGCCGCATTCATCTTTCCTTCAATTGCAACCAGTTGTCCTGTCCCTGCAGCTGAAAAACACCCCCATAGCATGATGCTGCCACCAACATGTTTCACTGTTGGGATTGTATTGGGCAGGTGATGAGCAGTGCCTGGTTTTCTCCACACATACTGCTTAGAATTAACGCCAAAAAGTTCAATCTTCGTCTTATCAGACCAGAGAATCTTATTTCTCATATTCTGGGAGTCCTTCATGTGTTTTTTGGCAAACTCTATGCAGGCTTTCATATGTCTTGCACTGAGGAGAGGCTACTGTCGGGCCACTCTGCCATAAAGCCCCGACTGGTGGAGGGCTGCAGTGATAGTTGACTTGGTGGAACTTTCTCCCATCTTCCTACTGCATCTCTGGAGCTCAGCCACAGTGATCTTTTGGTTCTTCTTTACCTCTCTCACCAAGGCTCTTCTCCCACGATTGCTCAGTTTGGCTGGACGGCCAGGTCTAGGAAGAGTTCTGGTCATCCAAAACTTCTTCCATTTAAGGATTATGGAGGCCACTGTGCTCTTAGGAACCTTGAGTGCTGCATAAATTATTTTATAACCTTGGCCAGATCTGTGCCTTGCCACAATTCTGTCTCTGAGCTCCTTGGGCAGTTCCTTCGAACTCATGATTCTCATTTGCCCTGGCATGCACTGTGAGCTGTAAGGTCTTATATAGACAGGTGTGTGCCTTTCCTAATCAAGTCCAATCAGTTTAATTAAACACAGCTGGACTCCAATGAAGGAGTAGAAGCATCTCAAGGAGGATCAGAAGAAATGGACAGCATGCGAGTTAAATATGAGTGTCACAGCAAAGGGTCTGAATACTTATGACCATGTGATATTTCAGTTTTTCTTTAATAAATTTGCAAAAATTTCTACATTTCTGTTTTTTTTCTGTCAAGATGGGGTGCTGAGTGTACATTAATGAGAAATAAAATTAACTTTTTTGATTTTAGCAAATGGCTGCAATGAAAGAGTGAAAAATTTAAAGGGGTCTGAATACTTTCCATACCCACTAATATATATATATATATATATATATATATATATATATATATATATATATATATATATATTTTGTGACATCACGAGAGGTTGGCTGGCTCTTAGCGGGACCCTTCAATCAGTGCAAGGACACAAAGGTTAAAATAAATCAAGATTTTTAATGTTATGCCAGGAGATTAAACAGAAAAGGTATCTCAAAGTCCAGTGTTCAAATGAAGATGGATTCCCAAAAGTCAAACTCAATGTCTCTGGCTTTAGAACAACAAAATTATAGGCAGGTTTCCTTCAGTCCAATATCCTTTTCACAGAACAAACAAAATCTTCTGCCTTACTTTGAGTCCAGTCAACAATCCCTGTAGTCTTCGGCCTGGTGGCAGCCCAGCCACAGGTGCTCATAACACAGGTAAGTATTTCAGTGCAAAAATCCCTCAGGTAAGAATTCCAGATAAGCGGTTCGATGAATACTCCACTCAGCAGGAGAGTCCATGAACTTTGCTCCTCTCTCCTCCACATTCACACTGGGAGTTTTGAGCTCTCACAAAGCCCTCTTACTCATTAGGCCCTCATTGGCCACAGGTGTGTTGCCGTGTTGGGTGCTGAGGGTGAAGTTCCCAACTCCACCACCAGATGGAGTTATAGCTGCTTGTTGTTGGAGCCATCTACGTGTGACATAGCACCCCTTGACGACGCAGCCTCTTGGGATATCACGCTATATATATATGGAGTGACATCAAATCAGCATTGACACAGCATTAGAAATATACAAAGTAAAACTTGTTACCTTTAAATACGTTATACTGATTATACAAGTAGTAGCTTTAGATTAATCAAAATACAGACATATTAATTTGTTACATATACAGTACAAGTGAACAGTTTGGACATACCTACTCATTCATAGTTTTTTTCTAATTTTATCTATTTTCTACATTGTTGAACAATATTGAGGACATCAAAACTATGAAATAACTCATGGAACATGTATGGAAATGTGTTAACAAAAAAATTATTTAAAAAATATATGTTTCAAATTTTACATTCTTCAAAGTAACCACTGTTTACTTTGATGAGAGCTTCATGTGGTAGTCACCAAGAATTAGTCAAATAACAGGTGTGCCTTTTCAAAAGTTATTTAGTGGAAATTTTTGCCTTCTTAATGTGTTTGAGACTATCAAACAGTAAATAGTAAATACAGTAAAATTCAACAACTGTATTAATCTGTATTAATGTTAAGAACCGGCAGCATGGTGGTGTAGTGTTAGCACTATCACCTCACAGCAAGCAAGTCCTGGGTTTGAGCCCAGTGGCCGACGGGGGCCTTTTTGCATGTTCTCCCTGTGTCTGCGTGGGTTTCCTGTGGGTGCTCTGGTTTCCCCCCCCCCACAGTCCAAAGACCTGTAGGTTAGGTTCATTGGTAGCTCTAAATTGACCATAGGTCTGAATTTGAGTGTGAGTGATTGTTTGTCTCTGTGTGTCAACCCTGTGATGATCTGGCAACTTGTTCAGAGTATACCCTGCCTCTTGCCCATGGTCAGCTGGGATAGGCTCCAGCTTGCCTGCAACCCTGCACAGGATAAGTGGTTATGAATAATGGATGGATGTTAAGAATTGCTCGACTGAGTAAAGAAAAATGACAATGCATCATTATTTTAAGATATGAAGTGTCTTTTAATTTTAAAAATAAAGAAAAAAATATTGAATTAGAAGGTGTCCAAACTTTTGACTGGTACTGTAAAAGACTGACCATACAGTTTGCTGTTTAAGAAAGAAAATATATATTGTTTATCTTAATTAGCTGCCTCGCTTGCTGCTAACAAAATATAAACATGGAGGCAAATTTTTTTTCTCACTTCATCTGTTGAATGTGCCAAGGTTAAAAATGACACAATTCATGGTGAATTACCTCTTAGGATGTAATGCAGCATTATACTTGACATTGTTCATTTGAATTTTCAAACCTGTTCTGATTCTGTATCTATTTGAACCTTTCTTTGCTATATGCTCAGTGCTCAGCAAAGTGCTGTCTTATACTTTCTTTCTTTCTTGTTTACCATGTTAAGAAGGCTGTGTTTCCTTCATATTGGTTTAAACTTTTAAAAAGCATTTATGGATGTTTTAAGTAAAAATTTAAATATCCATATAAACATATACAATCACGATTAGAACATTGTGAACATCATGTTAAAACATTAGAATTAACTGAATTAATTGTGAAAATCACCCAGCACTAACATCCATTTGTGCTTTTTTTTGAACATCCCATTCCAAATTTAGTCCCTCTTTGCTGTTATAATAACCTCCACTCTTTTCAGGAAGCTTTCTGTTAGGTTTTGTAATGTGTCTGGGGGGATTTGCCCATTCAGTCACAAGACCCTTAGTGAGGTCAGGCACCAATGTTGGCCCTGCAGCACATTAACTGTTTTAGTTCATCACAAAGGTGCTCAGTGGGATTGAGGTCAGGGCTTTGTGCAGGACACTTCTACATCATCGTTCACAAACCATGTCAGGTAATATGTTTAGGCTAGGCCCCTTAGTTCCAGTGAATGGAAGTTGTAATTCTACTGCATACCAAGTCATCCTATACAGTTGTGTGCTTTCAACTTGTGGCAGCAGTTTGGAGTAGGCCTACACATGGGTGTGATGGTCAGGAGTCCACAAACATTGTTGACCGCATAGTGTGCATTACTATAACCACTGATTGATTTGGGAGCTGTGCACTTTTGCTATGGGTTTAGTTGTCTTTCACATTTAAAAAATAGAACAAGTTGGCTCAAGTGCATAGCAGCTCTTAAATGTGGCTTACTTCTATACTGGAATCCCAATCCCCAACCACCTAGCCTCTAGTACATTCACTGGCCACTTTAATAGAAGCACCTGCACACCTGCTCATTCAATTATCCAATCATCCAATCAAATAAGTCAATGTTCACATCAGACATCACAATGGAGAATTTGATCTCAGTGACTCTGACCATGACATGGTTTTTGGTGCTAGACACAGTATCTGTGTGATTTTATGCATTGCACTGCTGTCAAATGATTGGCTAATTGGATAATGGCATTTGTGAGCAGGAGTTCCTGGTAAAGTAGTGCCCAGTAAATGTATATTTTCAGCATGTTTAAAAGCAACTTTTTCATGTGTGTGTATAAAAATAATTTTATTTTTTTTTTAAATATCAACACTACAAAAGTTTCATTCAAATGATCATCATATGCTTTCAAGAGAAATTCCTTGTATATACTATACTCAGTCAATATTCTGTATTCTGATTAAATATTTTGTGAATTATTTTTGTATGATTTTTGCCTGGATCAGGATGGCTCCTTCATGGTTAGGTGCAGCACAGCTCAGAATGCACAACAACCTTTTACTCTCGTCGTGCTTTTCAATCAGAAAGTCTACAACATACCTGTACGCTTTCTCAAGGACTCTGGCACCTATGCCCTAGGCAAAGAGGGAAAGAAATGTGATGAGGTAAAGGTTAAATATTTCATTTTGTTTCCTATAATGTATTTTACTACCTGTTCTCTTTTTACAATATATACTATTTGTTTGAATTTAATTGACTTGTCATGCTGTCTTTCAAGTTAATACAATTTATGGCAGTAGATTAAACAAAGTCCAGTACATTAAACAAAATTATGTCTGTCATGTTTGTCTTTCAGCTTTTTGGCAGTCTGCAGGAGATGATTTCTCATCACAAGGATAACCCCCTTTTGCTGATTGACAGCAAGAGTCAAGCCAAACACACTGCCTACCTCACAAATCCTGTACACCTGTAACAATAAAATACATGCAGACGTGTATACAATATCCATATTCTTATAGAACTAGTTAGAATTGCTTGCTCTCAATATTACACCCATCCATATATATGTATGTGCATTTTAATTTACCCCATTAATTTTTACTTTCACAGTGCAGAATTTGAGTACAGATAATAGTAATTTTAAAAGTTTAAAATTTTAACTGAAATTACTTGTTTGCATTCAATGCAATAACTTAAACTGAAAAAAAAAAAAAAAATCAAATGACTTCTTAGATGTCCAAGCACAAATGCTTGTAACTCTGTTAAGATTGTTTTTAGGGGTCCAATCACCAGAGGTGTGAGAACTACTGTTTTAATTCAATTTCATTTTATTTATTTTAATGTAGTTGAAGCATATGTAATACTATTTGAATTCTTACAATTTTTAAGGGTCAAAGCACCAAATTTGGAAGAAGGACCCAGTATGCCCCCCATCCCATGACTCAAGTACAGGGAAGTGCAGGAACCTAGTTACATTGGATGATGGCACTATAGCACAAGGGTTTACATTTTAGCAAATAACTCCTGCACAATAAGGTAAAATTCTTGGTTACGTCGATCCCTTGGTTCAAACAAAATTATGCAACATGCCTGCCACATGCCAATAAATCAATTTAGGTTTGGAGCTTTGTTAATCAAGATGGCTAAAACCTCAACAGATTTGTGCATTAGATGATCTTCCATTCTTTTGAAATCTTCAATTTTTTGAAATTTTGCATGCTGATATTTTAAGCTATGATGCAAGTGCAGTTTTAAGGATGATTAGAAAATTGAAAAAAAAATTATTTACACACAGCCAATCATATTTCAACAAGCATTGGTCAATCATCACAAAAATCAATGTATGTTAAGCTATTTTTCTCCTATCCTATTAAATCAATTTATTTGTATAGTGATGTTAAACAATAAACATTGTCACAAAGCAGCTCTACAGAAAAAAATAAAGATTTTAAACATATGAACTAATAAATTTGTACCTAATAAATTTATTTATCCATAATGAGGAAGTCTGAGTTAATGGTGGCAAGGAAAAACTCCATCAGACGACATGAGATAGAAACCTTGAGAAGAACTAGAATCAAAGGGGAACACTATCCTCATTTGGGTGATAACAAACAGGGTGATTATAAATAATTTACTCCCATAAGGGTTTCCTATATGGTCAAAAAATGAAATTGTGTAACCAGGAAATTCATTATAGTTTGAACATGAAGTCTATTTTGTGGAAGTTATCAGCTGCTCATTGATGGAGACTTGAATGCAAGCCTGTTCATGATAACTGCAATCTTAAAGTTACTGTATCATGGCAGTTGTACTCCTAAGCCATCACAGCAAAGCTAAGCCCATGTTTACATTAGACCGTATCAGCGGATCATCAGATTAACGTTTTTAAAACGATTAGTGTGCACACAGCAACACCAATACACGATTTGCGTGCACACAGCAACACCAATACACGGATATGCTCGGCTCCGCAGGCATCCTGCGCTCCAAATCACTCCGCCCTGAACAGCGAGTGCCCTCTGGAGGGTGCGCACTCCGGCCCTGCGCAGCTCACACAGCGTGCGAGTGAAGTGAACAAGCCACGATTCGGGACTGAGCCGCTGTGTGTGAGATCCCAGCGCATATCACTTACCACTTGCAAGTGGAAGGATGGCAAGCCTAAAGACAATCATAACTACACAATGGGCAGTATTTGCATCAGTATTTTCATACTTTTATACTCTTTAATGAAAGGTGATACAAGGCGGAAGTCCGCGCCGTTTTTCAGCAGTCGCGTCACATGACCAACGCCAGCGAATCAGGAAGGTGGATGTCACAGTGACGTTGTCCAATGACGATGCCAGCTAGAGCTCAGCACAGCGTATCCGCGTATCTCAATGTTTACACAGCACCGGAGCTGACACGATCTGGATTGAATACGTGGATGCTGGCGGATTCCCGTTTCCAGGCATTTCCAGGCGGTTTAATGTAAACGGACAGTGCATCCGCGAAGAAAACGAGACAGATACGGTCTAATGTAAACTTGGCCTAAGTATCCAGCATGTTTAGACTGTCCATATGGGACCATCCTCCACAGAAGCGATGTGAGAAGAACTCCAGCCAGAAACAGGGCATCAGGATGGATCAGGCAGGTTCAAAGAGCAGGAGAGACCAACATCACTAGCAGGATTCACATGCAAATGTGTGTGTGAGAGAGATTGTTAGATATTCCCATTGTCACCTGTTGGTTAAGTACAGTGTACATTGTGCACTGAATGCAAGCAGGGACTCTGGCAAGACTAACTATGACAGCATAACTAAATATTAAATATTCATATTTTCAAAGTAAACAAGTATATATCTTACAGAACTTCACTTGAGAATACAAATTGGGCTCATAAGATGCATCTCTCTGAAAGTGACAATTTTGCACACAAGGTTTTTCTTTTCTCATAAATGTTTCATTGAATTGTCTCAAAATTGCTCTTGACAATCTATGAATTCTAAAGCTAAATACATATCACAAAATTTTGTGGTTGTAACACTTTGGCTTCACCATGTCAGTGTAATTTGGGCATTTCTTATTCTATTTGCAAAAACATCCTGGATTCAGCCTCTGGGAGGTGCTAAATGCCCCGTTTTATTAGATAGAACTTTATTGATCCCTTTAGGAGGGTTCCCTCAGGGAAATTAAAATTCCAGCAGTATCATTACAGGATAAACAGAGAATAGAAAATAGAGAAAACTTCTAGATAAATTAAGTATTTACATATACAAATATAAAGAAGAATAAGATATGATGGGAAAAAAAAGTCCAGCAGGAGAGATATTGCACATTATATTGCACATTGTCCAGTATTGTTTATTGTCAGGCTAGGCTACTGCTCCTTCCCATCCTCTGTCCTCCTGTTACCCCTCCTCCCCCCCAGAGAGGGGTTGTACAGTCTGATGGTGTGAGGAACAAAGGAGTTTTAAGTCTGTTAGTCCTGATCAGTTTGTCCAGCCTGGATGTGTCCTTCTTGGATGTGCTGCCCCCCCAGCACACCATGGTGTAAAACAGGACACTGGCGACCACAGACTGATAGAACATCCACAGGAGTTTCCTGCAGATGTTAAAGGACCGCAGCCTCTTAAGGAAGTATAGCCTGCTCTGTTCCTTCCTGTATAAGTGTTTGGTGTTACAAGTCCAGTCCAGCTTGCTGTCCAGCCACAGCCCGAGGTACTTGTAGGAATCCACAGCCTCCACCTCGACTCCCTCGATCAGAACTGGTTGTGACCTTGGTCTGGACCTCCCAAAGTCAATGACCAGCTCCTTGGTCTTTGAGGTGTTGAGCTGCAGATGGTTCCTGTTGCACCACACAGCAAAGTCCCTCACCAGGCTCCTATACTCCTCCTCTCTGTTGTCCCTGATACACCCCATGATGGCTGTATCATCAGCAAACTTCTGAATGTGACACAGCTCCAAGTTGTAGCAGAAGTCCGTGGTGTACAGGGTGAAGAGAAGAGGGGCCAGCACCGTGCCCTGGGGTGCTCCGGTACTGCTAATTACAGTGTCAGATGTGATGTCCTTCAGCCTGACGTACTGCAGCCTGTCAGTGAGGTAGCTGGAGATCCAGGTGACCAGGCAGGGGTCCACTCGCATCCTGTTCAGTTTGTCCTGAAGCATAAGGGGCTGGATGGTGTTGAAGGCACTTGAGAAGTCCAAGAAGAGGATCCTCACTGTGCCATTTCCCTTATCCAGATGCGAGTGGGCTTGGTGTAGCAGGTAGAGGATGGCGTCTTCCACACCAACACCTGCCCGGTACGCAAACTGCAGACAGTCCTGGGCATGTTGCACCTTGGATCTGAGATGGCTGAGGAAGAGCTGCTCAAATGTCTTCATCAGATGTGAAGTGAGTGCCACCAGTCAGAAGTCGTTCAGCTCACTGTGCCGGTTCTTCTTGGAAACTGGAATGATGCATGATGTCTTCCAGAGGGTGGGCACTCACCCCAGCTGCAGGCTGAGGTTGAAGATGCATTGGAGTGGTTCACCCAGTTCAGCAGTGCAGGTCTTCAGTAGTCGGGGACACACTTTGTCAAGTCAAGTCTATTTGTATAGCACTTTTAACAATAAACATTGTCGTAAAGCAGCTTTACAGAATTTGAACGACTTAAAACATGAGCTAATTTTGTCCCTAATCTATCACCAATGAGCAAGCCTGTGGCGATGGTGGCAAGGAAAAACTCCCTCAGACGACATGAGGAAGAAACCTTGAGAGGAACCAGACTCAAAAGGGAACCCATCCTCATTTGGGCAACAACAGACAGCATGACTATAGCATTAACAATTTTAACATGAAGACAGTTTCATTGATGTTATAACTCTTCATTGATGGAAACTTGAGTGCAAAACTGTTCATGACAACTGCAGTCCTAAAGTTAGCAAGTCAACTGTAGTCCTCAGCCATAAAAGCATTACTGTAAGAGTCCAGAGCATCCTCCAGGTATAACCCTCAACTGTCCTCATGGGGCCGTCCTCCACAGGAGCGATGCGATAAAACTCCGACCAGACACAGGGCACCAGCATGGATCAAACAAGTCCGAGGGGCAAAAGAGGCCAGCATCTCAATCCCAGGACCAACATGTAACTCAGAGGGACAGATGGGGGGGGGGGAGAGAAAGAAAACACAGGTTGTTAGGTATGCCCTAAAAATGACAAGTATTAAATCTGTGTGGTAGGCTCGCAGAGACGAGTCTCTTGACATCAGGCATAACACACAATATGTTAATATGGTTAAAAAATATCATGACCTGCTCTGGCTAGATGCTTGATTGGGTGATGGGAGCACACTCCTCAGCAATGATGAGATGCAGATGGGACCCTTAGGGCTGGCCAAGACAATTCAATTCCCTGCAGGCTATGATAGCCAGTCGAGGTCTCCACCCTCTCCACCAAAAGATTTTCTGTTGACTCCAGGTAACACAGAGGGACAGATTTTTTTTGGGGGGGAGAGGGAAAGAAAGCGCAGGTGGTTAGGTATGCCCAATGTCACCTGAATAAGTAGGAACAGTATACATATTGCACTGAGTACAAGCAGGGACTCCGGCAACTAACTATGACAGCATAACTAAAAGGGGAGAGCCAGAAGGTAACACAGGCATGAGGGAGCCCCGGGACATAAAGCAGCCAGCCACTACACCGTCAACAAACTCGAGTGAGCAAGTGAGTGGGGACTGACAGCATCCATACATCCCAGTTTACCAAAACACTATGTCTGAGGACCCTCTAGATCTACACCTTTACCTCATAAACACCATTAACAAAAGGCTTGACTAAACAAATATGTTTTCAGCCTAGACTTAAATGCTGAGACTGTGTCTGATTCCTGAACATTACTTGGAAGGCTGTTCCATAACTGTGGAGCTTTGTAAGAAAAGGCTCTGCCCCCTGATGTAGCCTTCACTATACGAGGTACCAGCAGATAGCCTGCACCTTTTGATCTAAGTAGGCGTGACGGGTCATAGAGGAGCAGAAGTTCACTCAGGTACTGTGGTACAAGACCATTTAGTGCTTTAATAGTAGTATTTTATAAATCAATACGAAATTTGATTGGGAGCCAATGCAGTGTGGATAAGACAGGCGTGATGTGGTCATATTTTCTAGTTCTAGTAAGGACTCTTGCTGCTGCATTTTGAACTAACTGGAGCTTGTTTATGCACTTATTGGAACATCCAGACAGTAAGGCATTACAATAATCCAACCTGGAGGTAACAAAAGCATGAACTAGTTTTTCCGCATCATGCAATGACATTAAATTTCTTATCTTTGCAATATTTCTGAGATGAAAGAAAGCTATCCGGGTAATGTTGTCAATGTGAGTTTCGAATGAAAGACTGGGGTCAATAATCACTCCGAGGTCTTTTACTGCTGCACGTGAAGAAACAGAAAGGCCATCCAGAGTCACTGTGTAATCAGAAAACTTACTTCTAGCTGTATGTGGTCCTAGTACAAGTACTTCAGTCTTGTCAGAGTTAAGCAGAAGGAAATTAATAAGCATCCAGTGTCTAATGTCCTTAACACATTCCTCAATTCTATTAAGCTGGTGTCTCTCATCAGGTTTTGCAGAGACATACAACTGTGTGTCATCAGCATAACAGTGGAAATTAATACAATGTTTACGAATAATATCACCCAGAGGTAACATATATAGAGAAAAAAGCAGTGGACCCAAGACAGAACCTTGTGGAACACCAAACTTTACCTCAGTACGTCTAGGAATATCACCATTTATATCAACATACTGATAACGATCAGTTAAATAAGACCTGAGCCAGGAGAGGGCCGTTCCCTTAACTCCCACAACATTTTCTAGTCTATCCAGAAGAATGGAATGATCAATGGTATCAAATGCTGCACTAAGGTCAAGCAACACAAGTAGCAAGACACAGCCCTGATCAGATGCCAACAGTAGGTCGTTTACTACTTTAACCAGTGCTGTCTCTGTGCCATGATGAGGTCTAAATCCTGACTGATACATTTCATGGATGTTATTCCTATGTAAATATGAGCATAACTGTTGTGCCACAGCTTTTTCAAGGATCTTGGAGATAAAGGGGAGGTTTGATATTGGCCGATAATTGGACAGCTGACAGGGATCAAGGTTAGGTTTTTTAATCAGGGGTTTGATAACTGCTAGTTTAAAGGATTTGGGTACATAGCCAATCATAAGAGAAGAATTTATTATTTTTAGAAGCGGTTCAATTACTTCAGGTATTATCTGTTTGAATAGACGTGTAGGTAAGGGATCTAGTATGCAAGCTGAGGCTTTTGATGCAGAGATTAATGAAAGTAATTCAGTTTCTTTAAGGGGAGTAAAACATTCTAACTGATGATCTGATACAGTTATATAGTTAACTACAAGGTCACTTTCATTGTCTGACCTTAAATTAGTAGTTTGAATTTTTTGTCGGATATTCTCAATTTTGTCATTAAAAAAATTCATGAAGTCATTGCTACTACATACTGCAGGTGTACTTTGTCCAGGCCTGCTGCTTTTTTGGGGTGAAACTTCCTTAGTTGACCTCTGACCTGGTCTGCAGTGATGCATGTAAGAGTCTGTGTTGAGGTGGGGGAGGAGGGGGCTGCTGTGATGACCAGGGGGAGATATGGTTAGGGAAGAAGGAGAGATGGCTCCGGTGGGGGGGATGTGGGCTGGTTGAAGGAGAAGAAGAAGAAATCTTTGTCGCATGCACACTTCAAGCACAGTGAAATTCATCCTCTACATTTAACCTATCTGAAGCAGTGAACACATGTGCACACACACCCAAAGCAGTGGGCAGCCACACTAGAGCACCTGGGGAGCAGTCAGGGGTTAAATACCTTGCTCAAGGGCGCTTCAGCCCAAGGCTGCCCCACATTAACTTAACCTAAGTGCATGTCTTTGGACTGTGGGGGAAACCAGAGCACCCGGAGGAAACTCATGCAGACATGGGGAGAACATACAAACTCCACACAGAAAGGCCCTCGCCGGCCGCTGTACAAACCCGGAACCTTCTTGCTGTGAGGCGACAGTGCTAACCACTACACCACCGTGTTGCCGGTTGAAGAAGTCATTCAGCTCGTTTGCCCTCTCCACTGTCTCCTCAATGACTCTGGTCTTTGTGTTGTGGCCTGTGGTGGTTTTCACACCTTCCCAGACCTCTCTCATGCTGTTTTCCTTCAGCTTCTGCTCCACCTTTCTCCTGTAGCTGTCCTTAGCTTCCCTCATGCAGCATTTCACCTCCTGCTGTGCTGCTTTCATCGCCTCCCTGTCCCTGCTCCTGAAGGCGGCCTTCTTTCTGTTGAGGACAGCTTTGACTTCCTGTGTTACCCATGGCTTCTTATTAGGGTAACACCATACAGTCTTAGTGGGGGAGACCACATCTGCACAGAAGTTGAGGTAATCCGTCAGACAGTGTGTCAGACCCTCTATGTCCTCACAGTGTGGGCTAAGCAGCACATCCCAGTCCGTGGTGTCATAACAGTCTCTGAGGGCATCTTCAATTTCAGGGGACCACCTCCTGATGGAGCTAGTTGTTGCAGGCTGCCTTTGGACCAGGGGGGTGTACTTTGGCTGTAGATGAACCAGGTTGTGGTCAGACTTCCCTAGTGGGGGGAGGGGTGTAACTCTGTATGCATCCCTCACATTAGCATACAGCAAGTCAGTTGTCCTGTTTTTCCTTTTTGGACAGTCCACAACCTGGTAAAAAGCAGCCAAAGTAGAGTCCAAAGTAGCATGATTAAAGTCCCCAGAAACGATGATAAATGCCTCAGGGTGCTGTGTCTGCAGCCTTGCTATGACAGAGTGAATCCTCTCACATGCAGCAGCTGCGTATATGCCCTTGGAGGGATGTAAACACAGATGATGATCACGTGACTGAACTCCCTCAGCAGATAATATGGCCGCAGGCTAACGGTTCGCAGCTCCAAGTCTGGGCAACATAAGACTGTCTTGACAGAGATATGTCCTGGGTTACACCAGCGGTTGTTTACGTAGATTGAGTCCCCCACCTTTCCCGCAAAGGTGTAATTAATATATAATTTTTTTTAAACAGAAGGAAATAGCAAGAGGGCAGCACGATGTAGTGGTTAGCACTGTTGCCTCACAGCAAGAGGATTCTGACCCTGTATAGGGTAAGCGGCTACAGATAATGGATAGATGGAAATAGTAGTGTCAAATAACCTAACTATTTAAAGGCAAACAAACCCAAAAAATAAACTCCTTTTGACTGGCCGATAATATCCATACAAGACATGTTTGTTCATTTGTTCAAATTTGTACCTATATACTATGGTGGGGGAAAAAAAAAACTCATTTGGATCCAAGCAGGGAAAAAGAATCTTTTGTTGGTTTCTCAATGCAAAAGAAATGCAGAACAAAGAAATGTTTCTGGGTGCGCACATCTCCCCTTCCTCATGATGACATTTTATATCCTTGTGAAACAAACTTTTAAAAACCATAACCCAATTAGAAGCAAGGATTTAAACTCTTAGCATAGAAGGAATTGTCCTTTCTCAGCATATGTTTCCTTTAAGTACACTGTTCCTGATTTTTACTGGCCCCGGGGGACAGACACCACTGTCACCATCCTCTTCCTTCATGCTACACATGTATGCATGTAGTAAGGCTCACCATCACATTCATCAGGGCTGGAGAGAAGCCTCAGTCGTAGCGAAAGCTCCCAACTGGGCTGTTATCCTCAGCGCGTGACTGGCAGCTGAAGGTGGACCTTGGGAGGCAGTTGAAGTTCCCTGAGCACATCACCAGCACAACACTCAGGCCAGATATGGTCCTAACATCTGAGAGCTCAAAGCAAGTAGTGCTGGTGGAACTAACAGTCTCCTGGGAAGACCGGATTGAGGTGGCCTATAAGCGGAAGAAGGCAAAGTACCTGGAGCTGGTAGAGGCCTGCAGGCTGAATGGTTGGGGGGCCCGCTGTGAGCCAATTGAGGTCGGTTGTAGGGGATTTCCAGGGCAGAGTCTGCACCAGACACTCAGGCTTCTTGGCATTAGGGGGTTACAGGAGAGGAGAGCCACCAAGAATATCAATGAGGCAGCAGAGAAAGCCTCAAGGTGGCTGTGGATTAAGAGGGGCAATACATGGTGTAGTGCGCTGCTTGGACACAAGTCGGGGACTGATCAACTCCGGCTGGGTCGCCCAGGCAAGGGTGTCTGATGATCCAAGACCCGAAACACCCCGTGACCCTGGGTTTATCACTGTCCAAGCTGCACCATTCAAAGTGTTTCTAATAACTTAAAAACCATAACCCAATTAGAAGCAAGGATTTAAACTCTTACCATAGAAGGAATTGTCCTTTCTCAGCATATATGTTTCCTTCAAGTACCCTGTTCCTGATTTTTACTGGCCCCAGGGGACAGACACCACTGTCACCATCCTCTTCCTTCATGCTACACATGTATGCACACAGCACTGGATTCATGAATGGGTCATGAAGCCCTACCACACACACAGAGTTCATGAACCTCTAATATACACAGGGCTATACTAAGAAGTTACATTACATTTCCCCCTTTGTTCATTTCATTAACACCTTGTTCAAGCAAAAGATATCAAAATTAGGCATCAATCACATTCCCTCCGTTATCATGGGGAATGTGAACTCGCTGCCGAATAAAGTCAACGAGCTTTCCGCACTGAACAACCAGCGGATTTACCGGGACAGCAGCTTATTTATCTTTATGGAAACATGGCTAACACACCTTGTACCGGATGCTAACGTGGACCTGCAGGGATTCACTGCTGTGAGAGCCGACAGAGACACTAACACGTGGGAAAAGCAAAGGTGGGGGACTCATCATTTATGTCAACAACTGCTGGTGTAACCCGGGACATATCTCCATAAACAGTTTTATGTTGCCCGGACTTGGAGCTGCTAGCCGTTAGCCTGCGGCCATATTATCTGCCGAGGGAGTTCAGTCACATGATCACCATCTGTGTTTACATCCCTCTGAAGGCAGACACAGCCGCTGCATGTGAGAGGATTCACTCTGTCACAGCAAGGCTGCAGACACAGCACCCTGAGGCATTTATCATAATTTCTGGGGACTTTAATCATGCTACTTTGGACTCTACTTTGGCTGCTTTTTACCAGGCTGTGGATTGTCCAACAAGGAACAACAGGACAATTGACTTGCTGTATGCTAATGTGAGGGATGCATACAGAGCCACACCCCTCCCCCCACTAGGGAAGTCTGACCACAACCTGGTTCTTCTACAGCCAAAGTACACCCCCCTGGTCCAAAGGCAGCCTGCAACAACTAGCTCTATCAGGAGGTGGTCCCCTGAAATGGAAGATGCCCTCAGAGACTGCTAAGACATCACGGACTGGGATGTGCTGCTTAGCCCACACTGTGAGGACATAGAGGGGCTGACACAGTGTCTGACAGATTACCTCAACTTCTGTGCAGACGTGGTCTCCCCCGCTAAGACTGTATGGTGTTACCCTAATAAGAAGCCATGGGTAACACAGGAAGTCAAAGCTGTCCTCAACAGGAAGAAGGCCACCTTCAGGAGCAGGGATAGGGAGGCAATGAAAGCAGCACAGCAGGAGGTGAAACGCTGCATGAGGGAAGCTAAGGGCAGCTACAGGAGAAAGGTGGAGCAGAAGCTGAAGGAGAACAGTATGAGGGAGGTCTGGGAAGGTGTGAAAACCATCACAGGCCACAATACAAAGACCAGAGTCATTGAGGGGACAGTGGAGAGGGCGAATGAGTTGAATGACTTCTTCAATCGGTTCAACCAGCCCATGTCCCCCCCACCCTCTCCCTCACTGCAGCCATCTCTCCTTCTTCCCTCATCACACCTCCCCACAGTCATCACAGCAGCCCCCTCTTCCACCCCAACCTCAACACAGACTCCTCTATGCATTACTGCAGAACAGGTCAGAGGTCAACTGAGGAAGCTTCACCCCAGGAAAGCGGCAGGCCCGGACAAGGTGTGTCCACGATTACTGAAGACCTGCGCTGCTGAACTGGGTGAACCACTCCAACACATCTTCAACCTCAGCCTGCAGCTGGGGAGAGTGCCAACCCTCTGGAAGACATCATGTATCATTCCAGTTCCCAAAAAGAATCGGCCCAGTGAGCTGAACGACTTCCGACCGGTGGCGCTCACTTCACATCTGATGAAGATGTTGGAGCAGCTCTTCCTCAGCCTCCTCAGACCCCAGGTGCAACATGCCCAGGACTGTCTGCAGTTTGCGTATTGGGCAGGTGTCGGTATGGAAGACGCCATCCTCTACCTGCTACACCGAGCCCACTCACATCTGGATAAGGGAAATGGCACAGTGAGGATCCTCTTCTTGGGCTTCTCAAGTGCCTTCAACACCATCCAGCCCCTTATGCTTCAGGACAAACTGAACAGGATGCGAGTGGACCCCTGCCTGGTCACCTGGATCTCCAGCTACCTCACTGACAGGCTGCAGTACGTCAGGCTGAAGGACATCACATCTGACACTGTAATTAGCAGCACTGGAGCACCCCAGGGCACGGTGCTGGCCCCTTTTCTCTTCACCCTGTACACCGTGGACTTCTGCTACAACTCGGAGCTGTGTCACATTCAGAAGCTTGCCGATGACACAGCCATCGTTGGGTGTATCAGTGACAACAGACAGGAGGAGTATAGGAGCCTGGTGAGGAACTTTGCTGTGTGGTGCAACAGGAACCATCTGCAGCTCAACACCTCAAAGACCAAGGAGCTGGTCATTGACTTTGGGAGGTCCAGACCAAGGTCGCAACCAGTTCTGATCGAGGGAGTCAAGGTGGAGGCTGTGGATTCCTACAAGTACCTTGGGCTGTGGTTGGACAGCAAGCTGGACTGGACTTGTAACACCAAACACTTATACAGGAAGGAACAGAGCAGGCTATACTTCCTTAGGAGGCTGCGGTCCTTTAATATCTGCAGGAAACTCCTGTGGATGTTCTATCAGTCTGTGGTCGCCAGTGTCCTGTTTTACACCATGGTGTGCTGGGGGGGCAGCACATCCAAGAAGGACACATCCAGGCTGGACAAACTGATCAGGCGGGCCAGCTCTGTGGTCGGCGTGAAGCTGGACTCTCTGGTGACGGTGACAGAGAAGAGATCTATGGACAAACTATTGAACATCATGGATGATGCCAGTCACCCTATGCACACCATCATCAGCAACCAGAGGAGCCTGTTCAGTGACAGAATGCTCCTTCCCAAGTGCAGGACGAACAGACTCAAAAACTCCTTTGTCCCTCATACCATCAGACTGTACAACTCCTCTCTGGGGGGGGGTAACAGGAGGACAGAGGACAGGAAGGAGCAATAGCCTAGCCTAACAATAAGCAATACCAAACAATGTGCAATATAAAGTGCAATATCTTTCCTGCTCCCCCCACACACACTTACCCTAACCCCACTTCTCCCCACTTCTTATTCTTTTATATTTGTATATGTAAGTACAAAATTTATTTTAATTTATCTAGAAGTTTTTCTATATTTCTTTTCTCTGTTTATCTGTAATGATGCTGCTGGAATTTTAATTTCCCTGAGGGAACCCTCCCAAAGGGATCAATAAAGTTTTATCTAATCTCAATTCCTACACCCCACAATCTGGCTTTAGCAGGAATATCATTAAATTTCAACTGGAAATGATTATACTGCTTTTTTTGTGCAGCATAGACACTGTAACATGGCTGTGACAAACCAGATGCTAGCGGTTTATAAATGAACTCAAGGTTTTAATGAGGGAAGGACAATCTGAAATCGATGTACAAAAGCCAGGCCAGGTCAAAACCAAGAAACCCAAAATCGTAACAGGGGATAGACAAATCGTGGTCAAAAAACAGGCAACAGTTGAAAAACCAGGAGTCAAGAGATATAATCATAACACAAGGGCTAGGCAAATTGTAGTCAGAAAAACAGGCAATAATCAAGAAACCGGGAATCAAGAGAGACAGGCAATCAAAACACAGGAGTTAGGCAAAACAGGTCATACACAGAGAAACAATCAATATAAAAATGCTCAGTAGGCTTACAGGAAGTGAAGACAATACTGCACAAAGGACAAGACAGACAAAGGGATATAAATACAGACATAAACAAAAAAGTACAGGTGATGGTCATGACCATGTGTCAATTTGGCAAAATCAGGAAATTAACACTTGGGCATACATGGCTTGAATCCACCTGGACTATACCAAATACCTTATGTATGAATACAACCTGCTCTTCTCCAAACCTGGCATTCTTCTGATGTAGCTCTCGCCTGTAGATCATGTAAGTCAGCAATAAGTGTCACAATAAGGTTAGTATTGATAGTATTTGTGGTAGTGCTTAGCATAAGTTTGGAAGGCCCTTGGGATGCGGCTTGCTTGGATGCTGCATCTGCTGCTGCATTTCCTGTGGAGATAGGATCTTAATTGTTAGTGTGAGCATCACACTTACAAATGGCAAGTTGTTTAGGTAATAACATGGCTTCTAGGAGTGAAGCTATCAATGTATGATGGGTAATTGGTTTTCCTGTAGAAGTAAAGAACCCCCTGTGCTTCCACAGTGTGCCAAAATCATGTGCTACCCCAAAGGCATACCCAGGGTGCGATTTGTCAAAAAACCAGAAGGGGGGGATGTTTTTTTTTTAATCATGAAACGTCACAAAACTAAGGTAACAATAGGCTAACAGCTCAATAACATCTGATGATATCAAATGAATAACACTGTGGCAGTGGGGGCGTGGTCAAGCATCGGTCTGTGACAGGAGGGCAGAGTCAGGGAAGGTAAGTGGCAGAATCACTACACCTGTCATTAATTCATGTGTTTGTGTGTCTTCCCAGTGACCGCGCCCTATTTAAGGAGAGAGAGCGAGAGCAGCGGGAGCTCTCTCCACAACTAGACGACTGATGTGTGTGCGCGTGTGAGAGTGCAGATAGAAGCTGAAAAGCTGAATAAAAGCGAGTTGTGTGAAATCAGTTCTGTCCTGCCATCCTTCTGTTACACACCGATGCTTGACCACGCCCCCGCTGCCACAAACACTAAATGAAAATGAACACTAAACCAGAGATAGTAAATTCATCTTCCTATCTCTCTGACTAAATACACTAACACACAAAGTTCGCATTGCTTGTCGCGTTGCTGTGATGTTTCTCTCCCTCCGGATTAAATGGACAGTGACTCGAAAATCACTAAAATACATGAATACTAAATGAACAGTTTGCTCTGATGGCACAGTTCATGTGGTCTTTTCTGCTTTCCCGTCGGTGCACTATCCGCCGCGTTTCGCCCTTCTTTAATCCACATTTCTGTGAATTTCTCAGCAGGGAAGGAACGCATGTCTGGCCCATTGACAGCGAGGAAAAGAAGGCTGTCAGTGTGGATACATTCATTCTGTTGCGCTCATCAATAAGGATGTGATTCATGGCGCTAAATCCACGTTCACACTCTGGATATTGTTATTATCTACAATGTATCTATTTGCTGGGGACGTTTGTGAACATCAAAGCTGCCACTTCGGGTCATTTTGAAAGTGAGTGCAATGTAGACCATAGAAAACTGTGTCACAACATGCCTGTCATGTCAACTATTTTTTTGGTTTGTTTGTTTTATTGACGAGCTTGTCCCTGAGGATTTTTTTTCAGCAGAGATAAAAACCAGAGGGGGGATGATCCCCCCCCATCCCCCCCAGCAAATCGCACCCAGGGCATACCTACTGTCAGTATATATCATGGCTGTCTTCCCTCGTGCTAATTTGCATGCTTCAGTGAAGGAAACCAGCTCCACAGCTTGAGCCGAGTAGTTGCTCAAAAGTGAACCAGAAAGCAGGGTTTCATGATGTGTAACAACAGCATATCCTATCTTTTTCAGGCCTGTAGCTGTATCCCTTGAGGCTGAGCTATATACAAAAAGGATCAGGGTTATGAAAAGGAGGCTCTCGTAAGTCAGAACGAGGAGAACAGACTTGATTAATCATTGCTATGCAACAGTGGGTTTCCCCATCTCTTTCAACAGGAAGCAGAGTAGCTGGGTTCAAAACAGTACAGCGTTTCACTGTGATGTTGGGCATTTCCAGGACAGCATTGTATCTCAACCACCTAGCAGCAGATAGGTGAGATGTTTTCTGTTCAAGCAAGGGCATAGAGACAGCATGTGGGACCAAAAGCATTAGTTCAGAATAACCCACAATATCACATGATGCTACAACAGCCTTTTCAGCAGCTGCAACTGCCTGTAGACAAACTGGCAGCCCTGCTGCTACCGGATCAAGTTTAGCGGAGTAATAGACTACTGGTCATAACTTACCTCCATGTTCTTGCAAGAGAACAGACGTCATGCAACCCTTTTCCTCATCTACTGTCTGAATGACTGGATGAGACAGATCAGAAATACACAAGATAGTTGTGGTTTGGAGTGCCAATTTGAGATTGACAAAGGCTTCTTCAGCTTCGTCTGTCCATGTGACAGCATTGTGTGCCTGCAATTCTGAATCAGACAGCTGAGGGGAGACTCAAGAACAGCATAATTAGGTATGAAAGTTCTACCACACAACTATATGCCTAAGAATGACATCATCTGTTCCTTTGTGACAGGTTTTGGTAAATTCTGGATCACAGCCACCCTATCTTCTCCCAGCGCCTTACCTTGCACAGAGATATCGTGACCCAAAATCTTAACATCAGTTTGAATAAATTGCAATTTGTGCAGACTAGCCTTAGCATTTCATTGTAAATGGTGGGTGACTCACAGTAGCCCTGACACAAACTCGTGAATGTGTGTGACTTGCCCTCAAAGTGAAATGCAAACCAAAATTGACTATCTGGATGCACAGGAATGCTGAATAATGCATTTGCCAGGTCTACCACAGAGAAGCGTGTGCTTCCTGGTGATATTTGTGACAAGATAGTATATGAATTTGGTGCATTGGGGCTCTAGGCTGGACCGCAGCATTTACTGCTTACAAGTCTTGTGCAAGACACCACTCTTCAGGTTCTCCTGGCTTTGTGTGCTTTTTTACTGGGAAAATCAAAGTGCGTACTGGTGAGTGCATGCACAGAACAGTTACCCCTGCCTTCTTCAGCGATTTGAACACCGGTTGAATTCCCTGTACTACTTCAGGTTTCAGTGGGTACTGTTTTTTACATGGAGGGAAGTCAGACTTAGGAATTGTTACTACTGGCTTGGCACTTTTAATAAGGCCTACATCATGTTTACCTTGGGCCCATAACTTATGTAGAACTTCAAAGAGACTTGGGGAGTCAGCTGTGTGAATTGATAACCTACATGTTTGCCTGGCCAGGCTCTATCAGCTATGAGTTCAATGTTTCTTTTAGTTAGTGCCATCAATTTTAAACTAGTTTGGTATGCTTGCAAGATTGGACTATATTTCATAGATGGGTCAGAGGTGGGGCGGCACGGTGGTGTAGTGGTTAGCGCTGTCGCCTCACAGCAAGAAGGTCTGGGTTCGAGCCCCGCGGCCGGCGAGGGCCTTTCTGTGCGGCGTTTGCATGTTCTCCCCGTGTCCGCGTGGGTTTCCTCCGGGTGCTCCGGTTTCCCCCACAGTCCAAAGACATGCAGGTTAGGCTAAGTGGTGACTCTAAATTGATCGTAGGTGTGAATGTGAGTGTGAATAGTTGTCTGTGTCTATGTGTCAGTCCTGTGATGACCTGGCGACTTGTCCAGGGTGTACCCCGCCTTTCGCCTGTAGTCAGCTGGGATAAGCTCCAGCTTGCCTGCGACCCTGTAGAACAGGATAAAGAGGCTACAGATAATGAGATGAGATGGGTCAGAGGTGAGTTCCTAGTCAGCAGTATTCAAACACTGTTTTATCCAGGGCCCCAAATCTTTCCACCTGTCCTGCTGTCCCTTTGCCAGGGATACATGTGGTACACAACCTGGCACTGTAAAAGGATACATTTCTTTCAACTTCACATATGCTAAGCACCTATGTCTGTCCCAAAACAACCCATCTAATACCAATTTCTTACTTTTACTCTGCGGCTTAAACCACACTTGTTCAAATTGCTTATATGGACCCCCCCTTGACACATGTGCAGTGTAGTGTAGTGCATCTATAAGCATGTGCTTGGTGCCAATTGGGTTTGTGTATTCTTTTGCCATTTGCACCAGCAAGATGTTCACTGATCCCACCACCATGGTCACTAAATACCAGGCATACACATACAATGGCAGCTCAGAGCTGCGCTTTACTAAGATTAAGTCAATTTCGTCCCTCTCTGAGGGATGAAACCACCCATAGCCCCTGTGGTGTGCTAGTTAAGCTAATACCCAATTTACACACTAAGTCACGGCCTATTAGATTAATTGGACAGCAATATGATAACAAAAATGAAAACTTAAAGCTTACCTTCTCAGCACAGCTACAATGTACAACCCCGATTCCAAAAAAGTTGGGACAAAGTACAAATTGTAAATAAAAATGGAATGCAATGATGTGGAAATTTCAAAATTCCATATTTTATTCAGAATAGAACATAGATGACATATCAAATGTTTAAAGTGAGAAAATGTATCATTTAAAGAGAAAAATTAGGTGATTTTAAATTTCATGACAACAACACATCTCAAAAAAGTTGGGACAAAGTCATGTTTACCACTGTGAGACATCCCCTTTTCTCTTTACAACAGTCTGTAAACATCTGGGGACTGAGGAGACAAGTTGCTCAAGTTTAGGGATAGGAATGTTAACCCATTCTTGTCTAATGTAGGATTCTAGTTGCTCAACTGTCTTAGGTCTTTTTTGTTGTATCTTCCGTTTTATGATGCACCAAATGTTTTCTATGGGCGAAAGATCTGGACTGCAGGCTGGCCAGTTCAGTACCCAGACCCTTCTTCTACATAGCCATGATGCTGTAATTGATGCAGTATGTGGTTTGGCATTATCATGTTGGAAAATGCAAGGTCTTCCCTGAAAGATGTCATCTGGATGGGAGGATATGTTGCTCTAGAACCTGGATATACCTTTCAGCATTGATGGTGTCTTTCCAGATGTGTAAGCTGCCCATGCCACACGCACTAATGCAACCCCATACCATCAGAGATGCAGGCTTCTGAACTGAGCGCTGATAACAACTTGGGTCGTCCTTCTCCTCTTTAGTCCGTATGACACGGCGTCCCTGATTTCCATAAAGAACTTCAAATTTTGATTTGTCTGACCACAGAACAGTTTTCCACTTTGCCACAGTCCATTTTAAATGAGCCTTGGCCCAGAGAAGACGTCTGCGCTTCTGGATCATGTTTAGATATGGCTTCTTCTTTGAACTATAGAGTTTTAGCTGGCAACAGCGGATGGCACGGTGAATTGTGTTCACAGATAATGTTCTCTGGAAATATTCCTGAGCCCATTTTGTGATTTCCAATACAGAAGCATGCCTGTATGTGATGCAGTGCCATCTAAGGGCCCAAAGATCATGGGCACCCAGTATGGTTTTCCGACCTTGACCCTTATGCACAGAGATTCTTCCAGATTCTCTGAATCTTTTGATGATATTATGCACTGTAGATGATATGTTCAAACTCTTTGCAATTTTACACTGTCGAACTCCTTTCTGATATTGCTCCACTATTTGTCGGCGCAGAATTAGGGGGATTGGTGATCCTCTTCCCATCTTTACTTCTGAGAGTCGCTGCCACTCCAAGATGCTCTTTTTATACCCAGACATGTTAATGACCTATTGCCAATTGACCTAATGAGTTGCAATTTGGTCCTCCAGCTGTTCCTTTTTTGTACCTTTAACTTTTCCAGCCTCTTATTGCCCCTGTCCCAACTTTGAGATGTGTTGCTGTCATGAAATTTCAAATGAACCAATATTTGGCATGAAATTTCAAAATGTCTCACTTTCGATATCTGATATGTTGTCTATGTTCTATTGCAGTGGTTCTCAAACTTTTTTCACCAAGTACCACCTCAGAAAATACTTGGCTCTCCAAGTACCACCATAATGACCAACATTAAAATACAGTAGCGTAGTAGGCCTAAGTATTCATTAAAAACAAGGCGGAGGTTTTATTTAACAAGTATATTTAATATTGTTGGCCACTGTAACATTACACGCAGTACTTTGAACAGTAACACTGTGTTTAAATATAGGAAAATAAAACACTGTACTTAAATAATGAATCAAATAAATTGGCCAAATCTGCAACATCTGTAGTCTCATCAAGCTGTATGGTAAAATATCTACTGTTCTTAATGCGCTCAATCAGTGTCTTTTTAACATCGTCAGCCATGTCATTTATTCTCCTTGACACGGTGTCATTTGAAAGCGGCACCAAGTTTAACTCTCTGGCAGCTTTCTCTCCACACATGATACGTGTCATCTCTTTGGCTAATGGCAAACACAGCAGTTCCCCGATTGTGTGCGGCTTACCGGCTCTGGCGATCAGGAGGCTGGCACGATATGAAGCTTCCTGTGCTTTGGCTACGGGTGTACCATAGGACAGAATGGTGGACTTGGACTGCTTCAGTTCATCACATTTTCGTAAAAAAAAAAAATCCATTGGTTTGTCCTTTAGTGCTGTGTGTTTGGTTGTAAGATGCCATTTGAGATGCGATGGTTTCATGGACTCATTGCTCAGAACGTCCCCGCATACAACACACTGCGGCCTGGGCAGCTCCTCTGTCCCGCTCCAAATGAATCCCAGTTTTATGTATTTTTCGTCATACTTCCTCCTCACTGGTTTCTGCTGTTTGCTAGCAGTTCTGGGGCTGGTTTTGCCACCGTCGTTAGCATCCGCGCTCGGCTCACACGTTCTCTTCAGTTCTCCCTCTCCCCTGATCCACTCTCCCATTCGCGGATTTAAGCCACGACAGTAATTTTGTCGTACTCATCATAATTAGCAAAGCCACCTCCACCTTTTCCCATCACAGCCGAGTCTACCAATGGCGGATAACTGTCTGTCAGCGGAACTGGTGGGAATGCGTACATACGCTACATATGGCTACCCAGAAGCACTTGCAAACTTTTTAAAATTATTAACTTAATTTGTATCTCCTTTCATTTTCTTGTCATCGGTTGATAAGATATTTTCATCCATTCGGATATTATGGATAGTATTTCACGTTTTATTTTATTTTTTAAATTTTATTTATATTTAATTAAGTGATTCTTTGGCGTACCACTAGAATGGAGCCCGCGTACCACAGTTTGAGAATCACTGTTCTATTGTGAATACAATATCAGTTTTTGAGATTTGTAAATGATTGCATTTCGTTTTTATTTACAATTTGTACTTTGTCCCAACTTTTTTGGAATCGGGGTTGTAGGTGCACGCTAAATTTTTCATTCACAGCTTGGCCTGACACACCCATGGTGTGCAGGAACCTTCCACTGAGCTTCAGCATCTCAGTGAACTCAAAGGCTTCAATGACGGAATGACCCACCTCTGAGTCGACCAGGAAATCTATATCTTGGCCTAAAACACTCAAAGTGATCATGGGTATCTTAAGATAATCAGAATCTGTGTACTGTGCATATGTACCCATCATCTTTATCTGTTTCTGTTCTAGGTAAGCATTTGCATCAGTAAGTAGTATAAAGGAATCAGCGGAATCAGGGGATGATTCAGCAAGCATGTTTTCATTGCAAAAAAGTGAGAGGTAAATTCATAGAAAGTGCAGCAAGCATTTTTTCAATGCAAGAGGGCAGAGAGAGAGAGAGAGAGAGAAGAGGAAAGAGTGTCTTCCAGTCAGTCACTGCTGTTGTATGCCTGCCTATTTGCACTTGCTTCAGGGCAATCCTTTGCCCCATTCCCCATTTTACCACAGTTGTAACATCCTTGTTGGCCACCCACATTCCGTTCTCTTCCCTTGCCTCTGCCACGACCCCGTTCTCTCCTACATCCAACATGTGGACGCTCAGGGTGGGTTAGGACCATGGTGAGCATGATTTTGTGCAGAGTGTCTTCTTTCTTTCTGTTAGCCTTTTCAGTCCATTTTTTTGCCTGCTTCTCTGTGTGCACTACATGGCTAATTAGTTCTGTCAGTCTGCATGTTTCCCAGGTGATGCAGCTGTCTTTGCATGCTTGAGCGAGCTCCGGCCTCATGCCATTCAGCCAGGCATTCTTCAGGTGCACATGTCCAGGCCCAGCTGTAATGCATAGATGTGCCAGAGCTCAAAGGATGTGGGCTTAAATTCAGCACAGAAGACTCACAGCTGCTCTCCAGCTGTCTTATCTCCCATGGCTCCGAGTCCCTTTTTGCTGCAGGTGTGGTTTGCCACAGGAGAAAAAGCTGCCCCAGCCTCTGCTGGACACGGTGGCAGGTCTTGTTCTGGTGGCATTTCTATACTTTCCTTCTGGGGAGGGGCCTAAGGCAGGCATGAGTCTAATGAGTCTAAGTCTGGATACAGTCTGGAGGATGAAACCTGCTTAACACACAGCATGGAAGAAAAAGAAGAAGACAAAGTGAGAGCAAAAGCAGCAGTAGCACCAATTTCTCTAGTGGCAGTGAGCATCTTTTTCTTGTCTGTGCTTCTGCCATCCACATGTCAAAGGCAGGCCAATCTATACATACTTATATAGTTACTCTTTAGTCTAGCCCTTATTACTCTGTCTGCCAATCGATCAACCCCTGCCTGTACCTCGATTTCGTCTAGCGTTTTAGATTTGTTTGTCAGTCTTCATTCCCTGCTCTCCCCTGCACATACATCCATAAATGTCTGCATCCTGACAGACTCCGGCCCATAATTGGTGGTCATAAAAATAATATTGGCCAACCATGGTAATGGAACCAAACTTTTCTCCTGCTTGGATTCCTTCTGTCCCATTTTATATTACATCAATTCAATAATACCTTAGTGTTTATTATCTAGTACCGTTTATTCTCCGTACCATGTCCCAGACATGTTTGTGGCCACAGTAATACTGTATCTTCATCAAAATACAGGCAATGTTTCCACAAATCTTAGCTTAAAGAACAGAGGACCTTCTCTCTCATATATATATATGAGAGAGAGAGAGAGAGAGAGAGAGAAGGTCTGTTGTTCTTTAAGCTAAAGTTTGTGGAAATCTTGCTTTTGCGTGTGTATATATATGAGGGTAAGTCAAAAAGTTCAAAGACAAATGAAAAAATCTTTATTTATGAAAATAAACCTATTTCTCTACATATTGTCTATTTAAATCTAAACACTTCTGCAAGTGATTTTCCATTGGATAATTCCTTCCTTGTATTCCTTTCTTGAATTCTTTTGAATTTCTTTTGAAATTATAACATCTGTCTTAGAACATTTTAAATAAAAAAAAAAACACTCCATGCGTCGCTACTCAATTCAAGATTCTGCATTACAATCTTTCCCCATTCCAGATGAGCAGATTAATAAATTAATAATTTTAGTGAAAAATGGCATGCAAGAATTTTTCTCTCACCAAATCTTTCGATCCCAGTGGTGGCGGTGAACTTTCTCTTTTTTATCTTTTCTTTCTTCCTCGCCTCACTTGGTGTGTGGACTGCAAACGCAGATTGCCTCTAAAACAGGGGGAAAAGTTCCCTGCCACATGTGGAATCCTGCTGACAATGCCACAATTGTGGTCGAAAAAAGAAAAACACTCACTCGTTTGGATCCAAGCAGGGAAAAGGAATCTTTATGGTTGGTTTCTCAACGCAAAAGAAATGCAGAACAAAGAAATGGTTCCAGGCATGTGCACCTCCCCTTCCTCACAATGGCATTTTATATCCTTGTGAAACATTCTTTTAAAAACCATAACCCAATCAGAAGCAAAGATTTACACTTTGGATTCCTTCTGTCCCATTTTATATTATGCCAATTCAATAGTACCCTAGTATTTATTGTCTGTTATCTAGAATGTGAAAGTTTATTCTCTGTACCATGTCCCAGACATGTTTGTGGCCACAGCAATACTGTATCTTCGTCAAAATACAGGTAAGATTTCCACAAACTTTAGCTTAAAGAACAGCGGACCTTTTCTGTCTATATATATCATAAAAATTCACTCACCACATGACTTACCGAGGTTGAGATTGAGTGGATACATAACTTCTAAAATGTTTCCTTTAAGTACCCTTTTCCTGATTTTTAATGGCCCCAAGGGACAGGCACCATTATCACTGTCCTCTTCTTTCACGCTACATATGTATGCACACAGCACTGGATTCATGAATGGACACTGTGGATTGAGTGTCAACTCAACTTGTCTTGAGTTTTGAGCCAATCACAACAGTGCAGCACTGTGGCCTGAGGTAAAACATGATAGTTTAAGTTTGTTTAAATTACAAAAATGAGTACACCCAATGACTGTCTCATATACTCTTCATATACTCATACTGTTTAAGTAATGCAATAAAACTAATCTTTAAAAGTGGTATTTACTCAAACTGTTTGCATAGAATGAACTTTCAGGTTAACAGTGTAATAGTGTTGCAGTGTTCTGCAAATTTGCAATTTAATATTTCAGATCTTGAGACATGAAAGTGCTAGTTTAAAAAATAAAAGGTCAGAAATGTTTTCTTTGTCGTCTATTTAGTTCATTTTATTTCCACAATAATTTTCTTTGATTGAGAAATCGGTCTGGGCTCTCTTTTGTGTCATTGTGGATCGGAGGTATGATTTCAGTCGACGAAGTGTGGAAAACTATTGCTAGTATATGTTCCATTTACAGTCAAACATTTTGATGTACTCCAGGCTCAATTTTGATTAATCAAAAATCTGCGTAGTAGTACAGTCTGACGATGCTCTTGCATATTTGGTGTCAACTGAACAAAAATTATAGGAGGATATAGGTTTAATAAGTTTTACAATTTTTGAAGTGAGTGATGGATTGATAAGTTTAGATGTGTTCAATATTTTCTTATCTTCAGACATAATATTGTAGATGTTTCTTTACCTGCTTGATAGTTTTGACCGGGACTCCAATCTTCCTCAGAAGAGTCATTAGTCCTTAAATTAAATTCATTATAGACATGAACTTAAAATCATTGTTTTATTTTATGGCCTCGGTGCCCTGGCTTTTGGCCTTCATGCCCTCGGCATCAGCAGAGCGTTCATTTTCCACACTTCGTCGACTGAAATCATACCTCCGATCCACAATGACACAAAAGAGACTGAATGACTTGATGAACTGCCATATTCACCATGAAATTCTGGAACAAACTGACATGACAGCCATCGCAAAGGAGTTCGTGCAGGCCAATGACAGACGCAGGCAGGCCTTTGGGAAGTTTTAAGGGTAAGTCATTGGTTACTTCTATTAGCACCGCCGAGTGCACTGCTTCCTCTGTTTTCAATGTTTCTATACTGCATTGGTACTGATACAAGCAAGTTGTTTAAGTTGAGTTAGCCTACTACCGAGGTGCTTTTGTTGTGTACTGTTGGCTGTTTTAGCATTTTATTCTGCGCAGTTATGTGCTGGCATGTTGTGGGCTAAAGTCATGACTGATGGATTAATCTATGTATAGCCTTCTGTGCTGTTGGCTGTTTTTATCCTCGTACTGGGGTGGGACGTCTGAGCGCAGGTCTTGCCACCGCACCTTCAAACATTTTCTAGGGGAAACACTGCAATACATCTATATCTTTCTGATCCTTTAGAATTACCACCAAATCATCAACATATGCTGACAACCTTAAAACAGTGTTAAAAGAAACACCAGAAATTTCAGCCCTCAATCTGTGCAACAGAGGTTCAACTGATAAAACATACAACATTCCTGATAAGGAGCAACCTTGTCATATATCTCTATTCACCTTAAAAGGTGCACACAAGCTGCCATTAATCTTAAAGGGATAGTTTGGGATTTTTGACATGAATCTGTATGGCATCCCCATCAATAGTGTCGTGCAAACACACTGACTTACCCCTGACAGCATCCTGTGAGTCCAGTTCTTGTCCAGTTTTGGTCCAGACGAAAGTAGTCCAGCAAGTTTGTTGGGGTCACGAAAGTAAAACGTTTTTCGTCTCAAAACAGTATGTGTTCAAAAGAGTGATATATTTGCATCACAAAACCGTTGCCAAATAAAAAGTCAGACCTCGAAATCGCTTGGCACTATTTTCTCTCCCTTCTTATCATTGCGCGCTGCCGACTTCATCCAGCTGCGGCTCCAGCTTCAAGGATAAGCTGGAGCCGCATAAGTAGGAGTCCCGGCGGGTGGTTTGTATTCGATTCGTTTATATCCCGACCTTGTCAGCTGTCACATTTATGTTCATGGACCCGGTAAGCTGGTAAATAATATATATATTTTTTTTCTTTAACAAATTCTAACAGAAAACGAGAGCACCCGAAAGGGAAAACCGAGCCGCCTCACGGCTGTAATGCAAATTGCTTTCCTCCTCAGTATACAAGTGCGCTTCCATGGCAGGGAAAAAGAAACTACCACTACTGCCTATGTAGTGCCCTATTTATACAAATAGGAGTCATTCAGGATTCAGCCATGACACGGAGCAAAAACATGGCTGAATCCTGAATGACTCCTATTTGTATAAATAGGGCACTACATAGGCAGCAGTGGTAGTTTCTTTTTCCCTGCCATGGAAGCGCACTTGTATACTGAGGAGGAAAGCAATTTGCATTACAGCCGTGAGGTGGCTCGGTTTTCCCTTTCGGGCGCTCTCGTTTTCTGTTAGAATTTGGTAAAGAAAAAAATAAATAAATATTATTTACCAGCTTACCGGGTCCATGAACATAAATGTGACAGCTGACAAGGTCGGGATATAAACGAATCGAATACAAACCACCCGCCGGGACTCCTACTTATGCGGCTCCAGCTTATCCTTGAAGCTGGAGCAGCAGCTGGATGAAGCCGGCAGCGCGCAGTGATACGAAGGGAGAGAAAATAGTGCCAAGCGATTTCGAGGTCTGACTTTTTATTTGGCAACGGTTTTGTGATGCAAATATATCACTCTTTTGAACACATACTGTTTTGAGATGAAAAACGTTTTACTTTCGTGACCCCAACAAACTTGCCGGACTACTTTCGTCTGGACCAAAACTGGACAAGAACTGGACTCACAGGATGCTGTCAGGGGTAAGTCAGTGTGTTTGCACGACACTATTGATGGGGATGCCATACAGATTCATGTCAAAAATCCCGAACTATCCCTTTAAGTAAGCTTTCAGTGTCACTGTACATAACCTTTATCATTTTAATAAAACCAGAATTAAATCCAAAAACTTCTAAAACTTTCCATAAGTAATGATGCTCAACACGGTTAAAAGCCTTCTCTTGATCCAAAAGGAGAAGGCCTAACTTTTGTCCAAGCTTACTACAAACCTCTAAAATATCACAAATTAAAAAAATATATATATCATCAAAAATAGATCTACCTGGCACACAGTACATTTGATTCACTTGAATAATTTGACCAATGACTTTACCCAATTTTGCAGCAAGAGTTTTAGAAAAGATTCAGCTGTCTATACACAGTAGGGACAAGGGACGCCACTGTTTCAGGTCAGTCAGGTCACCCTTCTTGGGCACCAGGGCCAGGACTGCGTTTCGGCAACTCTGAGGGAGGTTTTCCCCTGCCACACTGGCATTCAACATTTCCAGTAGATCCTGCCCTATGACTGACCAAAAAGCCTTATAGAATTCTGCTGGCAAGCCATCAATTCCAGGCATTCATCCATTTTCCATACAGCTCCTCTAGAATCAAAGCTCTATCAAGCTCATCAACTGAATTTTTTTTTAAGTTTTGGCAAACCATTAAGGAAGACATCATCCAAATCCGTTTCTTCTTCATATTCACTTTTAAACAAACTTGAGTAAAAATCTGTGGCAAACTTTTTAATATCAGAGGGTTCATTAAGTAGAACCTCTGACTCTGACTTTAGAGCATTTCTGTACCATCTTTGCCCATTCTTTCATTCCAAACCAAAGAAAAATTTAGATGGAGCATCTATATCTGAAATATTTCGAAAGCATGATCGGACCAATGCGCCCTGTGCCTTTTTTTCTTCCAGGAAATCATTTAATTCAATTTTCTTCAATTTAATTTTTTAAATATATTGTTGATCATTTGTAGTGCCTGCCAAATTCTGAAGCTCCATAATTTCAGTTTCTAAAGTTTTCTGAGACATGGTTTGGTATCTGGTGACACTGAAAGTGTACTGCTGACACAGTTGTTTGATTTTAATTTTTCCAATATCCCACCACTGTTGTAAAGAGAAGTGTTCTTTTTCCAATCTAAAATTATACAAAAAATAGAAAAAAAACTTCCTTAAAACAATTCTCTTCCAGTAGGGCAGTATTAAAATGCCAAAATGCACTTTTGGGCTTAACTGAACTTAAAGATGGAGTACACAAAACCATACAATGATCAGAAAAACCCACGGAGATAATTAAACAACTCTTATAGACACAAAGGTAATGTTTAAAACTATAAAACCTATCAAGTCTGGCTAGAGACAGAGAATTATTATAGGAGTGGGCCCATGTATATTGTCTTTAATCTTTATGAAAATTTCACCAAATATCACAGAGGTCATATGTACAGTAGTTATTAGCTCAATGAGCCTTCTTCTTGAAGACATATGAGGTGCTATATGGTTTCTATCTAAACCATGCTCAGTACAATTAAAATCCCCCCAATAAGAAGGAATTCATTAGAAATCACAGTTCCTTAAAGCATTACCATGAGTAATAAATACTAAAACATTAGTATTCAAAAACCATTCTATCAGTGGCCATTGTTGGCACATAAATACAAATAAACGCATACCAGTTATCCTCAAACTGTCCTCTTACTTTAAGAAGTCTACCCTTTAAAATACTGTCTACTTCATAAGAAACAGGAGTGCAACTGGGTGAAAATAGTACGGCAACCCCACCACTATTTGTCATGTTATGACTTAGAAATATCTGTCCTTTAAACTCCTTTGCCCAGTCAGAAGCGTTCATAACATCAGTATGTGTTTCTTATAAGAAAATAACATCAATATTTTTCTGTCTCATAACTTCAAACAATTATCTCTTTTCAGACTTTGTCTTACCCCATTCATATTTAAAGATGCAACATGAATATCAGGTATAAAAAAAAGGAGAAAAATAAAAATAAAGATACATGTGTGCATCACAAAACAAAGGGGCTTAAGCATGTACTGAGATACACTTTATGGCGCAACCTGGACACATCTTCAGTGATGTGCCCAGGGTCACTGGGTGTTTCGGGTCTAACATCAGACACCTTCACCCAGGTGACCCAGCCAGGGATGATCAGGCTCCGGCTTGTGTCCAGGTAGCGCACTATGCCACTCATCCCCCCTCCTCAACCAGAGCCAACGTGAAGCCTTTTCAGCAGCTTCCATGATGTTCTTCATGGCTCTTCACCTGTGCAGTCCGCAGATCCCTAGGAGTCCCAGGACCTGATGTAGAGACTGGCCTGCAAAGCCCCTGCAGCCCACTTCAATAGGCTCACAGCAGGCCTTCCACCCATTCCTCTGACACTCCTTCACCAGGTCAGCATACTTGGCCTTCTTTTGTTCTTGAGCCTCCTCCATCCGATCTTCCCAGGAGACCGTTAGCTCAAGTAGCACCACCTGTTTGCTTGCCCCTGACATCAAGACCATGTCTGGCTGGAGTGTTGTTGCTGCAATAATGTCCAGGAATTTCAACTGCCTCCCATGATCAACCAGTAATTGCCAGTCCCTTGCTGTTACAAGCAGGCCCCCCTGGGTTTTCTTTTGGGGCTGGGGCTTCTCACCAGCTCGAACAAAGGTGATGGTACACTTGGAGGGGTTTTGCCGCTTGCTGTTATTGATGCCAGTGCAGATGGTATCTGCTACTGCCCACAGAACCTGGTCGTGCCACCAGCGATAACGACCATCTCCCAAGGCATTTGAGCAGCAGCTGAGGATGTGTTCTAAAGAGCCCCTTTTCTGGAAGAGCTGACAAGCAGATGAGTCCGCCAGGCCCCAGGTGAACAGATTGGCCAGGCTCGGGAGGACGTCATACACTGATTGGACTAAGAACTTGAAGTGGTATGGCTCCACCTTCCAGAGTTCTGCCCAGGTGATCTTACGTCCAGCTATATGCTCCCACTTGGTCCAGGCCCCCTGCTTGGACATGCCCACCATTCTGCTAAAGCAAGCTTCCTCCACCTCGGCACGTACCTCCTCCTGGATCAGCTTCCGCTTCTCCTTTCCGCTGGCTTTGCTGTAGCTAGGTTTTGAATTGCTACCCAACCTGGCCCAACCAGTAGCCACTGTGCCCACCAGGGTGCTGTATCACAACCTTGCCTCTGCCCGTTCCACTGCATCCTGGGTGCACCACTTCCGTCCTGTTCTGACCTCTACACCTGCTGAGGAGACCTTGGTATCGGCAGAATCTCTGTAGAGCAGGACTTCTCTGGTTCGAGTGACCTTGAACTCCTCTGTCAGACTGCTGAACAGAAGCTGCAGCTTGTTGCTGTGCCCGAAGAGTGCAATGCTGCTTAGGCTCCGTGGCAGGCCCAGCCATCTACATAGGAACTGACTAATCTTCCTCTCAAAGCCCTCCACGATGGTAATTGGGACTTCATAGACTAGCAGTGGCCAGAGGAGGCGAGGCAGGATGCCATGCTGATAGATCCAGGCCTTAAACTTTCCAGGGAGCCCAGACTTGTCCATGGCCGAGAGCCATGTGTTGAGGTCATCCCTGGTACCCTGGCATGCTACTGTGTCCTTCAGGTTGCTAGTGAAAAGCTTGCCAAGGCTCTTCACTGGCTTTTCTGACACTGATGGAATCTGCTTGTCTCCCAGGGTGAAGCGGAACCGATCAGTCACTCTCCTTTTACTCAAGACTAAGGACCTGGACTTCACTGGCTTGAAGCTCATTCTTGCCCATATCATGAGCCATTCAAGGCCTTGAAGAAGCCATCTGCATCCAGGCACTGATGTTGTAGTTACTGTGAGATTGTCCATAAATGCTCTAATCGGGGGTTGTTGGGTGCCAGATCTGGACAAAGGACCTCTGCACTCCACTTCTGCTGACTTCACGAGCATGTTCATGGCCAATGCAAACAGGGACACAGAGATTGTGCAGCCAGTGATGATACCCTTCTCTAGACGATGCCACTCCGATGTTGAGGTCCTAGAGGACACCCTTAAACTGAAGTTGTTATAATAGTCAAGGATGAGGTTCTGTACCTTCTCTGGGATGTGGTATCTGCTCAGGGCCAGCTCCACCAGCTTGTGTGGTATCGATCCATAAGCATTGGCAAGGTCAAGCCACAGCACTACCAGGTCTCTCTTGCTCTCCCATGCCTCACGGATCAGTTGAGTCACCACACCTATGTGCTCAATACACCCTGGGATGCCTGGAACTCCTCCCTTCTGCACCGAGGTGTCAATGTAGGTGTTCTTCAGGAGAAATACCATGAGGCGATTGGCAACGATTTTGAAGAAGGTCTTGCACTCAACAATAAAGAGAGAGATTGTCCTGAACTGCTTGATGTTGCTAGCATTCTCCTCCTTGGGAATCCACATGCCTTCTATGTATCTCCACTGCTGAGGTACCTTCCCTTTCCTCCATCATCATTGTCAACATTTAACTTAGTTAGAAATTTACGAAGATAAAACCATTCTGTATTAGCAAAATGGACTTGTTTTTTGTACAGTTGTGGTCAGAAGTTTACATATAGTGACATGAATGTCATCTTGGATATGAATGTCATGGAAATATTTGGGCTTTCAGTAATTTCTCTGAACTGTTCTTTTTCTGTGGCAGAATGATTGTACAGCATGCATCTTTAATAATAATTTAAAAAACCTAGAATTTGGTGCACAAGTTTTAATTCTCTTTGGAATAAGTGGCTACAGATAATGGATGGATGGATGGATGGATGGATGGGTTTTCTGAAATAAACACAGGGTCAAAATTATACATACAGGGTCAAAAATTTACATATGCTCACTTAGATTATTAATTCAGAGGTGCTGAAACTTCCAAAATGTCTCTTATCTTGCCAAGGCTGAGGTCTCTTAACTTCCTGTTAGTGATCATGATTGACTACAGCTGGTAGCTTCTCTGTGCCTTCATAAAAAGGGTTTCTTTACAGCACTCATTGGCTTGACCAACACACAGTAAAATGGAAAAGTCCAAGGAGCTCAGTACAGACCTGAAAAAGAGGATCACAGATATACACAACTCAGGAATATCTCTTGGAGACATTTCTAAACAACTGCAAATTCCAAGATCAGTTCAAACAATTGTATGCAAGTTATTGTGAGGTGTAGTCACTTTGCCAAGCCACTTTGCTTCAAGAAAACCCAAACTGTCACCCTCAGCTGAAAGGAAATTGGTTTGGATGGTCAGGAACAACATGGAAAACACCATGGCACAGCCCTGCCATGAACTGGAAGCTGATGGATCACTGTCTACAGTTCAGATCATCATGGACTTAGAGGCTGCTATCCAAGAAATAACCCCCTGCAACAAAACTGACACCTTCAAGCTTAACTAAAGTTTGAAGCTGACCACACAGACAAAGAAAAAAGCCTTCTGGAGTATAGCTGTATAGTCAGATGAGACAAAGATTGAGTTGTTTAGCCACAATGACTACCATGTATAGAGGGACACTGGTGGTGGTGGTAGGATCATCATGCTCTGGGGCTGTTTTGCCACCAGTGGAACTGGTTCATTTCACAAAGTGGATGGAATAATGAAGAAAGAGGACTACCTCAGTATTCTTCAGAATTAACCATCAGAAACTTGAACATAACTTGGGACTTGGGAGTTACAAAAGGACACGCATCAGAGCTGGTTGTGGAGGATAAAGCAGGCTAACATTAAGCTTAAAACAAGTCCTGACTTCAGTCCTATTGAAAATATATGGACCATGCTTATAAGTTGAATCTATGCCAAGAAAAAAAATTAAATGAACTCTACCAATTTGTCATGAAATATCCAACCAGAGTTCTGCCAGAAGCTTGTTCATGGTAAACAAAAATGTTTGGTCTAAGTGAATCTTGTGAAGAGACATTTTACCCAAATAGTAGGTGTGCTGTATGTATATTTTTGACCCTGTATGTATAGTTTTGACCCTGTGTTGATTTCAGAAAACCCAAAGAAAATTTAAACTTGTGCACCAAATTCTAGTGTTTTTTTTTTAATTAAAGACATATGCTGTACATTCTGCCACAGAAAAATAACAGTTCAGAGAAATCATTGAAAGCCCAATATTGCCATGACATGCATATCCAAGATGACATTCATGTCACTGTATGTAAACTTCTGACCACAACTGTATAACTTCATCTTTTCAGTGAACTCTCAATGTCGGGAAAATAATTGTCAATAAGAACTTTACAAGCATGTTTTGTTTTTTGAAGAAAAGACTTAATATCGCCCACAGTGTATGTCTGGTTTGAATAGCCACTCTGATGAATACTGTAGATTACACTACAGTCAGAAGAATAATCACTTTCACTTTCAGCATCAGGGCGGCATGGTGGTGTAGTGGTTAGCGCTGTCGCCTCACAGCAAGAAAGTCCTGGGTTCGAGCCCCGGGGCCGGCGAGGGCCTTTCTGTGTGGAGTTTGCATGTTCTCCCCGTGTCCGCGTGGGTTTCCTCCGGGTGCTCCGGTTTCCCCCACAGTCCAAAGACATGCAGGTTAGGTTAACTGGTGACTCTAAATTGACCGTAGGTGTGAGTGTGAATGGTTGTCTGTGTCTATGTGTCAGCCCTGTGATGACCTGGCGACTTGTCCAGGGTGTACCCCGCCTTTTGCCCGTAGTCAGCTGGGATAGGCTCCAGCTTGCCTGCGACCCTGTAGAAGGATAAAGCGGCTAGAGATAATGAGATGAGATGAGACTTTCAGCATCAGTTTCATTCACATCAGTGCACTCAGTCTTTTTAGCACCTTTATTACTATAACAAGACCCCTTTCTCTTTATTCCGGTAGTTTTTTTTAAAAAAGCACCTCATCAGTATCCATCAAAGAATTTTCAACATCATCAACTTTACCAAAAGTACACTCTGTCACCCATAGAATCAGCGCTGCTCTGCATATTTTGTGAACTCTATCTCTGTACCAATCAACTTGTCACCCCCAGTAACCTCTGAATGGCTTTGGTCATCTTTACTATCCTCAACAATCTGTATTAAATCAGTCAGTTCTTTCATCTACTCCCTCTGTAGTCTGAGTGTCATTTTTTTCCTTTGTTCCACCATCTTAGGCAGAAACATTTGCACTATTCTCAGCTGATTGATTTGCTATCTCTGGGCCAGGATGTTTTTCTGGACATGCTCTTAATAGATGTCCTACCTGGCCACATCCAAAGCATTTCATGGACTTTGTGGTGACATAAATGACAATCAAAGATGTCAAACTTCACGTTCAAAGTCATGTCAATTTCAGGGTCTTTTAGAAGCATATAGACAAAGTGCCTAAAAGACACGTTTCAGTCATGCCGAAGTAGTCACAATGGAAATTTTCTTAATTGGTGATACCAGCTTGCCATATCTGTCTAGACTCTCAGTCAGGATATCATCAGGCATAAACAGGGGCACATTTGACAAAATAACCTTTTTGACTGGCGATGATAATGGCAGGACAGAAACAAAATCATCATCAAAAAAAATTCTTTGCTCAATCACATAATGAGCCACACTCTCCAATCTTAGGAACAAAACAACCACATTATTCATGTGTGAAGCAGACAAAATATGTTCATGGCCAATCAGTTCACCTATAGCTAAATTATAGTTCTCAATGCTGGCTCTCACAGGCACTTTAACAGCATGCTGCCACATGAGAAACCTTAAACCCTTCATACCTGGGCCAGCCATGCTTCCACAAGTGGAAACAGACACCCAGGTAACTCAACAAGATCATACTCAATCACAAATTAGGTTACAACAGACTCCAGAATAAACAAACACACTAAATACAAAGAAGCATAAAGATAGAAGAAAGATAGAAAAATAGATTAAAGATCACAGTCACTCCTAGCACAGTGGCCAAGAACTCACTCACTCAGAAGTCTTTGGCTCCGCCCAGTCACTCCACATATGTGTTCAGAGAGAGAGCGCAATGGAGAATGCTCAGGGATGTTTTTTAGAATTAGAAGTCTTTATTTGATGGCCTTGTGTTACTTAGGGAAATGGTGCACTAGTGAGACAGATACGTAACAAGCACATATCCAATTTCAACACAGATCACTGCATCCAGGTAAGCCTATTTTTAGCAATATCATTACTTTTAAAATGGATAAATTGTTATAAAGTTTTATTTTCAATTTAATTATGTGGAGGGTACATCAGGGCACTTGCTGTAAATGGCAAACAGTGTTTATTATTTGGGTTTTATTTGGCTTTCAGAGTAAAAGTGTCACCAGTACATAAGTTTACAGCATGAAATCAGTCCTGTTTTTCCTGATCACTGGGAGTTGCTCTACTGTATCAGTAATTGCAAATTAGGTCCCATTTGCCAGTTGTTGCTCAGACCCCGATGGTTGTAGTTTGCTGTCACTTTTCCCTCTTCTTCCTCTTTAAATATGGCTCCACTGCCCAATTTTGTGCCAGTTATGGAAAATTGAAACAGGGATGTGAGGGCCTGAGAGTCTGTTCTCAGTGTGAATAACTGCTAATACAGATACATGTGCCACCTTTCACCGGCCCAGACAAGCCAAGGCTTGCACAAATTGGAATTTACAATTTGGAATTTGCTGCCAGGAAAATTAGAAAGAAAACCTTCTGTATGTAAGAACGTTGTTGTTGTTTTGTTAATCACTGTTGTTTTATTCACTGCATAATCTATCTCATATGGTAATGATTTTTTTTACAGTCTCTTGGCTGTAATATACTAAGTTAAGTTGTGTTTTTGATTACCTTTGCTGCTGTTGTCAATGGTCGGACTCTGCTTGCATGCAAATGATCTCTGTTGGAAGTTCACAGATTGTCTGTGACTCATTTCTGTGCTTAGACACAGAGTACAACTTTTGAGTAGATTTGAAATCAGATTGTGACTATTACCACATGTCAAATCCAAAATGAATTGTGAACAACAATTTTATCCACAATTATCATCTATATGTGGTTGAATTTATTCTGCAACTTTATTTCACTTATATCTCTGAATTTATTCTGTGAAATGATGTTGCTATCAGCTTTCTAGCATAGGCACATCAAAGGCTACTACAGCATGTCCACATGTTTGTGTCCCAAGTGTATACTGCGTCATATTCTGTTTCTGGTGGTGGTGGTAGTAGTAGTAGGCTCTTGCTCTCAATGCATGGGTTGGGGATCCTACACAAAGTGTAGCCTAGGGCCTCTGGTCACCATAATCTGCCACTACCCACAGCCTCGATGAAGGCATTGCAGGTCAGGATGGTGCCACTTGATGGGTTGAAGGGGGTCAGCACTGTTGGCGATGTAAGCTGAGCTTTGAGCTACTGAACTGGCAGTGGAACACACATGGTGTCCATACACACTGTGTGTCTTTCTTGAGCAGCTCATGTAAAGGGGCTGTTGTGCCAGAGTACTGTGTGGAATGCCATTTGGAAAGTCATCTAACCTTTGGTATTCAAACAGTGAATGAAAAGAGTGAGCATGCTCTTGGCCAACTTTGCAGTGGGCAGCCTGCCTACTGCTGCTCCTGTCAGGGGAGGCCCAGCTCATGGCTCAGCAGCTCCCCATCACCAGCATTCTGGAGTACCCAGACCTGAAGCAGGCTATACTGCAGTGGGTAGGCTGTACACCAGAGGAACATTGCCAGTGCCTCTCTGCTCTGACATACAGTGAGTGGCTGCCCATTTGCCTTTGCCCAATGGCTCCGAGATGCCTGCTGATGGTGGCTGCTGACTGGTGAATGCAATGCTAAGGACATCATAGATCCAGTGGCACTGGAACAGTTCTTTGCTCAACTGTTGAGCAGGATGTCAGCATGGGTCCAATGTCACCATGTGGCGTTGCTGGAGGATACAATCTGGCTGGCAGAGGATCACCTGATGGCCTTTCCAGGAGTAGGCACTCCCTCAGCTTCTCCTCCTCTCTCCCTCTCACTTTCTCCCCTTCTCTCCCCCCCCATGAGTATTCAAGGGGATACACATCAGGCTTTGGTGGATTTGTTGCACTGACTTCATAGAACACCACATCAGGACTCCCCTGGGGTGGTGGTGTGCAGCCACCTGAATCGGCTCCCTGAGCACAAGAAAAATCCAGGCTATACTTGAAATGGGAGTAATTGAGGATTCACACAATGACTGGAACAGCCCAGTGATCTTGGTTCCCAAAAGTGGTGTCTAAATTTGATGCATATCTGATGCCTCACATTGATGAACTGCTCAATCGGTTAGGTGCAGCTCGCTTTTATTCGACAATGGAGTGAACAAAGGGATATTGACGAATCCTCTGATTCCATTATCCCATGAGAAAATGGCTTTTTCCACTCCGTTTAGCTTACACCAATTTGTCACCCTTCCTTTTGGGTTATTTGTGGCCCCAGCAATGTTTCAGCATCTCATGGACCAAATTCTCTGTCCTCACAATGGCTGTGGCCTATTTAGCTCACATAATAATTTATAGTAATGATTGTGAGCAGCAATTACAACATCTCAGGGCTGTTCTGAGGTTGCTGAGGCATGCTGGGCTCACAGCAAACCCAAGAAAATGTGCAACTGGATGGGTGGAAGTATGGTATCTAGGCTTCCACTTGGGTCATGGGCAGGTGCATCCCTAAATTGATAAGACTGCAGCGACTGTGGCCTACCCAAGACCTAAGACCAAAAAGGGGGTGAGGCAGTTCCTGGGGCTGGCTGGCTATTATAGGTGGTTTGTCCCTAACTATTCAAACATCACCATCCCACTGACTGACCTCACTAAAAAAGGGGGCACCAGATCCGGTCCAGTGGACAGAGCCATGCGAAGGGGCTTTTGCTCAGGTAAAAGCAGTTTTGTGTTGGGTCCCACTGTTGCATTCTCCTGACTTTTTGCTCCCTTTTGTTTTACAGACCATCGCGTCAGACAGAGGGCTGGGGGCTGTTTTGTCCCAGGTGGTGGAGGGGGAGGAGGGCCCAGTGCTGTACATCAGCCACAAGCTCTCCATGTGAGAGTCAAAGTACAGCACCATAGAAAAGGAGTATCTGGCCATCAAGTGGGTGGTCCTCACTCTCCAGTACTACCTGCTAGGATGCCCATTCACCCTTTGCTCTGACCATGCCCCACTCCAGTGGCTCCACCACATGAAGGATGCCAACGTGCGGATCCATCAGCCCTTTCAATTTGAGGTGGTCCACAGGCCATGGGCACAGATTGTGGTGGCAGATCTCTCCCACCAGGAAGGGGAGTCAGCTGCAGGCTAGACAGCTCCCTGGCCTGATTTGGGCAGTGGGAGTATGTGACAGCGAGGGTGTGGTCGAGCGTTGGCTGTGAACAGCAAGGAGTCAGGGTAAACCAGCAGGTAAAATATGACAAGGTACACCTGTGTCTAATTACATGGCTGTCTAGTAACGTGTCTCTCTGTGTCTTGCAGATAGCCAATAATGAGAGAGAGAGAGAGAGAGAGAGAGATGTTCAATGCATGTGGTGTCTGTGTGTGTGTCTTAGTAATTGCACTGAAAAGTGAGAAAAATAAAATAAACACACCTGTTCTGAAGCCTGCTCCCAGTTCCTCTGTATCCCAAACTCCAGAGAGTTGTCACATTTACATTGTTCGGTTGTCAGCAATGGAACACAGAAAAAAAAATGCTTTTCCTTATTATTGATTTTTTTTTTTTTACAACCATAGGCTTTGCGCTCTGCAATGTCTTGAAAAATCTATAACATGCTGAATAATACAAACCCCATTTCCAGAAAGATTGGGATATTTTCCAAAATGCAATAATAACAAAAATCTCTGATTTGTTACTTCACATCAACATTTATTTAGCTGATAAAAGTACAAAGAAAATGTTTTCAATAGCTTTACTGACCAACTTAACTGTATTTCATAAATATAAATGAAGTTAGAATTTGATGCCTGCAACACACTCAAAACAAAAGGGACCAAGGCAAAATAAGACTGAAAAGTTTATGGGATATTCAGTTAACACAATTTTGGAAGATTCCACAATAAGCAGGTTAATTGGTAACAGGTGAGGGTAGCATGATTGGGCATAAAAGGAGCATGCACGAAATGCTCAGTCTTTGCAAGCAAGGATGGGTCGTGGCTCACCCCTTTGTGCCAAAATTCATGAGACAATTGTTAGTCAATTCAAAAAGAACATTTCTCAATGCAAGATTTTAAGTCATGAAAAATCTACAGCACATAATATTGTGAAAAGATTCAGGGAACTCTGAGTCATCTTAGTGTGATAAAGGCAAGGTAAAAAAAAACACTGTTGAATGTGCATGACCTTCAAGCCCTCAGGTGGCACTGCCTGAGAAACCATCATGCTAGTGTGACAAATATAGCCACATGCGCTCGGGAGTACTTCAGAAAACCGATGTCACTTAAAGGGTACCAGCAGTGAAAAATAAACATAGGCTAGAAATATTACACATTTTCCACAAATGCATTTTGCCTTCCCTGTATTGTCACACAGTCCTGTTCTGCATGCCTCAAATTGTCATATCAACACGCAATTTCGCTCTGAGTGGGCAGTGTGCACTGCAAGGACTAATGCGCCTGTTCCTGATCAGATGGCAATTATGGCATGTGCATGAAGGACTCTCAGGGGCGATTCTAGCATCTGATCTTTGGGGGTGCTTAGCCCCCAGAGCTGACAGAGGCACCTGGCTTGAACGACAGTGTTTCCATGTTTATTCCGCATTTAGACTAGACTTAACTAGACAAGAAGACTAGACTAGACAAGACTAGACTTATGCAATGTGTTAACAGAAGCTGACCCAATAAACTATGATATCTACACATTTACAACCACTGACACAAATATTTACGTTATATTTTTAACTAAACAAGACCTACTACTGCATTTGTAATGTTGGAGCTATTCATTTTGAACAGTGGTAATTGTTAATTAATGTGTTATTGTGTATTGTGTAATAATAGTGTGTATTATTATGATTTTACATTAGTTTACATTAGTAAACGCTATGTTACATTAAATAAAAGTGACTAACACACGGTGGTCTAGTACCATAGCACTTGTACAGCTCTGCACAAAAGTATCTCGATATGGATGATAAATGTCATTTTTATCATTCTGTTCATAGACCAGGGAACATCAATATTGCATTATGCATATTATTGTGTTGTGTTTAACAATTGTAACTCCAGTCCGTACCTTCACATCTCGCTATGCCAGTAATACTCAGGTGCTACTTCGAGTTCCTCATCGGCATGGAATCCAGTTAAAAAAAACACCATGTCGTAGCAAGCACTCGTGCGGACAGGCAACCCAATCAGAGGGGACGCAAGGAGGAGAGGTATTTTACTGGTCATAGAACTATCACGTAACAGGTGAATTCAAGAACACACACATGCCTGCGCACACATTCATTGCTCAGTGCGCAAGGGCACTTATTTCTGAAAATTATGTCCAAAAGCAGTGTTTTTGAGGGTGCTGAGCTAGGGGGTGCTGAGCTCGTTTTTGGGGGTGCTTGAGCACCCCCAAAAATAGGCTAAACACGCCCCTGAGGACTCTGTACTCACACAGGCTTTTTGTGAAGTAAATGCTTAGTGCCTAGTGTCTGACCTTACCAGGCCATCATATTGTTGTTCTGGTTTTCTGACTCCCTTTTGTATTTTGCCTTTTGTCTCTGCTTCCACTAGTCTGGCTGTGCCTCGCATGACTATTACCTATCTTTGTACTTCAATTCTGCCTGACATTTTGAATTTGTTCACCTGCTTGTTGTTTTATAATAAAAATGCTTTCTGCAATTACATCCATCTTTCCACCACCTTTACTAACACACACTGTGTTGCATAAAGCAGTGCTTTCAAATTCTTTTGTATTCCTGCTCACTCAAGGGCATATTGCCATTTTGTGGGTGGTGTTTGATATAGTATCATTGATAGGTGGCCTGTATTTTGATTAGCTCACTGTTCTTGACACTGTGATGTAGCCAAAACATTTTTGGAATGTTTTGTACAAAACATTTTTTTGAAAAATGGCAGAGTGCAAAGCCTATGGTTACAAAAATAATAAATGCAATGATAAGGGAAAGCATTTTTTCTGTGTTCCATTCCTGACAAATGAGCAACAACAGGGACGTGCACAGGAATTATGAAGGGCAGTTGCTCTGACCTGAAGAAAGGGCAGACCCCCCCACACACACACAACCTCACAGGCTTTAAACTATGAAGCACACGGTCTTTATTGAAATATTACAAATAAGTAAACCACAGAAATTCAGCACTCAGTCTCACTAACTACTACTAATTGAAACTAAACATGCTTCACTGCTGCGGTGCTCTTTGATCTTTACTTTGGCCTGCCTCCACAAGGTTATCCCTATAGACTTCCATCCTTTCTTGCTCTGAAACTTCTCCTCGTTCATGAAATTCCTGCAACTAAAGCAGTACATGGCATCTCTGAGAGGAAAATATTCCAGCCAGGGATCGTCATTGTACCACTGAGCTTGAAAAGAGCGCCCATCTGATTTTTTTGGGAACTTCACCATAGGACGGCAAGGCCCGACTGAAGTGCAGAATCTGATGAAGTTCTGATCGTACTTAAGATTGTTGCTCTCTACATGTGCTGGATCAGTGGGATTAGACAACCTCAGCAAAAAATCAAAATCAGTAGATTCTGCCAAACTCTGAACATCCTCCCTTTCAGATGCTGTCCTCTCCCTCATCTCATCCTCTTGCTCATCTCTCCTTTCTCTGTTCTCCTCCTCTCTGAATACAGCTGCACTGGGCTCATCATCTGTCCAATTACATATTTTACCAACAATTACAAAAACTATATTTATTATTATTATTATTGTTGTATTTTTTTTTTTTTATTGCTGTAATTATTTTATTTTATTTTATCTTATATACAGCTTGATATATAGCTTGCTGGTCTTTAAACCTGTGGCTGCCGCTTCTCACCGGAGCTTTTTTGTTTTATTTTATTTCTTTTTCTATTTTTTTTCTGTGTGTTTGTGTGGTTTGATGTTTGTTTGAGTGTTTTGTCCGCCGGTTGTGGTGTAGCTCTGGACCCAGTTTTGGGCGTTGGTTCCCTCCAGGCCTTGGTTCGCCATGGGCGATGCCTGTGCTCCCAGCTGTGGACTGCAGTGAGCTCGTTGCTCATTTTACATCGTGGTTGTCCAGCACTCTGTGCTTTAATGCTTGGCGTGATGTTCCGAGCGATGTTGCTCGGTGGTGTTGCAGCGGCTGTGCAGGCAGTTTGGCCAGCGCTCTGCGTGGCAGAGCTTCTCTGCTCGCATTGTGGATTCATGGCGTGGTGTTCAAGCGATGTTGCTGGCGGCGGTGCTGGAGATGTGGGACCTGTTTTCGTGCGGCTTTTGGTGGTACTGTGGCTGCTACACCACGGGAATTACATCCTGACCCCTACTTGGTGGACTTTTTATTTATTTATGTTTTATTATATTTTTATTTTTTCTTTCTTTGTCTATTATTGTTATCTGCTGTGTGTGTGTGTGTGTGTGTGTGTATATATATATATATATATATATATATATATATATATATATATATATATGTGTGTGTATGTTTGAACCTCCTGTAAAGCGTCTTTGAGTACCATGAAAAGCGCTATACAAAACAGATTTATTATTATTATTATTATTATTATTATTAATCCTATATCGGGTAATCAGCATTATGCCTACCTGCCCTAAATGCCTCCTCCTGGTCCACATTTTCCTGAAGTGAGGAGGTTTGTGGCTGCTCCTCATCTTAAATGTAATGCAATTATGAGAAAATGCCATTAGCAGGCTAAAATATGAGGATGATTAATCAATTAGCCTACATTGTCATTTTTATGACAATGCTGCAAAGTCTCTGTCTCACCTGTTGCTTGGCTTTTTCGCAGCCAACTCTGCAGAGAGGTGCTCCCCTTAGCTGCCTCTTTGAGTTGTCTCTCTCTCTCTTGAGTCCGCCTCTTTTCCGTAGGCATTTTTCGAATTGCCTTCATTTTAACATTACACACATGACCCAAAATAGTTAAGAATTAGTTTTCTAATCATATGAAATAGCCTAATTCAAATGATGCATTATTTCCATCATTCTTCCTGCATGCTAAATCGAAATGTTAGAAAACTATCAGCAGACATGTAGGCCTAACATTAGTTTGCTTATCACAGAGCAGCTTGTAAAAAGTTACAGGTTGTCTGCAAGCTAGCTGGCTGTCGGATTTATTTTTTTTGCTAACTAAACGTGGCACAGTATCTGGCTGTCGGATTGTTTAGGCTCACTAAACATCGCAAACTGCACCTGGGTTGATGAAGATTTCAGAAAAGTTGATGGTGATCATTTTTATACTGTGTGTACATCTCAAGCTCACCTTTTAGACCCCCGTCATGGCACTGAAGGTAGTCGGTTTTAACTGCCGCGGCATCTGCAACAATCTCGCTACGCATGCAGGCAGAAGTGCAGGTCGCGTGCAGCGCTTCAGTTTTGTGAGCCCCCGCCCCGCCCCCTCCCTTCTGCCTTTCTCTTGTGGTGTCTGATGGAATGATTCAGTGTTTCCCCTAGAAAATGTTTGAAGGTGCGGTGGCAAGACCTGCGCTCAGACGTCCCACCCCAGTACGAGGATAAAAACAGCCAACAGCACAGAAGGCTATACATAGATTAATCCATCGGTCATGACTTTAGCCCACAACATGCCAGCACATAACTGCGCAGAATAAAATGCTAAAACAGCCAACAGTACACAACAAAAGCACCTCGGTAGTAGGCTAACTCAACTTAAACAACTTGCTTGTATCAGTACCAATGCAGTATAGAAACATTGAAAACAGAGGAAGCAGTGCACTCGGCGGTGCTAATAGAAGTAACCAATGACTTACCCTTAAAACTTCCCAAAGGCCTGCCTGCATCTGTCATTGGCCTGCACGAACTCCTTTACGATGGCTGTCATGTCAGTTTGTTCCAGAATTTCATGGTGAATATGGCAGTTCATCAAGTCATTCAGTCTCTTTTGTGTCATTGTGGATCGGAGGTATGATTTCAGTCGACGAAGTGTGGAAAACGAACGCTCTGCTGATGCCGAGGGCACGAAGGCCAAAAGCCAGGGCACCGAGGCCATAAAATAAAACAATGATTTTAAGTTCATGTCTATAATGAATTTAATTTAAGGACTAATGACTCTTCTGAGGAAGATTGGAGTCCCGGTCAAAACTATCAAGCAGGTAAAGAAACATCTACAATATTATGTCTGAAGATAAGAAAATATTGAACACATCTAAACTTATCAATCCATCACTCACTTCAAAAATTGTAAAACTTATTAAACCTATATTCTCCTATAATTTTTGTTCAATTGACACCAAATGTGCAAGAGCATCTTCAGACTGTACTACTACGCAGATTTTTGATTAATCAAAATTGAGCCTGGAGTACATCAAAATGTTTGACTGTAAATGGAACATATACTAGCATGCAGGCTACTGATTAACCCGTAAGAGCCCAGACCGATTTCTCAATCAAGGAAAATTATTGAGGAAATAAAATGAACTAAATAGACGACAAAGAAAACATTTCTGACCTTTTATTTTTTAAAATAGCACTTTCATGTCTCAAGATCTGAAATATTAAATTGCAAATTTGCAGAACACTGCAACACTATTATACTGTTAACCCGAAAGTTCATTCTATGCAAACAGTTTGAGTAAATACCACTTTTAAAGATTAGTTTTATTGCATTACTTAAACAGTATGAGTATATGAAGAGTATATGAGACAGTCATTGGGTGTACTCATTTTTGTAATTTAAACAAACTTAAACTATCATGTTTTACCTCAGGCCACAGTGCTGCACTGTTGTGATTGGCTCAAAACTCAAGACAAGTTGAGTTGACGGCTACAGAGGAAGTTGCGCCATTTTCTAATTTACACAGAGCAATTTAAGGTCTTTGCACTTTTGACAGCAAGCTAATTAGCATGTTAGCGGCTACAGTCGGTACTCAGCACGTTAAAAGTGGGTCAACGTTGTAACGACATAACGCTACTGTACAAGCAATGCTTATTTAACGGTAACAAATTTAAGCCCTATATGTTGAAATTCCAATCTTATTCGTTCGTTAATTTATCACACAGTCTTACCTCAGTCAACTTCTTCCCTCCTTCTGTGAAAATTCAACGTCTCAGACGCGGACACAAGTGGGCGGGAGATGCGTTTGATTAAGTCTTCTGATTGGCTGGTGATAGATTGGTGGGCGGGGGATGCATTTGATTAAGTCTCCTGATTGGCTGGTGATAGATTGGTGTCATTATAGCGCGTCGGAGCGGTTCATGCCAGGCTCGAGTCCAATGTCAAAAAATATTGGTTTAGCCTATTTTTAAAATAATTTTCAAAAAGTGTGGGGGGGGGTGAAACGTACGCATCCCCCGTGGGTGATATGCCCCTGCCTAGGGGTGCTACGAAATTCCTGAAGGTGCGGCGGCAAAAATCAAGTTGCGGCAGCCCGCCGCAGCCAATTGTACATAGTGGAAACCCTGTGATTGACGGTACTTTAGGCTATTTTAGGACACGTTTGAAAACAAAAGCATGAATTATAATGAAAATCATGTTCAAATCTGAAATTCTGTATTCCTTGAACGATTTATATTATTTTTCCCCCCTCCCTCGGAAGGGCAACATCAGTCGAGGAGGGCATAAAGGCAGGACAACTAAAGCCACCCCCTCTGCACGTCCATGAGCAACAACTTCCTAAATGGTGGCTACACAACTTGGGGAAAAGGGCCCACTTTAGAAACACTCTCCTTTGGTAGAAATTCTGTTGTTTGCGAGGACTGATTGCCGATTGTAAGCCCGATTGCTTTGAAAGGAATCTACAGGCCATGCTCTTGGGTTACACAGGTTGCATTAGACTCAAACCTGAAGGTGTATTCCAACACCATCCACGGAAAAGAGATTCAGGCCATGCAAGCTGATTAACTAGAACAGTATAGTCAAGTTAATTTGTATAGTGCTTTTAACAACAGACATTGTTGCAAAGCAGCTATACAGAAAATTAGAGACTTTAAACATGTGCTAATTTTATCCCTAATGCATTAATTTTGTTGAAGTTATCAGCTGTTCATTGATGGAGACTTGAGAGCAAAATAGTTCATTACAACTTTAGTTATCATGTCAGTTGTAGTTCTTATCCTCATAGCATTTCAGCTGTCCATATCAGAGGTGGACAGTAACGAAGTACATTTACTTAAGTACATTTTTTGAGTATCTGTACTTTACTTGAGTATTAATTTTTTTGGTAACTTATGACTTTAACTTCACTACATTTGAAAGACAAATATTGTACTTTTCACTCCACTACATTTCTATCAAGATCCTTGTTACTCGTTACTATGAAGTGGTTTTGAAACTGGATGTTTTTTTCTTTTCTAAAATGTGATTGGTTTTTTCGCAGGTGACACTGAGACAGCCCATCAGTAATCACTAGGGTCATGTCACATCCATAAACTGGATAAAATCAAGATCAATGATCTCTCTGCAGAATTATTTAACATGATCAGTTGATGGCAGAATGGAAGGAGGCGGTTCTTCCAAGGAATGCATGCACCCACAGTTCTATAGCTAGAACCCATGTTTCAATTTTCTGAAAGGAATAAAGAGTAGTTTCGTTTTAAATGTTTGTTTTGTTTGCCTAAAATGGAGCACATCACAGCCTACAAAAACTATGCTTCCACAGGTCGGACGGCAATTGAGGTATATAAACATTTTATTCCAAGAGAAAGCTTGCAGTGAAGTTGTCCGTGCTTTTAGAGCCAGCAATAATGTTGCAATAGTAATGCAGTCTGGCTAGTCAAATGACTTTCTATGGATTTTCCCGCCAAGTTACCATAGCCTTGTCCATGGCTAACATTAACACACAGCTACTTAACTTGGACACTGTTAGCATGTGAAAATAGAGTTACACCAACATGAATAATGTTACCTTATCTGAAGTGCTTTCAGAAATGTTTTAATATAATCTTGCCAAATAAACAAAATGTAGAAATCTTTCTTTTCTAGTAACGTTAGCTAGCCAATATGATTTTGAGTTTGAAAAGATTTTGCTAGCATGTCAGGTGGAGCTTCACTGACTAGCTAGCTTAACATTAAACCATCATGATGGCACAGGCAGATTCATATGCGCATGAATACATACACTTGCACACAAGCAGACGTGAGACCTGTGAGATGGACAGTACTGTACTAGTTGGTCACAAAAATTGCTGGAATTTTTTGTTTTGATGTCAGATGATGGTCTAGCATTTTTTTTTGTCTTGTTTAAAGCAATGTTGCTGTTGGGCAGTTATTCAGCTCGAGGTGTGGATCTGGGTTTTAATCAGGTTTGATTGTCCTTTTTATTTTCTGAGCAAGCTGCATTTACAGCTATTCCACTGTCTTCCTGATTAATATATACATGCATGCATGTGTGCACACACTGCCAGAGCTGGGTCAGAACACTACCATGCTGCTTTGTGAGGGTGGGGAGGAGTGTCACAATTAAAAAAAAAGAAAGAAAATAACAATGTTTTTGTTTTTTTTCAGTTCAGTTGTGTTTCATTTTTTAACATTCTTCCAGGTGTTTATTCTACCAGTTCTACAAGTCAGTCAGTAAATCCAGTCAGTTGCTTCAGAGGCATAAGGTTTTGTAAGCACTGTGGCAATAATACAACAATGCGTTGACAGAAAATTTACTTTTAATACTTAAAGGTGGGGTATGAGATTTTGGAATAATGGTTCCCGCAAGCCATATTTTGAGAAGAAACACGCCCGCCCTTGCCATGCTCCCACCCCCCGCGTCTCCACCCCTCCTCCCCCTTAAAAAGCCTGAGAAAATCAGCCTTTATAATGGGTGTCTATTGCGTTACACACCAGTGGAGAGTGTAGAGAGCTTGGAAAAATAGCTCAAACTTTCTAATTTAAACTGTGTTTTCAGCCCCAATTTTCACTCCACACACATAATTTTCTCAAAAGTAGTAGCCACACTTGTCCTGATTCACACAATGTGTCTACCTACACGATAGGACTTGCAGTTTTTGAATGAGAAGCCTGAAAGTGAGGAGAGCACAGCCGCACAGCCACATAGACTGCCATTATAAAACTTGGCAGAAAAGTCACTCGTTTTTAACTCACTCTAGTGACCTCATTTTTTACACTACAGACAAAAAAACTTACATCAGTGTGTTCAGGAGATCCTTGTGGCACTCACTGTGAAAGAATTTTGCTAATATCTCCTTCCGTTTTCGTGTAAATCCCCGTTGTTTGGAGGGAGTGCACTGAGAAAATCCTGGCTGCTCGCTCTCTCACACATACACACACACACAGAAGGGCCGGGCTGCTCGCGGGCTTCAGTCTGATTGATGTGTCAGTATCCAATCATTTTGAGGTGGTACCTCGATAGGATTGGATGGCGTTTTTCCTTTATTTTACACTGTAGACTGGATTAAAATATTTCGTTTTTAGGTCAAACCTTCTATTGTACTGCTTGCAACATGGGTGTGAGGAGCTTTTCAAGCAATATGGTAAAAAATACTCCTGAAAAAAATCTCATACTCCACCTTTAAGAATTTTTAAAAGCAAGTACTTCAGTACTTTAACTTAAGTAAAAATTTGACTGTACAACTTTCACTTGTATTGGAGTAATATTTGACCAGTGGGATCTGTACTTTGACTTAAGTAATGAAGTTGGGTACTTTGTCCACCTCTGGTCCATATAAATGTGATGAGACTCCAGCCAGATGTAGGGCATCAGGATAGATCAGGCAGGTCCAAAGAGCAGAAGAGACCAGCATCAGTGGTATCTCAGGACTGACATGTAACTTGAGAGAGAGAGAGAGAGAGAGACACAGGTTGTTGGGTATGGAAGCGGAGCTCCCGATGAGTATAAAATATGGTCACAAATAATTTCACATTAAAAAAAAAGGAAATTAAAATGCCATGCTGGATAAAAACCCACCTATCTCATGTAACTATAGATACAAATTTAATTTTCCAGTGTGCTGTGTGCTCCGCTTTGCTCCACTATAAACTTGGACTCCACTTCGAGCTGTCACTAGCCTATATTTAGACCATGTAAACTACTGTGGTACACTTCATGTCCCTACCTGTACTATACCTGTATGCAATAAATAAATAGGCTTTATAGATAGTATGGACACAGACATTTACATAAATACACGCACACATGGAGTTTCTATGTATAAAATAGGCTGCTTACTTATTTTTGAGGTCTCCATCTGGTGCTGGCTCTTTTGCATCAGGCTGTCATGGTACATGCAGGGGCGGACTTACCATTAGGCAAATCAAAGCGGTTGCCTAGGGCCCCCAAAATTTGGGGGCCCCTAACAGTCAGCCCCATCACGGTAAACACCAAACAATATATATGTAATCTTAATTTGTCTCTGATATTAAGTAGTCAACGATATAAATGGAAAAACACACCAAAATAGCATCAGAATATCGAATTCATGTGTATATAGTATTTGTCCCAGCACACACACACACCCTGGTTGTTTTACATTGGACTAGTCCATGATCTGACGACGTAGACAGGTGCGCGATGGAAATTCAAACCAAAGCAGAGGGAACTGTAAACAAGATGAAGTGCAGTTATGAGAGTGGTTGTGCTAAACAAAAAAAAAGGGCACAAAGCAAAAAGAATGCAGCTGCACTTCTGAAACTAACTACATTTTTCAAATTACATTTTTTATGTATAATCTGGAATATCAAGAGTAGTAGCTGAAGTAGCCTGTTTATTTATTTATTCAAATCAATCTAATTATTATAGCTGTCGGTCAAATATGCAACCTTTTTCAAGAAGCAACTTTAAAGCAATCCTTTTATTGTTGCAAGTTAGAGCATAAGTGGATATTGATTCAAATTGTGACTGAGGGGGAAAAAGGTATCAGTCATAGCTTGACGGTTTTAGTTGCAGCGGCATCGTGGCAGCAGTTGACTTTCTACCACTTGTACACTCTTTTCTGGAGACCAGAAAGACAATAACAATAGGATTATATAGATGATGAAGGCCAGGAGAAGTACATGGAGAAGAGACAAGCAAGAAAGGCACAAAGGAGAGAGGGAGACCTGAAACATGAAGGCAAAACAGACACACAGATGAAGAAAAACAGGGGTACAGACAAAGAAATGGAAGACAGGGACAAAGAGAAGGTATTCATTTTAACAATACATTTTGGGTATTTATTTCTACTGTTCCATGATTGATTTGCTGTTGTCTTGTGTCACAGTAGTGAAAGATAATAAGAGACAAGACGGATGGACAACACCAACTTCTGCCAGTGAGCCCTTGCTGAACAAGGTATGTGATTTGACAAAGGATTACTTGTGTTCATAGATCATATCATCAAAGAAAAAAGTGTATTGAGTTGTTTTGTTATAATGCTGTGTTGTTTATTGTAGTTTGGGTTCCATACCTCTGCACACCACCTTTCTATGAAGACTTTGGAGAAGCCAGCAACAAGTAGGACTTTTCTTTCTCATATGATTATGATGAACAATGGACATTTGGAGATTAAGGACTTTTCAGTAATGTACTGGCTGCAACCTTTAAAAACTCATACCTCTCTCTTTCTCTACCCCCCCCCCCCCCCCCGCCGCACACACAAACACTATCTCTCTCTCTCTCTCTCTCTCTCTCTCTCTCTCTCTCTCTCTCTCTCTCTCTCTCACACACACACACACACACACACACACACACACACACCTACACCCCATTATGGAATGGTGATGGAATACATGAACAATGGAATTTTGAAGATTAAGGACATTTCAATAATGTACTGGCTGCATCCTTTACAAACTCACAATCCCTCTGTATCTGTCTCTCAACCACTGTACTGCCTGTCACTAAATGGCTCTCTCTCTCTCTCTCCCTCCCTCCCTCCCTCACTCTCTCTCACACACACACAAACTCTCTCTCTCTCTCTCTCTCTCTCTCTCTCGTACATTTATCTTGTCATCAGTCTTATCCCATTGAAGTGTATAGGTTTTGATAGAGTAATATCCATTTGTGTTGTAGTTCTGATAACAGTAAGATCATTTTGTATCTCTGGTAATGTGTATCTGGTAACATGTATCCATTTGTGTTCTACTTCTGATAAGAATAAGATCATTTTATATCTGGTAATATTTATCTGTGGAGTAAAAATAATAATTGGATTTCAGATATCCTTGTTTTATTAAAATATGGAGATTGACTCTTAAAATTGGCTCGCTCTCTCTACTGTCTCTTCTGTTGTTTGCCTTGTCACTCTCTCTCTTTCTGGTTTGATCTGAGCAATAAACACTGTCAGAATTTTGGCAAATGCTGGAGTAATCTCAAACCTGTTTCACTGTGGAGCTTATTTGGGGCACATTGTTAGTGGCAGTTTGCTATCTTTTTTTCTGAATTTACAGCAAGGAGATATGGCATGTGCCAAGTAGGGATGACCATTATTCTGTATGTGCGTTTCAAGACTGACTTTTGAGGGCCCCATGTCTGTATTTCGCCTAGGGCCCCAAAATGGCTAGAACCGCCCCTGGGTACATGCTACACACTGGCTATCATGGTCTGTATATGTGAATGTTTGGCACATCAATAAAGAGGAGAATCAGACTGTGACCACAGACTGTTGAGTAGCTGAAGTCTTGTATTAAGCAAGAACAGAGAAAAATTCCAATTGCAAAACTGCAACAATTAGTATCCTAAGTTCCAATATGATTAATAGGTGTTATTAAAAAGAAAGTTGATGTAACACTGTCAGTAAATTGGCTGAGAACGCTCTGACTACAAACATGGACACCTCGAACTACATTTCCCAAGATTCACTGCGCCCTCTGTCTCCTGATTATTGAATCCAGCTGACCCTCATTTTCCTAATCCCGCTCTTCCTACTTAAGCCTCTCTCAGACACTACTTCAGTGCAGGGAGCATATTTGGTGCTGTGTGTGTTTTCATAATTATTCACTAATATAAATTGTTCAAGTTGTCTGAGAACATATCCAGAGGGGGGTTGAGGTGTGATCTGGAAGGAAGCAGGATGGCAGGCGAGGATGAGGGAGAAGAAATAGATGGTATGGAGCAAGGCATTGACCCGATACAGGCTAATGAAAGACGCACTGAAGCAGGTGAATTTCAGACGGTCAATCACAACAAGAGAAGGAAGGGACAATCATCTGAATTTGACGAGAGCAGTAGGGAGGAAGGTAAACCAACTGAATTAAAAGTAATACTTCAATTTCAATCCCAGTGTACTGTCAATCCCATAAAGGCCAGTGAAGAAGTTCACAAACTGGTCAGAAATGTTCTTGCAGTCTTGCCTTTGAGAGATGGTAATCTAATGATTGTTTGTCGAGATAGAGACCAGCAACAAGGTTTAATGAAGCGTAAGATGTTCTTGGGGAAAGCGATTAAATCACAGGTGTGGGAAGAGAGAGGAAAAGTTTTGGGGGTGATTTCAGGAGTATCGACCGACATGTCTGAAGAAGAGATTAAAACTAGTGTGAGGGGTGCACGAGTTATTAAAGTGAAACGTCTACCTATCACAAGAAATGGAATTAAAAGTGCAAGTCTGTCTGTTATGCTGGTGATGGATGAGGATAAATTGCCAGACAGGATTAAAATTGGGTATGTCAGTTACAGCGTTAGACTATATACCCCCCCCATGAGGTGTTACAAATGCCAAAGATTCGGACACATTGCCGCAGTATGCAGGGCTAAACCCCGCTGCGCCAAATGTGGGGGCGAACATGATTATGGCAAATGCGCTGAAGGTACAAAAATAAAGTGCTGTAATTGTGGGGGCGAACATAGTGCGGCATATAAAGGGTGCGAGGAACACAAAAAAGCAGTGCAAGTACAGAATGTGCGAGCAAAGGAGAAATTGTCTTACGCTGAAGCTATTAAGAAAGTGAATAGCAAAGCAAAGCCCATCGCCCAAGTACTTTCTGCCTCCCAGCCTCTACCGTAAACATTTGTTCAAACTCCGAGACACAATGTCAACGACAACACCCTCATTGTAGACAAACGGAAATTTGTTGCATTTGCGGTGGAATGTATTAATTGTTCAGCAACAGTAGAAAGTAGGACACAAAAAAACCTATATCATCATACGAGCAGCTAAGAAGTATCTTGGAATGGAAGATCTGTCCTTTGAAGCAATTAATGAAATACTCACAGCAAAGGTAAATGAAAGTCAGCAGTCATGTGGTGGCGGATTGTGATGGTACTGTCCATACTGCAGTGGAACGCCAGAAGCTTAATAGCAAATGGCCAAGAATTTAAGTATTTTATTGAAAAGCAACATGATAAACCAAACATCATATGCGTACAGGAAACCTGGTTGAAACCATCACTGGAATTCAGAATATTTGGATACACAGCTATACGGAAGGATAGAGGTATAGGACCAGGAGGAGGAGTAGCTATGTTCATCCAACAGGGTCTTAGTTTTAAGCCTTTAAAATTAAATATAGAAGCGGAAGTTATTGGGACTGAAGTGTGGGCTGGGGATACAAAGTTTGAAGTGGTTAATTTTTACAATCCATGTCTAAAGATTACAAGAGAACTACTTGAGAGAATCTGCGGGCAAGTAAGTAGCAAATTGATTTTTTGTGGGGATTTTAATGCTCACAACACACTATGGGGAAGTAATAGAACAGATGACAATGGGTGGGTAGTCGAAGAGTTTATGGATGATTGTAAGTTAGTGTGCATGAATGACGGAAGGGGGACAAGATTTGATGTGTTGCGTGGGGTGGACTCAGCCATAGATCTCACTATAGACCCTTTTCAGTCACGTGACCTTCGTAAACGCGACCGCCATTTTGGACATGTAGTGGACTTTGGCTCGAATCAGTTTGAATGCGAGGAAGGCGACAAATGAAAAACATAAAAGAAAAAGGAGCGAGATGCAGAAAACACCTTCACTATCCAGCGACGTAGGGCATTTACAGGGCGAGCAGAGGGAGAGGGATTTGCAAAAATTGAGGTTAGCAGGCTTAGAGAACGACATTTACCTGCTTCCACCAGGATTGTTCACTGACGTACAGAAGTACACGAAGCCCTCGTCTTTACCTGACTTCGGCCCACATGATCTGTATACCTATGTCGTTAAAAACCCATCGCCATACACATACACGCCAACATCCGAGGTTCTGGAGCGCGCTCTGGCTTGCTCCCGGAGTGCTCCGGCTGAGGTTCCAGAGTGCGCTCCGGCTTGCTCCCCCTCAAATTAAGCGGCGCGCTCCGGCTTGCTCCGGAGTAAGCCGGAGCGCGCCGCTTAATTTGAGGGGGAGCAAGCCAGAGCGCGCTGCTTAATTTGAGGGGGAGCAAGCCGGAGCGCGCTGCTTAATTTGAGGGGAACTTCGGCCGGAGCGCACTCCGGAACCTCGGCCGGAGCACTCCGGGAGCAAGCCGGAGCGCGCTGCTTAATTTGAGGGGAACCTCGGCTGGAGCACGCTCCGGAACCTCGGCCGGAGCACTCCGGGAGCAAGCCAGAGCACGCTGCTTAATTTGAGGGGGAGCAAGCCGGAGCGCGCTGCTTAATTTGAGGGGGAGCGAGTCGGAGCGCGCTCCGGAACCTCAGACGTTGGCTCCGGCAGCTATTTACACTGGATCCAGTGTAAATAGCTGCCGGATCATAATTACAGTAAACTAGTAAATACAGTAAAGGAAAAACTTGAGACTGAAAGGTTTTAACAGTCATCCAAATGACTGAACGTAAACATTGCTACAGTAACATACCAGCTACTTGTTGACATTAGCTAGTCAACAATAGCTACTACAGAAGAACAAAGAGGTTACAATGGGTTATTTTAACCTATTTGTTTACACACTCACCGCCACAGAATGTTAACAGCAATGTAATGCCTTTTCTAGCTAATTTTATTCATCTTACCTCCAACAAAGTGGTCACTACACAAGCGTTGGTATGCCGAGGGCTGACAATCTTTCCTGTTAATGGCCGCTATCCATCTTCTCCGTTGGGATCCGATAAAATGATAAACCTTGCCTTGTTTGTTGATGGTTACTACATCCAGGTGCACAACAATATAGTGGCATGATGGAAGTCTTGCTGAAAGTAAAAACTTTCTTTGCTGCCGTTCCTCAATGTTGGCTGTGGTAAACTACTGGTAGTACATGTCCAAAATGGCGGCCGCTTTTGTCGTGACGTCACGTGAAAAGGGTCCATAGTATCAGAACAGGTAGCAGGAACCACTCAGTGGGAAGTGCTTAAAAACTCCTTAGGAAGTGATCACTTCCCTATTTTGGTCAAGATAAGAGAGCACTATGTTCATTTGGAGGACAATTTGCATCCTAGGTGTAATATGAGAGAGGCCAATTGGGGACTATATAGTATGAACGCGGATGTTAAACTTATGGGGGTTCTGTCACATGTCGGTGATGATGTCGAGGAATTGAACTCAGTGATCACGGCTATAATATGTGACACTGCAGAGGAAACCATAGGTAAATCCACTGGTGTCAGGCAAAGGAAAATGGTCCCTTGGTGGACAAATGATTGCAAAGCAGCTGTTAAGGCTAGGAACAAAGCATTTAAGAAGATGAAATTAAATCACTCCTTTGATAATCTAATAGCATATAAACAAGCTCAGTCTAAAGCTCGAAGGATTATTAAAGACACTAAAAAGAAATACTGGAGGGAATTTTGCGGCACCCTTGGGTCAGATACTAAAATTGAGGATGTGTGGGGCATGATTAGGAAGATGGGAGGAATAAGGAGGGATTTTTCTTTGCCAGTACTTAAAGATAATGATTCTGAAGCAGTAACGAACACTGAAAAAGCAGAGATGCTTGCTGCAGCCTTTGTGAAAGTTCATAGCTCCCACAATTTGTGTACTGATGAACTAGTATGGAGGAAACAGGTGATACAGGATAATGCAGAACTATTGGGCAGGAAGGAAGTCAGTGATAACGCACTTGATAAAGATTTTACATTATTTGAGCTGAAGAGAGCTCTCATTGGTGCAAAAAATACTTCTCCAGGCAAAGATGGAGTATGTTATAAACTAATTGAACAGCTATCTGATGTGTCTAAGAGTGTAATACTAAAACTGTATAATAAGGTGTGGGAACAGGGACGGCTACCTTCCTGTTGGAAGCATTCTATAATTGTCCCTATACCAAAGCCAGGCAAGGACAAAACGGAGGTCAGGAGCTATAGGCCAATAGCTCTAACGTCAAACTTGTGCAAATTAATGGAAAGAATGTTGACTAAGAGATTGGTGTATGAGATTGAAAGGAGAGGCCTTTTCTCTCCGCATCAGAGCGGTTTTAGGATTGGGCACACCACCATGGATCCAATTGTCATTTTAGAGAACAAAATTAGGAAGGCCCAGGTGAACAAGGAAATGGTTTTGGCAACCTTTTTAGACATAGAAAAAGCCTATGATATGTTATGGAAAGAGGGCCTTTTAATTAAACTGAACAAAATGGGAATTGGTGGGAAAATGTATAACTGGATTAAGGACTTTCTGAATAATAGGACTATAGAAGTGAGAGTTGGAGCAAGTTTTTCTGGTACATATAATATTGAAAATGGAACTCCACAAGGGAGTGTGTGCAGCCCTATTTTGTTTAATATTATGATTAATGATGTGTTTAATGATGTAGACCTTAGAATTGATAGGGCCCTCTATGCTGACGATGGGGCCCTATGGATGAGGGGTAAAAGTATCTGTAGCCTAAAGAGTAGGATGCAAGCTGCTATAAGTCAAGTGGAGAAATGGTCTCATGAGTGGGGTTTTCATTTGTCTGTAGAAAAGACGCAGGTCATTTGTTTCTCCAAAGAAAGGGTCAATCCTAAGATGGATCTTAGATTGTATGGGCAGCTACTTAAGCAGGTAGAAAGTACAAGGTACTTAGGTGTATGGTTTGATGTGAAACTTTCCTTTAAAGTACATTTACAGAAAACAGTAGACAAATGTAAGAAGAGTATTAACATATTGAAATGTTTAGCAGGAAGTGACTGGGGGGCAACAAGTACGTCCCTAAAAAGAATATACACTGCACTGATCAGACCGGCCCTTGATTATGGGTGTATAGTGTATAATTCAGCAACTAAGACTTCTCTTCTAGAACTGGACAGAGTGCAAGCTAAAGCCTTACGCATATGCTGTGGTGCCTTCAGGACCTCATCCATCCCAGCACTTCAGGTGGAATCAGGGGAGATGCCACTGGATCTCAGAAGGCTTCAGTTATCAAGTATGTACTGGTTAACCCTTCAGGGACACAACGACAGTCACCCTACCAAAAGAGTACTTATAGATTGTTGGGAATATGGACATTCTGTACGTAGCTTTGGGTGCGAGGGAAACCAGCAGGCAAATCAGGTGGGGTTAGGTGGTATCCCTGTATGTAAAACTTCTGCCAGACCTATCATTCCCCCTTGTTTTTTTTGTTTTCCCCAAGTCAACATGGAAGCAAAGGAGATTGTTAAAACTGGAGGTGTTTATCAGACTGTACAACATTATATCGATATAATGTTTGATGATACAGTCCCAATTTATACCGATGCTTCAAAGGACCAAGATGGCAAAACAGGTGCGGCAGTACATGTCCCTCAATTTAATGTTCAAATTACAAAAAGGACATCAGATTTTCTTTCAATTTTTTCAGCCGAAATTATAGCGATAATATTGGCCCTGCAATGGGTAGAGGAGACAAAACCCAGTAAAGCGGTAGTATGTTCAGACTCAATGTCTTCATTAACTAGTATTCTTAGCAGAAGGTCTTCAAACCGTCAGTATCTTTTGGAAGAAATATATCAGATAATATACAAGATAACACAGCAAAAAACATTGCTGCAGTTTTTTTGGGTTCCTGCCCATAGAGGAATTCAGGGTAATGAGGCAGCAGATAAGTTGGCAAAAGAAGCAACTGGGGCTGAGCACATAGAACTTGAAGTTCCTTTAAGTAGATTAGAAATGAAAATTATACTTAAGGAAAACATTAACAAATTGTGGCAGGATCAATGGGACCAAGAGGAAAGGGGAAGAGATCTGTACAGCTTACAGAAGAAAGTTGGCATTAGATGGAGTGGGGAACTGAAACGTAGAGAGGAGGTGTGGATTACAAGGCTGAGGATTGGATACACAGGTCTGAATAGTGGGTTACACATTGTGGGAAAGCACCAGACAGGAGCCTGTATGCATTGTGGAGAAAGGGAGGGAGTGGAATATGTTTTAGTTCACTGTTCAGCGTACTCTAATGAGAGGGAGAAGATGCAAAGGGCAATTAAGACACCCATGTCACTGAGTACCTTGCTTAGTGCACCCAACAGACAGACAGCAGCTATAGTCAGGTACCTGATGGAAACAGGATTAGCCAATAGAGTCTGAAGTTTTCACTGCTCTCCATTTTTTTTTATATCAGTTTGATAAAGCAGTAGTATAACTCCCTCAAGGATCACACCTCAGCCCTGTAGATGGCGGTAGTGCACATCGTATGCAAGCTGCCAATAAAAACACAGAAGAAGAAGAAGAAGAAGACACTTCAGTGCAAAGTATCGTTCTGCTCTATTCAGTACATACCAAGCCTTGGGTTCTCTGACTGCTTCTCAATTTCTGACTCTTTGCTACTCTTTCACACTTTTGCCCTTTGTCTTCTCCTAGTTCCAACAACGGTGCCTCCGAAAGATACACAACATAACATACAGAGATAGAATTACAAATGAGGAAGTGTATCAAAGGAGCGGGACAAAACCCCTTAGCACCACCATCACAGAGAAGAGAATGAAGTACACAGGACATGTCCTTAGAATGCCGGTAGAGAGACATGCAAAAACAGTGCTGCACTTGCAACCCAACAAAGGAAAAAGGAAGCGGGGAAGACCAAAACTAACCTGGAGACATATGTTACAAAGGGACCTTGACCAACTGGGGGTTAGCCTGAGGGAAGTGGAAACCCTAGCCCAAAACAGCCCTGAGTGGAGAAGGCTTGCTGTCCAATGTGTCACTAGACACGGGAGGGTCTAAGTACCGTAAGTAAGTCTTCTCCTTTCAATGTTGTTTGCCGATTGTCTGACTATCACTAGTTACCAACCATGATTCCAGTCTCTCATTTTGGCTTTGTTGACAGTTTGCTTCATGCTTTCATCCGCACATATATCTGTAAGTGCCTGCACTCTCACAGGATACTTCGCCACCATGGATGTAGCGGAAGAAGCAAAACAAACTGTGCTTAATGCCCAGGGACACCTTCTGGGAGAACATCAGCAAATGCTAGCAGACCTCAACACATGAATGGCACAACTAGCCTCTGTGATGTCGCAGGCCCTCCTAGCATGTCCCGGGTCTCCTCCGAACCCCACGCTGCAACTTCCTGCTCCAGAAAGATTCTCTGGAGACGCCAACGCATGTAAGGGTTTTTTGCTACAATGCTCCATGTATTTCACTACTATGTGTAACCTGTCTGAAAAGCATAAAATTGTGAAGTTCCTCTCTTTTCTCACTTGTAAAGCACTCCAATGGGCCAGCGCCATTTGGAACCAGGGAGGTAAGCAAACCAAATCTTTTATGAGCAGTTCCTTGCTCAATTCAAGAGAGTATTCGACCATGAACCAGAAGGAATTTAAGTAAGGGAGAGTCTTCTCACCATTTCACAAGGTTCCTGTAGTGTGGCTGAGTATGCCCTGGACTTCAGGACACTGGTGGCAGCCAGTGGGTGGAATGATCCTGCTTTGAAAGCAGTTTTTTGCCAAGGCCTGCATCCCAGGATTCTGAGCGAGCTTGCCTGACGAGATGAACAGTGTACTCTGGACTCGCTGACCTAGCCATTTGCTCCCTCCATTCAGGAAAGTGTTAAACCAGTTCAGTCATCAGAAGGCAGTTCACCCATGGATGTGCCGTCATACCCAGTTAACACATTCAAAACATCTTAGGAGGAAGCAGGAAGGCCTGTGCTTTTACTGTGGGAGTGCCAAGCACCAGCTCAACCAATGTCCCATTCATCCATCTCATGCATCTCCCACAGAAGGTCCAGCATATATCATGAGTCCAACATGAACTTTCAATTCAAAATCATTTAAGGTTCCTTTGCTGTTAAAGTTGGCAAACTCCATACATATCCTCTCTGTTTTTATCAATTCAGGGGTTGAGGGGAATTTTATCAGCAACTCAGTCACTCGGAGGTTCAACCTGCCAACAACCCATCTCCAAAGTGCACTCAGCATTTGAGCCCTTGACGGAGGACCCCTAGGAGAAGGTCTCATCACTGGATGCACCAAACCCCTTCACATCCAGGTGGGGGCACTGCATTCAGAAATAATCTCCCTCTACATCACCTCCACAAAAAAAACACAATATTATCCTCAGCTAAACTTGGCTTCAACTTCACGACCCCTTGATCTCCTGGCAACATAAGGACATACTCCAGTGTTCACCCACCTGCTTCCAGGGTTGCATTGCTTGACCTCAAGTCAATATCTCATCTACCTCTGTGGAAAGTCCACAACCAGATTCCCTTGACAGCATCCCTGAATGTTATCTGGACCTCAAGGAGGTATTTAGCAAGAGAAAGGCCTGTGGGTTACCACCCCATCAACCATATGACTGTGCGATAGGCTTACTGCCAGGTATGGCACCACTGCATGGGCATATCTATCCACTTTTCCAGAAGAAGCATGCAGCTATGGAGGAATATATTCAGGAAGCCCTCAAGCAAGGCTACATCCACCTTTCCAGATATCCAGCTTCAGCGGGCTTCTTCTTTGTAGAAAAATGGGGTGGCGGCCTTCGGCCATGCATTGACTGACTACAGGGGACTAAATCAGGTGTCCGTGAAGTACCCATATCCATTTCCTCTGGTCCCAGCAGCCTTGGAGCAACTCAAGTCAGCTAAGATCTTTTCCAAGCTTGACTTATGCAGTGCCTACAACCTCATAATAATCAAAAGGAGCGATGAGTGGAAAACTGCCTTCAGCACTACTGCTGGCCATTTTGAGTACCAGGTAATGCTGTATGGCCTTTCTTCGGTGCCTAGTGTGTTCCAGTGCTTGATCAATGACATGCTATGGGACATGCTAGGCAAATACGGCACCGCATATATTGATGACATCCTCATCTACTTCCCAGATGAAGCAACTCACAAGGATCACGTTAGAGTGGTTCTCAACCTCTTGCTGAAGAACCACCTCTACATCAAGGCAGAAAAATGTGAGTTCCATCAGAAACATATCTCCTTCATAGGATATGTCATCAGTGCTGAAGGGGTTAGCAAGGAGTTATCCAAGGTCTCAGCAGTCACTTCTTGGCCCACTTCCATGTCCATCTAGGACCTCCAACATTTCCTGGGTTTCGCAAACTTCTATCGCCATTTCATTAGGGGTTTCAGCATGACCGCTGCTCTCTTGACAGCTCTGCTCAAGAAGGGACCCAAACAGCTCCAGTGGAGCCCCATGGCAGAAGAAGCCTTCAGCCATCTAAAGCAAGCTTTCACCTCTGCCCCAGTGTTACAGCACCCTGACCTGTCTAAGTCCTTCATTCTTGAGGTAGACACATCTGATACCAGAGTAGAGGCCATTTTAGGGAGAAACTGAAGCCTCATCCTGTTGCTTTATTTTCCAGGAAACTCTCATCTGCAGAGAGAAATTATAATGTGGAGAACAGAGAGCTGCTCACCATAAAACTAGCCCTCAAGGAGTGGCGACACTGGTTAGAGGGAGCCACACATCCATTACTCATTTTCACAGATCACAAGAACCTTGAATATCTCTGGAAAGTGAAGAGGTTAAACCCTTGCCAGACCAGGTGGGCTCTCTTCTTTACACATTTTGACTTCACCATATCATTCCGTCCAGGCTCCAAGAACACAAAAGCCAATGCATTATCTTGAGTCTTTGCACTGCCTCATCAAGACTCAGTCACACACTCAATTCTTCCATAGCAATGCTTTGTACAGTCAATCACCTGGGACCTCAATAAGGAAATAAGGGACTCACAACCTCAGACTCAACCTTACAATCTTCCACCAGGACTGGTATATGCAGGGTGCAATTTGTCAAAAAACCAGAAGGGGGGATGTTTTTTTTTTTTTAAATCATGAAATGTCACAAAATTAAGGTAACAATAGGCTAACAGCTCAATAACATCCGATGATATCAAATGAATAACACTAAATGAAAATGAACACTAAACCAGAGATAATAAATTCATCTTCCTATCTCTCTGACTAAATACACGAACACTAACACACAAAGTTTGCATTGCTTGTCGCGTTGCTGTGATGTTTCTCTCCCTCCGGATTAAATGGACAGTGACTCGAAAATCACTAAAATACACGAATACTAAATGAACAGTTTGCTCTGATGGCGCAGTTCATGTGGCCTTTTCTGCTTTCCCGTCGGTGCGCTATCCGCCGCGTTTCGCCCTTCTTTAATCCACATTTCTGCGAATTTCTCAGCAGGGAAGGAAGGCACGTCTGGCCCATTGACAGCGAGGAAAAGAAGGCTGTTCAGTGTGGATACATTCATTCTATTGCGCTCATCAGTAAGGATGTGATTCATGGCGCTAAATCCACGTTCACACTCTGGATATTGTTATTATCTACAATGTATCTATTTGCTGGGGATGTTCATGAACATCAAAGCTGCCACTTCGGGTCATTTTGAAAGTGAGTGCAATGTAGACCATAGAAAACTGTCACAACATGCCTGTCATATCAACTTTTTTGTTTGTTTGTTTGTTTGTTTGTTTTATTGACGGGGTTGTCCCCGAGGATTTTTTTTCAGCAGAGATAAAAACCAGAGGGGGGGATGATCCCCCCCCCAGCAAATCGCACCCAGGGTATATGTACCAAAGTGCCTTAGAGGCAGACTCATCACTTGGGCTCCTGCATCTCCCACCACTGGACACCCCAGCAGTCAATGCACTCATCAGTTGTTGAGAAACAAGTATTGGTGGGAGAGCATGCTCATTGATATCAACCACTTCATTGCCTCTTGCTCTGTTTGTGCCCAAGCCAAAGTTTCAAGAACCCTGCCAGCAGGCAAGCTCTGTCCCCTCCCTGTATCTCAAAGACCCTGGTCTCACATAGCCACTGATTTCATCATTGACCTCCCTCCCTCTCAAGGAAATACCACCATAATGGTAACTATTGACTGCTTCTCCAAAGCCCTTAAACTTATCTTGCTACCTAGCATCCCCACAACATCCCAAATGGCAGAACTACTGTTTCAGCAAATCTTCAGATATTATGGCATCCCTAAAGACATTGTCAGTGACCGGGGCCCTCAGTTCATCTTGTACTTTTGGACATGTTTCATGGAAAGACTGGAGGTATCAGTGAGTCTCACGTCCAGGTATCATCCCCAGTCTAATGGCCAAGTAGAAAGAGTGAATCAAGAAATTGGCTGCTTCTTAAGGATATTGTGCATGCATAATCACGGGGACTGGGGCACGCTTTCTCCCGTGGGCCGAGTATGCACAGAATACCCTGAAACATTCCACAACTCAGTTGACACCATTTTAGTGCATACTTGGCTACCAGCCACCATTGTTCCCCTGGGACGACATGCTCAGCCAAGTACAAGCAGTGGATGATTGGTTTTCACACAGCCAGACAATATGGGAAGAGGCCCACCAGCATCTAGAAACTGTCACTGCCTGATATAAGGAGTATGTCAACAAACATCGAGCAAACAATCCAGACTTTTCCCCAGGTGACAGAAACAAGACAGTGGCAACAAGGAACCTAAGAGAAACCAACACCTATAAGAAGCTCCAGCCATGATATATTGGACCATTCAAGGTCATCCATCACATAAACGAGGTCTCTTACTGTCTGGAACTCCCCCCTCACAGCAGGTTAGCACCCACCTTTCATGTCTTCAGTCTCAAACCTGCCATTCCATGGCCCCTTGCTGGGAACGCAGCAGTCCAGGAGCACCCAGCTCTTGACATAGAGGGTGAACCCATCTACCAGGTAAATAAAATCCTCAACTCTAGATGAAGAGGAGAACAAATCGAGTACCTGGTAGATTGGGAGGGGTACCGCCCTGAGGAACAGAGCTGGGTCGCAGGCAAGGGCATTCTAGACCCGTTCTTTAAGCAAAAATTCCACACTCTACATCCCAACAAGCCAGCACCCAGAGGTAGGAGGTGACCCAGGAAGAATGTAGCTCCCAGAGGGAGATCCTCGGGGGGGCTCTATCAGTAAATTGGCTGAGAATGCTCTGACTACAAACAGACACCTCAAACTACATTTCCCAAGATTCACTGTGCCCTCTGTCTCCCAATTATTGAATCCAGCTGACACTCATTTTCCTAATCCCCGATCTCCCTACTTAAGCCCCTCTCAGACACCACTTCAGTGCAAAGTATTGTTCTGCTCTATTCAGTACATACCAAACCTTGTTTTCTCTGACTGCGTCTCGATTTCTGACTCTTTGCTACTCTTTCACATTTTCGCCCTTTGTCTTCTCCTTTCAATGTTGTTTGCCGATCGTCTGACTCTCGCTAGTTACCGACCATGATTCCAGTCTCTTATTTTGGCTTTGTTGACCGTTTGCTTCATGTCTTCATTTGCACATACAGCTGTAAGTGCCTGCACTCTGACAAACACAATGGTAATAAAGAAGAAGAAAGAAACCTTTATTTGTCACGTACACACTTCAAGCACCCCTCCTTGAACTGCCACCTTATTGTGGTGGAGGGGTTTGTGTGCTTGAATGATCCTAGGAGCTATGTTGTCGGGGGCATTATGCCCCTGTCAGGGTTTCCCAAGGCAGACAGGTCCTAGGTGACAGGCCAGACTAAGAGCAGTTCACCAAAACCCCTATGGAGAAAAATCCGAGGACCGTGACGTCGCCCGGGATGACGCAGCCGGGGCCCCACCCTGGAGCCAGGCCCGGGGTTGGGGCTCGTATGCGAGCGCTTGGTGGCCGGGCCTTTGCCCATGGGGCCCGGCCGGGCTCAGCCCGAAGAGGTGACGTGGGCCCGACCTCCTGTGGGTTCACCACCCACAGAGGTAGCAGTAGGGGACTGGTGCAATGTGGATTGGGTGGCAGTCGAAGGCAGGGGCCTCGACGACCTGATCCCCGGACACAGCGGCTGGCTGTTGGGACATGGAATGTCACTTCGCTGGGGGGGAAAGAGCCTGAGCTTGTGCGGGAGGTTGAGAGGTACCGGCTAGAGATAGTCGGGCTCACCTCCACGCACAGCTTGGGCTCTGGAACCCAGCTCCTCGAGAGGGGCTGGACTCTCCACTTCTCTGGAGTCGCCCGTGGTGAGCGGCGGCGGGCTGGTGTGGGCTTGCTTATAGCTCCCCAGCTCAGCCGCCATGTGTTGGAGTTTACCCCAGTGAACGAGAGGGTCGCCTCGCTGCGCCTTCGGATTGGGGAGAGGGCTCTTGCTGTTGTTTGTGCCTATGGCCCAAATAGCAGTATAGAGTATCCGGCCTTCTTGGAGTCCCTGGGAGAGGTACTGAGGAGTGCTCAGACTGGGGACTCCATTGTGTTACTGGGGGACTTCAATGCTCACGTGGGAGATGACAGTGACACCTGGAGGGGCGTGGTTGGGAGGAACGGCCTCCCCGATCTGAACCCGAGTGGTGTTTTGTTATTGGACTTCTGTGCTAGTCACGGTTTGTCCATAACGAACACCATGTTCGAGCATAGGGGTGTCCATAAGTGCACGTGGCACCAGGACACCTTAGGTCGGAGGTCAATGATAGACTTTGTAGTCGTTTCATCTGATCTCCGGCCCTATGTCTTGGACACTCGGGTGAAGAGAGGGGCTGAGCTGTCAACTGATCACCACCTGGTGGTGAGTTGGATCCGATCCGAGGAAGCTGGACAGACCTGGCAGGCCCAAACGTATGGTGAGGGTCTGCTGGGAACGTCTGGCCGAGCACTCTGTCGGGGAGGTCTTTAACTCCCACCTCCGGGAGAGCTTTTCCCAGCTTCCGAGGGAGGCGGGGGACATTGAGTCTGAGTGGACCATGTTCTCTACCTCCATTGTGGACGCAGCTGTTCGGAGCTGTGGCCGCAAGGTCTCCGGTGCCTGTCGTGGCGGCAATCCCCGAATCCGGTGGTGGACACCAGAAGTAAGGGATGCCGTCAAGCTGAAGAAGGAGTCCTATCGGGCCATGTTAACCTCCAGGACTCCCGAGGCAGCTGACTGGTATCGGCAGGCCAGGCGTGCTGCAGCTCGGGCAGTTGCGGAGGCAAAAACTCGGAACTGGGAGGAGTTCGGGGAGGCCATGGAGAAGGACTATCGGTCGGCCTCGAAGAAATTCTGGCAAACCGTCCGGCGCCTCAGGAGGGGGAAGCAGTACTCTGCCAACACTGTTTACAGTGCGGGTGGGGAGCTGTTGACCTCGACTGGGGACATTGTCGGGCGGTGGAAGGAATACTTTGAGGATCTCCTCAATCCCACCGTCATGTCTTCCACTGAGGAGACTGAGGCTGATGACTCAGAGGTGGACTCGTCCATTACCCAAGCCGAAGTCACTGAGGTGGTTTGCAAGCTCCTCGGTGGCAAGGCACCGGGGGTGGATGAGATCCGCCCTGAGTATCTCAAGTCTCTGGATGTTGTGGGGCTGTCTTGGTTGACACGCCTCTGCAACATCGCGTGGCGGTCAGGGACAGTGCCTCTGGAGTGGCAGACTGGGGTGGTGGTCCCTCTTTTTAAGAAAGGGGACCGGAGAGTGTGCCCCAATTATAGGGGAATCACACTTCTCAGCCTCCCAGGGAAAGTTTACTCCAGGGTACTGGAGAGGAGAATTCGACCAATTGTCGAACCTCGGATCCAGGAGGAACAATGCGGTTTTCGTCCTGGTCGCGGAACACTGGACCAGCTCTATACCCTTCATAGGGTGCTCGAGGGTTCATGGGAGTTTGCCCAACCAGTCCACATGTGCTTTGTGGATCTGGAGAAGGCATTCGACCGTGTCCCCCGTAGTATTCTGTGGGGGGTGCTTCGGGAGTATGGGGTTCGGGGCTCTTTGCTAAGGGCTGTCCGGTCCCTGTACGAACGGAGCAGGAGTCTGGTTCGCATTGCCGGCAGTAAGTCAGACCTGTTCCCAGTGCATGTTGGACTCCGGCAGGGCTGCCCTTTGTCACCGGTTCTGTTCATAATTTTTATGGACAGAATTTCTAGGCGCAGCCAGGGGCCAGAAGGAATCCTGTTTGGGAACCACAGGATTTCATCTCTGCTTTTTGCGGATGATGTTGTCCTGTTGGCTTCTTCAAACCAGGACCTTCAGCATGCACTGGGGCGGTTTGCAGTCGAGTGTGAAGCGGCTGGGATGAGAATCAGCACCTCCAAGTCCGAGGCCATGGTTCTCGACCGGAAAAGGGTGGCTTGCCCTCTCCAGGTTGGTGGAGAAGTTCTGCCTCAAGTGGAGGAGTTTAAGTATCTCGGGATCTTGTTCACGAGTGAGGGAAGGATGGAGCGTGAGATCGACAGGCGGATCGGTGCAGCCTCCGCAGTGATGCGGTCGCTTTACCGGTCCGTTGTGGTGAAGAAGGAGCTGAGCCAAAAGGCGAAGCTCTCAATTTACCAGTCGATCTACGTTCCGACTCTCACCTATGGTCATGAGCTTTGGGTAATGACCGAAAGGACAAGATCGCGGATACAAGCGGCCGAAATGAGTTTCCTTCGCAGGGTGGCTGGGCGCTCCCTTAGAGATAGGGTGAGAAGCACAGTCACTCGGGAGGAGCTCGGAGTAGAGCCGCTGCTGCTCCACATCGAGAGGAATCAGCTGAGGTGGCTCGGGCATCTTTTTCGGATGCCTCCTGGACGCCTCCCTGGGGAGGTGTTCCAGGCATGTCCCCCCGGGAGGAGGCCCCGGGGAAGACCCAGGACACGCTGGAGGGACTATGTCTCTCGGCTGGCCTGGGAACGCCTCGGTGTTCTTCCCGAGGAGCTGGCCGAGGTGTCTGGGGAAAGGGAAGTTTGGGCTTCCCTGCTTAGACTGCTGCCTCCGCGACCCGGTCCCGGATAAAGCGGAAGAAGACGAGACGAGACACTTCAAGCACAGTGAAATTCATCCTCTGCATTTAACCTATCTGAAGCAGTGAACACACATGCGCGCACACACACCCAGAGCAGTGGGCAGCCCAGAGCACCCAGGGAGCAGTCAGGAGTTCAGTACCTTGCTCAAGGGCACCTCAGCCCAAGGCCGCCCCATGTCAACCTAACTGCGTGTCTTTGGATTGTGGGGGAAACCGGAGCACCCAGAGGAAACCCACACAGACACGGGGAGAACATGCAAACTCCACACAGAAAGGTCCTCGCTGGCCGCTGGGTTCAAACCCAGAACCTTCTTGCTGTGAGGTGACCGTGCTAACCATTACACCACTGTGCCGCCTCTGTCCCAACTTTTTTTGAGTGTGTTGCAGGCATCAAATTCTAACTTTGTTTATATTTACAAAATACAATTAAGTTGATCAGTAAAATTATTGAAAACCTTTTCTTTGTACTTTGTCACTTAAATAAAGGTTCACATGAATTAACAAATCACAGATTTTTGTTTTTGTTGGATTTTGGAAAATATTCCAACTTTTCTGGGCGGCACGGTGGTGTAGTGGTTAGCGCTGTCGCCTCATAGCAAGAAGGTCCGGGTTCAAGCCCCATGGCCGACAAGGGCCTTTCTGTGCAGAGTTTGCATGTTCTCCCCATGTCCGCGTGGGTTTCTTCCGGGTGCTCCGGTTTCCCCCACAGTCCAAAGACATGCAGGTTAGATTAACTGGTGGCTCTAAATTGACCGTAGATGTGAGTGTGAATGGTTGTCTGTGTCTATGTGTCAACCCTGTGATGACCTGGCGACTTGTCCAGGGTTTACCCCGCCTTTCGCCCGTAGTCAGCTGGGATAGGCTCCAGCTTGCCTGCGACCCTGTAAAACAGGATAAAGCAGCTAGAGATAATGAGATGAGATTCCAGCTTTTCTGGAAATGGGGTTTGTATGTTTTAATAGGAATAAATAATAATACATGTAACCTTGGGGGTGGCGTAGTGGTTAGCACTGTTGCCTCACAGCAAGAAGGTCCCAGCAGCTGATGAGGGCCTTTCTGTGTGGAGTTTGCATGTTCTCCCCATGTCTGCGTGGGTTTCCTCTGGGTGCTCTGGTTTCCCCCACAGTCCAAAGACATGTAGGTTAGGCTAATTGGTGGCTCTAAATTGGCCGTAGGTGTGAATGTGAGTGTGAATGGTTGTTTGTCTCTGTGTCAGCCCTGCGATGATCTGGCGACTTGTCCAGGGTGTACCCCACCTCTCGCCCATAGTCAGCTGGGATAAGCTCCAGCTTGCCGTGTGGAGATTACTGGAGGTAGTTGTGGCGAAGCACTAGAACTCTGGTTGGCTGGAGACAGTCAGAAATGAAGGTTCTCTTTATAGCAGCAGCAACTGTGGAAAATAGCAAGAGAAGAATGATGGACATGATACAGTCCAGAATGACTGCCATAAGCCTAGTGTCCAATCACCCTCCCTCAAAAAAAAGCACATCTGCTGGTGTACGTCTGCTACTAGAGAAGAAATATTCTTGGATGTGTCTGGGTTAAATGTGCAATATTTGTTACCAATGATAGCACAAATTCAAACTCTTTTCTGCCAATTTTATATATATATATATATATATATATATATATATATATATATATATATATATATATAAAATCTTCTCACCCCCGGCAGGGGGGGGGGGTGGTATCCATGTCATCCTCAAGCTCGGGTCCTCTCGGGCCTGGGAGTTTGAGGGTTCTGCGCAGTATCTTTGATGTTCCTAGGACTGCGCTCTTCTGGACTGAGGCTTCAGATGTTGTTCCTGGGATTTGCTGGAGCCACTCTCCCAGTTTGGGGGTTACTGCCCCAAGTGCCCCCACTACCACAGGGACCACGCAACCCTTGACCTTCCACATCCGTTCCAGCTGCTCTTTCAACCCTTGATACTTCTCAAGTTTCTCATGTTCCTTCTTCCTGATGTTGGCATCAGCTGGGATCGCCACATCTATCACCACCACCCTCTTCTGCTCTTTGTCCACCACCACTATGTCCGGTTGGTTAGCCAGGATCTGTTTGTCAGTCTGGAAGCTGAAGTCCCACAGAACCTTGGCCCTGTTGTTCTCAGCCACCTTCTGTGGTATGGCCCATTGGGACTTGGGTACTTCTATTCCATACTGGTTGCAGATGTTCCTGTATACTATCCCAGCCACTTGGTTGTGCCTCTCCATGTACGCTGATCCAGCGAGCATCTTACACCCTGCTACTATGTGCTGGACTGTTTCAGGGGCTTCTTTGCACAGTCTGCATCTTGGGTCTGATCTACTCTGGTAGATCCTGGCCTCTATGGCTCTTGTGCTTATGGCCTGTTCTTGTGCTGCCATGATTAGTGCCTCTGTGCTGTCTGTCAGTCCTGCATTATCCAGCCACTGGTAGGATTTCTTGATATCAGCCACTTCCTCTATCTGACGGTGGTACATGCCATGTAGGGGTTTGTCTCTCCAGGTTGTCTGTTCCTCCTCCTCCTCTGCACTCTCATCAGGGTTCTGCTGCCTGAGACATTCACTTATCAGTTCATCCTTTGGGGCCATCTTTCTGATGTATTCTCGGATTTTTGATGTTTCATCCTGGACCGTGGTCTTGATGCTCACTAGCCCTCGGCCTCCCTCTTTCTGCTTAGTGTATAGTCTCAGGGTGCTGGACTTGGGGTGGAACCCTCCATGCATGGTGAGGAGCTTTCTAGTCTTGATATCTGTGGCTTCTATCTCCTCCTTTGGCCAGTTTATGATACCAGCGGGGTATCTGATGACTGGTAGTGCGTACATATTGATGGCTTGGACCTTGTTCTTACCATTCAGCTGACTTTTCAGGACCTGCCTTACTCTCTGGAGGTATTTGGCTGTGGTTGACTTCCTTGTGGCCTCTTCATGGTTTCAATTAGCCTGTGGGATGCCAAGGTACTTGTAGCTGTCTTGGATATCACCTATGTTGTCCTCTGGTAGGTCAATCCCCTCAGTCCGGATCATCTTGCCTCTCTTTGAGACCATTCGGCCACACTTGTCCAATCCGAACGACATCCCTATGTCATCGCTGTAGATCCGGGTGGTGTGAATCAGCGAGTCTATTTCTCGCTCGTTCCTGGCATACAGCTTGATGTCATCCATGTAGAGCAGGTGGCTGATTGTTGCCCCACTACGGAATCGGTACCCGTAGCCGCTCTTCGTGATGATCTGACTGAGGGGGTTCAGGCCTATGCAGAACAGCAGTGGTGATGGTGCATCTCCTTGGTATATGCCGCACTTGATGTTGACTTGGGCAATGGGTTTTTTTGAGTTGGCCTCTAGGGTTGTCTTCCACATTTCCATTGAGTTCTGGATGAAGGTCCTTAGGTTCATGTTGATCTTATACAGTTCCAGACATTCCAGTATCCATGTGTGTGGCATTGAGTCGTAGGCTTTCTTGTAGTCAATCCAGGCAGTGCACAGGTTGGTCTGTCTCTTCTTACAGTCTCGGGCGACTGTTCTATCGGCCAGTAGCTGGTGCTTGGCTCCTCTGGTGTTACTGCCAATTCCTTTCTGTGCCTCGCTCATGTATTGAGCCACATGCTTACTCATTTTTGCCGCAATGATGCCTGACAGGGCCTTCCATGTTGTGCAGAGACAGGTAATTGGCCGGTAGTTGGATGGGATGGGTCCCTTCTGGGGGTCCTTCATGATTAGGACTGTCCTGCCTTGGGTTAGCCATTCTGGGTGGGTGGGTCCCATCCCTCAGCAGCTGGTTCATCTGTGCTGCTAGGTGTTCATGGAGTGCAGTTAGCTTCTTCAGCCAGTATGTATGGATCATATCGGGGCCTGGTGCTGTCCAGCTCTTCATCTTTGACACTCTTTCTTGGACGTCTGCCATTGAGATGGTTACTGGTTCTTGTTCTGGGAGGTTACTGTGGTCAGCTCTTAGGTCCACTAACCATTGGGCATCGGTGTTGTGTGATGCCTTTCTTTCCCATATGTCTTTCCAGTATTTTTCCACCTCAGCTCTTGGTGGGTCTGACCGGTTGTTGTTCCCCTGCCACTGAGAGTACACCTTGGCTGGTTCAGTGGAGAACAGCTTGTTTATTCTCCTGGCCTCTTCAACCGGGTGGCCAGAGCTGTTAGTCGCTGTTTGGCAGTTTCGAGTGCCTCTGGTATGGAGAGTGAGTTGTACTTCCTGGGTGCCCCTTTATTCACCATGTTCCCTTTCTGTAGTTCAGCTAGCTGGCTAACTTCTCTCCGTGCTGCCTTTATCTTGGCCTCTAATCGTCTCTTCCATGGTGGATACTGTTTATGTCCCGAGCCCACCTTGTGTCCAAGCATCTCCATGATTACTGTTGCTGTACTGTGTATCAGCTTGTTGGTCTCAGTGATGGTTCTTGTGGAGATTGTCTTCAGAGCAGCATTCACATCTACTAGTAGATCTTCTGAAGGTACTTGGCAACTCAGCTTCGGTATTCGTCGGGGGCTCCAGGTTTCCAGTTGGGTCACGATCTTCCTTCTCAGGTCAGCAGCTCTTGTGTTGAGGCTGTTAGCTGTTGGGGCTTGGTACCCAATCTCTGGTTGTGGGGATGATGATGACATCTCCCCACTGACCTGTCTTCCTGGCTCCCCCTTGCCGTAGCATCGTTGTTGTATTTCATTAATCTCTAGTTGTGATAGTAGATTTCGATTACGGATGTTGGAACACTGGGCTAATAGCTGTTTCTTTGTTAGCCTTGATTGTGGGTTTCGAAGTATCCAATGGTCCCACATTCGCTGCATGTATCCCCTCTCTCTGTGATTGCTTGTATAGTAGCATTCCAGCAAATCCGTATTTTCTGTCCTCGTCCATCGATGTCTTGTTCCAGTAGCCCATTTCTTATCAGTTTGCCCTGGTTCCCTAGCAACTGATGCAGACCTTGTTGACCCGGGCGACATCTGAGCCAGTATGACTCTATCAGTTATGTCTTCAGTTATGTCTTCACTCATTCCTGAGGTAGGCTGATATATCATGAGGGGTTTTTGCCTAAGGACCCTTACTGGATGATGTTTTGCCCCGACCGGAATTTGAACCCCAATCTCCTGCATCATAGTCAGTGAGCGTTACCACTGTACTATCCAGCTGATAGTCTGGATATATATATATATATATATATATATCCAGCTGATAGTCTGGATATATATATATATATATATATATATATATATATATATATATATATATGCAGAAAAGAGTTTGAATTTGTGCTATCATTGGGTTATCACTGTAAAATCCAATAAGTAAACCTTACTTTAAAAAAAACATGGAAACCGATTGCCTTGAAAAATCAGACTAACGTGGACTGGGAATCTAAAGCTGAGCTTACAAGCAATTCCTCAAATTCTAAATTACTTAACCACCACAGACTTAAGCTTAGAACCATGTATGCTCAACACATCTCAACTCAGCAGAAGATTTTTAAGACTTTGCAATTTTGGTGGTAGTTTGTTCTGACCCAAGCCAAGCATCACCTTTTGAATGAAATTCAATGTATTTTTCATTGATTTGGGATAATCAAGGTGTAAGGAGTATGATAACCCAAACAAGATACAAAGTGCTTCAGGCAAACTTTTGAGATCATTCATTACCAGCCTTCCCTCAATGATGATGGCTGAAGACACTGGCTCCAGGTGGATAAGATTTGGATCAACTGGTGTGTCATCATCAATGACTGTCAGCAGGCCAAAGGAGACTTGTGCCCACATGCCATCACCATCAGTAACCTGTAAAGCAAATAGAAACACAATGACAACAGTTAAAAAATATATGACTGATTAGTTATTAGTGTCCAGACTGCTTGTAGCTTTACCCTGCTGAAATATAAAATAAATTAATGGTAATGCAGCTGCAAGTAATCCAAGCTTTGTGTTGATCTCTTGGGGATGTCATCAGCATTAAATTAATGACACAAAAGACAAACATAAAAGCAATTTTCAGCAACTTGTATTACATCCATGCAAACTTACCAAGCAGGTATTAAAGAAGCCACCGGGGTCATCACCCAGAAGAACTGGGAGGCTGTGGAGTACCAGTGTGCGCATAGCAGTCACATCTTGTTTCTAGAAGTGAATAAAGAGCCATACAGTGACATTACACATCATTAATGTTACAGTGGGAAATCAACGTTTCAGTGTTTCACTTTGTGGTTAACTAAGTTGATTCTGAACTTAACTGAATAGATCATGCCATCTTCAACTTTTATGGTATAGAATTTCAGTGTTGTGTTGCATCCTTGCCTCTTTGTTAATAATATAACCAGTATTGTATTGTGTCCATGACTTACAACTATTCTATTAGTATCGCAGTGCACAATACTGTATATATACACCCTACTCACCCTTAAATCAATCTGTTGCAAAAATGCATTCAGTGTCTCTCCAACACCTCCCCGTTTGGTCTTGAATATTGAGACAAATTGTGGAGTATAGCGATCAAGGGCTTCAAAAAAGTCATTCAGATTTGTTGCAGCAACCTGTTGAATTCTGAGAACACCTAAAAACAGTTAGTATTTTTTTTTTTTTTTCTTTTTTAACAGACATCTAATTTTTTAGGTTTGTTTACCTGACATGTTTCGACGTATAACTTCCGTCTTCCTCAGAGTGTCTCCGGATGTTGTTGGTGACGCATCTTTTATCAGCTGATGTTTCTGAAGGCGTGGCCTTCCTGTCTGGATTGACAGGTCGGTCACGCCTTATACTGTCTGTTCGTCCCCTGCAAGATGGCACTCCAGGTATGGGAGAGCATGTATGCTCCCTCATCCCGGTTGATGGTCCTCGGGCTTCGCTTACGGATCTCCATGGCCTCCCTGATCCAGCGCTGATGTTTGTTATCTTCTGTGCGGATGACTCTGGCATTCCCCCAGTCCATAATGTGATTTTCCCTTTTGCAATGATCTGTTATAGCTGACTTATAATTTTCCTGTTGTGCCTTTTCTTTTATTGTTCGGGTTTGTCTTGTAGCTGTCTCCTTTTCGCACTCTTTCTTATGTTCATTTTTTCTTGTATTGAAACTCCTTCCTGTTTCCCCAATGTAAGTTTTATTGCATAATTGGCATGGAATCTCATATATGGTGTTGCATCTGTTGTCCGGATGTATTCTGTCTTTGGGATGAACCAGGATCTGACGGAGTGTTGTGTGTGGTTTGACAGGTGTGTTAATGTTGTGTTTCCTCATTACTCTTTGAATGCGTTCAGTTATTCCCCTGATGTATGGTAATGTAACTACTCCCCTGTGTTCTTGTTTGTTAGTTTGTTTTTTCCCTTTCTTCTGTGTTTTGTTGTTCTTAACCTGTTCCGCCCCTTTGGATATTGCCCATTGTGGATATTGACATGCCTTCAGTGCGTGTTGTATATGTTGTTCCTCCTGTTCTTTGTCCTGTGAATCTGTAATTATTGCTGTGCGTTCATGTAATGTTCTAACTACTGATATTTTGTGCATTATGGGGTGTTCGGAAGTCCAGTTTAAATATTGGTCGGTGTGTGTGGGTTTCCTGTGTACTTTTATTTTGATGTCCCCATCTTCCGTGTGTTGTATTTTCAAATCCAAAAATGCTATTGACTGCTCTGTCTCTTCTTCATGTGTGAATTTTATATTGCCGGTATTGTCTATGGTGTTGAGATGGTCGGTGAGCTGTTGAGTGTGTCCCCTCTTCACTTTTTCCAATATGTCGTCCACATACCGTTTCCAGAGTGTTGGTCTGTATTCCGATGGTATTGTAGTGAGTGCTTTCTGCTCCAGATCTTCCATGAAAAAGCCGCACATGATGGCTGATAGTGGGTCTCCCATGGCAAAACCTTCCTTCTGTCTGTAAATTGTATTCCTGAACTGAAAGTATGTGGATATGGCGATGAATTGAAGGAGCTGAGTGATGTCTTGTACAGTGAGGTTTGTGCGTTTCTTGAGCGTCCTGTCTGTTTTTAATTTGTCTTGTACTACCTGTATGGTGGCTTCCGTGGGTGTTCTGGTGAAAAGAGATATGACGTCGTGTGATATGAAAACTTCATCTTGCTGCATTTTGATGTTTTTTAGTTCTTCTGCCAGTTGTTTTGAGTTTTTGCAATGTTGGTCTGTGAGTCCTAGTAATGGTTTAATTATTTCGGTGAGTGCTTTTGATAAGTTGTATGTGACTGAACCAATGCTGTCTACTATGGGGCGTAATGGTGTTCCTGGTTTGTGTATTTTTGGTGTGCCGTAAATCCTGGGGATGACGTTGGCTGTGGGTACTAAATGATTGTAAGCCTGCTTGTCTATTTTGTTTTCTTTGAGTAGTGGTTTGAGTAGTGCTTTAAGTTTCTTTTTCTTGTCTTCTGTTGGGTCTTTTTTTAATATTTCAAATGCGTTGTCACTGAGTAATTCATTCATTTTTCGTTCATATTCATCCGTGTCCATAATGACTGTTGTCCTGCCTTTATCTGCTGGGAGGATTGTGATATCTTTATTTTTTGATAACGTTCTCATGGCTTTGGCTTCCTGTTTTGTGATGTTACTGGGTGGTGGTTTGGCCGTTTTCAATATACCAGCTATTGCGTTTCTTAGTGCTGCTTTTTGTCCCTGATCCTGTATTTTCTCACATGCTAATTCAGTTGCCAGAATGAATTCATCGTGAGGTATATTGTTCGGTGTGACAGCGTAGTTGAGTCCTTTTGCCAGTATACTGCGTTCTGCTTGTGAGAGTTTGTACCTTGATATATTATGAATCCATTTTTCGTTGATGTGCGCGTGCTCCGGTTCTGCCTTCTTTTTCCATGCGATGAGTTTGTCCAGTTTTCGTATTTGTCGGGTTTTTGTCATGGTGAATTCCTGTTCGTGTATGTCTGCCAAGTGTCCGTGTATTGCCATTTCCATTTCCTTGCTTTGGGGAAACCGGCGTTTGAAAGTTTCCGTCTCCCTGTGTAGTTCGCTGTTGATATTGTTTAGTTTATCCGTTGTGCACCGTATCCGTTCTTTTACCAGAGTCATCCGCACTTTCCTGATCATCTTTTCCGCGTTTCTGGTTGGAATCGGGTTCTTGATGTTCAGGCTGGCCGGTACCACTTCTTCATCCCGGCAGCGCAGATTGAACCTCAGGTGATTCCTGTAGCGTGCCCGTTTCTGTGTCAGTCTCTCTAGGCGGCGAAACTCCTTGATGCTTTCGTCTCCGTAACTAATTCTTAATATTTCGATTACGTTCATTATGTCTTATATTAAATATAGTTAGTATTTTTTTTTTTTCTTTTTTAACAGACATCTAATTTTTTAGGTTTGTTTACCTGACATGTTTCGACGTATAACTTCCGTCTTCAGAAACATCAGCTGATAAAAGATGCGTCACCAACAACATCCGGAGACACTCTGAGGAAGACGGAAGTTATACGTCGAAACATGTCAGGTAAACAAACCTAAAAAATTAGATGTCTGTTAAAAAAGAAAAAAAAAAAAAAAATACTAACTATATTTAATATAAGACATAATGAACGTAATCGAAACACCTAAAAACAGTAAAATACACTGTGAATATGCAGCAAGGAAAGGAATTATAAAGATACACTAGGGGAAGAAAACACTAAAAGTAGCATTTAAGCTTGCTTTTGATATGCCATAAATACATAATCATATAGCTGTCCATGTGTAGCAGGTTCAGAGATTTGGAAACACCAAGTAGATAATAAGACACAACAATTTATATGAAAACTCTGGCCATTTTCAACCCTGTTGTTCAACATCAAGTGCTGCCAATAGGAAAAAGAAGATTTGGTAGAAGATGGAAGAAATAGTGAATGACAACTACATAAAGCTGACCAGTGGGGGCAAATAAGCTTAGTTTCAGCTAACTTGCCCCCATTGTTTAGCTTTAGCTGCCAGTTCGCTATTCGGTCTATGTTGTACCAAATCTTATTCTTTTCCCTTCAGACAGCATTCTGTGATCTGAAACAGCCTGAAAATGACTAGAGTTTTATTTTCTTTTAATCATATATATGTGAACACTTGCCTGTCTTTCTGTAAAGAGAGCTGGCCACTGTTCCTTCAGTGTTTCCACTGGAGTTTCGGCCTCCACTATCTCTTGTCTCCTCAAAGAAAAAGTCTGATCCATTTTTGATGCAATTATGGTAGCATTTGGGTTTCTTTTTTTCATTTCTTCATCAAGCAAAATCCTCACTGCTTCAAGGGTTTCTTCACTCTGTCTCTCTGGTAGTTCAGGTAAGAAATTGCGCTCACATCTTTTGGGCCTTTTGAGGCCTCTTGACACGGTCCCTGGGGTCCCTTTGCCACTGTTTACAGAAACCTCCACACATCCCGCTTTCCGTAATTTTGATCTAAAGTTCCCCATCTTGAAGTAAAGACTATTCTTCCAGCTCAAACAACCATCTGTAGATCCCGCTTCAGTCAGGCAGGGATGTTTGGCAATCAGTGCTCATGCAACTGCACGAAGCCAGTCCTCATCTGGATAGGTGTCGAATTTGTAAATTTCCTCTGCCAACACATGTAGGATGTTGTGTTTTATGTCCCAAGGACACTTGAATGTTTTGTTGTCTTTAAGATAGGCCAGATTTGCCTGTCTTAGCCTGAACTCAACATCAACTGAAAAAATAGGGATGCTGAAAAACTCCGGCCAGGCCTGTGTCCTTGATGATGATGGTACTGTATAATAACTGTCAGCAGAGCTGATGGAGATGTCTGATGAGTTGCTGGTTAGCTCTGGAACCACAGATGTTAGTAATGGAACCACTTTAACAGTAGCAGCAGCTGGCACATTATCCATATTGTCCAAGTTACATAAAGCATTTCCAAAGTCTGGGCCCTCATACAATACATTGTAGGTTGAAATTGGGATTAATTAAATTATAAATTATGTAATAATTGATAATTGAATTAATCAATTTATAAATAAAGATCAGTCTCATAAAATCTTAAATTGTTAATCTTAATACTCACCGTGAATGGTTACATTCAAGATTAATGGTAGCTCTGCATTAGATGGGAAACCCAGTTGTATACAAAAGCTAAATTTTGAAGGAAAAAGGAGTTCTAAATAGTTGACCTTGTGAATAAACAACAGGAACAAGTAAAATGTAATTCAATTTGATTAGCTTTTATTTGTCTACTACTCACTAATAATAATCTCACAAAATACATTCAATGTCGGGCAAAGGTAATAACAAGACAAAACAATGGAACAATTACACCTGGACCATAAATTTAAGGGAAAGAGAGAGAGAAAGAGATAGGAAAAGAGAATCCCTTGTGTGTGCGTGTGTGTAGGTGTGTGTGTGTGAGACTAGGGCAAGCCGATGCATGCATGTGTGTAGGTGTGTATGTATCTGTGGGCAGATGCTAACGACTAGCCACTCTGGCAATGCTTAAACAAAATGGCGGTCAGTGCCTAGGTGTCGTATCACAGGTAACTCAATGAGGGAGGTACCAAAATGGCGTCGGGAAATATGGCGCCTGCAGGCCTAGTCGAGAACACAAGCCTACCAGCTAGCGTATCACCCTGAGGTAGCTAGCAATAAGTTGCTAAGGAGAATCTGACCACATTACAGCTGGATCCAAACACTGTACTTAACAACAATTTCCAACAGACTATCTAGGCAAAGAACTCAACGCGAGAGAGAGAAAGAGTGAGTGTGTGTGTGTAATAGGTGTTGGATGGAGAGAACTAGGCCTTGTAGCGGTCCAGCCTCAGAGCTTAAAATAACAAACTTGTCGCTGCGCTGCTAATCAGATAGGGAAGCTAGCAATGGAGTTAAGGAAAGATATCATGCAAGATACCCTGTCTAACAAGTTCAAAGAAAAAAACAGAACCAAAACAAACAATAAAAAAAACCAAACACCTTCCGTGTCTGAGCGGGTATGCTAAACAGCTCAAAGCTTAAACATGACCCTAACAACCATCTGAATAAGCTACAAATTAAAATTTGCCCAAGTGCCTACTCAATGCGATGGAAGTTCGTTCTCCGATGTCCGCGCTGAGGGTCGCGGTCCGAGGAGAGGAGGTTAGCGGTGAGTTGCGTCCAACCGCGGCTAACGAAGCAGGGAGATGGAGGCCTAGTTGGCCCACGGTGCTTCGGGAGAAACCTCCGGTGATGCGTCGACGAGAAAAAGGCTGAGAGGAGCGAAGCTGTCCGCAAATGCCTCTTAGCGTGGAAAACTACTTAACTGTAGTTAAACTTTGCAAAGGTTTAGAATCAAAACCACTATATCACTGAAACTTAGCGAGTCGTTCAAAAGTTCGGCCGAAACTAATTTGAACAGGCTGTTCTCAGACAATAGCGGTTAGTCTCAACACTGTAGGCGAGTGTGCCAACAGTCCATCCGACCACTCCAGTAGCCAGAACACAAGAGGACGAATCGAGGCGCTCTCGATACAGTTAAAGCAGTTCCACTTTACGTCACATCCGGGTGGAGCGCGCAAGGAATTGTGGGATCGTTATAGGGGGTGCTGGCAAGTTACCAACATTCCCCCCTTGGCCATAGGTGCTGAATGGAGTGATACCCTATGGGCACATGGTGCTTAGTCCGCGACCCACGGTCCCTGGTAGTTCCACAAAGAGGTAGTTCCACAAAGAGGTAGTTCCACAATGAGGTAGTTCCAAGGGTCCTTTCTGTGAAAAGTCTTTCAGACACAGTTCATCTCATCTCATTATCTCTAGCCGCTTTATCCTTCTACAGGGTCGCAGGCAAGCTGGAGCCTATTCCAGCTGACTATGGGCGAAAGGCGGGGTACACCCTGGACAAGTCGCCAGGTCATCACAGGGCTGACACATAGACACAGACAACCATTCACACTCACATTCACACCTACGGTCAATTTAGAGTCACCAGTTAACCTAACCTGCATGTCTTTGGACTGTGGGGGAAACCGGAGCACCCGGAGAAAACCCACGCGGACACGGGGAGAACATGCAAACTCCACACAGAAAGGCCCTTGCCGGCCCCAGGGCTCGAACCCAGGACCTTCTTGCTGTGAGGCGACAGCGCTAACCACTACACCACCGTGCCGCCCCAGACACAGTTCAACAGTTTAATTCATTTCATACAGTCCATAAGATGCATAGGCACTTGGGCATGAAAGCATAGGCACTTGGACATGAAAACAATTACACTATGGCTACTTAACTACCTTCTACATACAACATTTCACACAGCAAACAAACAAAAAAAATAATAATCAAAACTCCATAAAAGAAAAGGGAAAAGAGGGGTTAGTTAGTGTGTTAGCAAGCCTACTCTTCAAGAAAGTTAGTGGAGGCCTTAGGCCTGATGGAGAATCGGACAATGCCACGATCTAATTTCTCAGGTGCGTAGATCGTTTTGTCCAGTTTGCGGTGTAGTGTCAGTATGTACCTATGTAGAGTGATGGCTATGAAGACTGTGATAACCCAACCGCTAGCTAGAAATCCCAGCGCAATTCGGCTTATTAAAGATCCTTGATCGGACGAGGGGTTTGCGCGGTTATTCAAGAAAGTGGTAGCGATGCCAGTGGGCTTAAGATTGAATTGCACGGTTTTGGTCCCTTCCAGCAGTAGTTGTGCTTGGAGGGTGGAGTTTATCTCAAGTTCGTGACCTGGGAAGGCATCGGGCATTTCTATCTCGGTCTCATACTGGTCAGCGCTAAGGTGATGGAGGGTGATGTCACGCACGTGAACAGTGGCTCCTAGTGGGACACTTAGGAGGGAGGTTTCGTTAGGGATCTTCATTCTAGTGGCAGTGTTATGTTGATCATATGATATCAGAATCTCAGTTTGGGGAGTGTTGATTAGCCACCGATTACCAGCTCTTTCTACTCTAGTTCCTATTCCTTCATCTTTAATAGACAATTTGCCTGCACACTTCTGATCGGGGACTTTTGTCAATCCACAGAGACGGTCTGTGGTGTCTCGGATAAAGGGATTGCTGGGGCAGACCCAGTGGATATCTTTGGTAGAGGTGCACATGTCTAAGTTAGGGACGAGGTAGATAGAGGGGTTGTCATCGTGATAGGCTATGGTGGGAGGTGTCTGCAAACGTACGTGTACGTCATTGTTCCAGAAACCTACATTAAGGACAGATTTGATTCTGTATATGTTTTGCCGTTCAATAACGGGGAGATTGAGGATGAAGCCTATTTCTAGGTTTTGAGGGTTCACAAAAATGGGAATAGCACTGCCAAGACTATAAGCCAGATGAATCTGTGATGAGTAAACATTAGTCGTGGTAGTAGATCGGAGTATGCTGTCAACCATGCTGAGGGGTATCAAATATGGTGGGATTTTACCTCCACTCAGGGTGCTGAGAGAGCTACTTCTCTCATCAGGTCCTGCATTAGGTCTCGGATTACTCGGACGTACTTGACTTCGCTTCTCATGATTGTCACTAGCCTGTCTACGGCATGTACTGTGTTCTTGATTAATGTAGAATGCATGTTAATGGTTAGTATGGTTCCCTGCAGGGTTTTGCCTAGGCCCTGCAGCTCCTCCTGTTGAGTTAGTAGTCTACCCTGGATTTCTGGCATTTCTTCCTTAAGAATGTTCATTTCTCGTTTGACCACAGTCAGGCTAACGGTGTTAACGGCAGAGAGGCCCATTGAGAACAGAGAGCCGATGGCGGATGCAGCAGTAAGTAGTCCTCCGAGGAACCGTTTAGGGCGTATTTTGCCATTGAGTTCCTCCTCAGTGCCTATGAACTTCTGTAACTGTTCGAGCATGTGAACTGTGGTACGCTTGGCGTGTTCGATGTTGGACCCAATCTCGGAGTCAGGCCCGGTTTCGAGGTTTGTTTGTGTGGGCGACCTAAAATGCTTACGGTACACGTCCCAAGGATCGAGGCGGGTGTACACGCGCTGGGTGTGGACGCAGCAATTGGTGAGGAGCAGTCCTGGGGCATCTTGGAGAACGATGCCGCTCGGCGGACCTGGTTCCACTATGTTACCGGCCAGTGTGGTCTGCAGGACTAGGAAGATGCCGAGGATCCAGAGAGGGGCCATTCTGCAACATACAGGAGTTTGTTATTCTGATTTGAGTGGTAACAGGGGTGGTTACTTATAGATGCACGCTTATGGCTTGAGAGGCATGCAACTAAGTTGGGCAGGCTATAACTTATTGTTTGTCCACCCCCCTATGGAGTGTGGACTGCTCAAAGAGCTTTATTTGGTTGCTATGGACCCATCTATACGAAGGCGCCTGGCTGGGCTTCGAAGTTTTGATGCGGTAGGCGATGGGGGACAGTTTACCGACGATTTCGAAAGGACCGGACCAACGGGGTAAGAATTTTCTGGCTACTCCTACCGGTTTGGTGAAATTGAAGTATAGGACTCTGTCACCTACTTCGTACTCACGGTGTGTCGCCTTTCTGTCGTAGTAAGCTTTCTGGCCTTTCGCACTCTTTTCGAGGTGTTCCTGGGCCCACGCAAATGTGGCCTGCAAGTGGCGTTGCAAGTCGGTGACGTACTGGTGTGCGGTGTACGCAGTGGCAACGCTTAGGTCCTCTGGTCGGTAGAGGAGGTGTAAGGGAAGAACCATTTCACGGCCAGTCATCATTTCGAACAGAGTGACTCCGGTGGTGCGGTGAGGAGTGGATCTAATGGCCATCAGCACCAGAGGGAGTTTGATGTCCCAATCTTTGCCATGGTGGCTGATATACTTGCGAAGCATGCTCACGATGGTTTGGTTGGCGCGTTCGACCTGACCGGAAGACTGAGGATGATACGCGATGTGGAATTTTGCCTCGACTCCGAGCATCTCCCACAACACTCTCATGACCTCTGCGGTGAAATGAGTACCTCGGTCGGAATCAATGGATAGGGGCAAGCCCCAATGGCTGAACACATGGTTCATAAGGAGGAGAGCGGTGGTCTCTGCGGTTTCGTTCGGGGCGGGCAAGCATTCCACCCACTTCGTGAACGCACAAGTGACGGTCAGGAGGTACTTATTACCTCGAGCCAATTTCGGCACCGGTCTGACCCAGTCTATCTGGAGATTAGACCAGGGGAATGAGATGCCTTTGCTTTGCAGTGGGGCGCGGTTCAACGGTTGGGCTGGTCGGAATTGGCAGCAAATCAAGCACCCTTTGACATACTCGGTAACATCCTGAATCATGAAGGGCCAATAGACAATCTTTTGGAGTGTCTGGTAGGTCGCCTGAGCGTTCCTATGGCCCCCGCATGGGCTGTCGTGAGCGTACTGCAACATGACCCCCCTATGATCTGTGGGCACGACCCACCGGGGAGGTCCCTGGTTGCGTGGTGTGTACACCAGGAGTCCTTTCTCGAGTTTTAAGCTGTTTTTGAGATTGTGAAGGTGATTTAAGTCTCGGGACTGTTGCAACTCTTGTGGGGAAATTGGGAACGCCACGGGGTCCACAAGGAACTTACGGATTTGGTGGATCACGGGATCCCTTTCCTGCATAGACACCAGGTCGGCGTCCTGGGGCACTCGGCCGAGTTGCACTGTTCCTGCTTGGGGTACTGCATCAGTTTGACCTGCTCTAGCCTGTCGGCGAGTAATCGCGGTTACGTTATGGCGTGGCGTCTCGGGAAGCCATGACGGCTGGAATTCCCAAAGGGGGCCGTCTATGGCTCCCGCTTTGGCGAGGCCATCTGCCTCATCGTTACTGACTTTGTCAGGTCCTGGGACTTGAGAATGTCCCTTCACCTTCTTCCAGTAGACGCACATTCCCTGTTCGGTTACGAGTCGATCGCATGCTAGGAAGAGTTCGGAGTGTTTCACTTCCTTGCCCCTTGCGTTTTTCATGTCCTTCACCTTCCACGAGGGAAAGTGTGAGACGAAGCTATGCCTGGCATAGTTTGAATCAGAGCAGAGAACTAACCGCTTGATGTTCGCACGGGCAGCTTGTTGCAGGACGATGAGCACGGCTGCTACCTCCGCATATTGGCTAGTCTTAGCCCCGAGTTGATGTTGATATTTCCCTAGTATAGGGCTGTTCGCCCATACGATACCGACACCAGCTTGGACTTTGCGTTCATGATGGAATGAGCATCCATCTATGTAAGCGGTGGGGAGGTCTTTGCAGACGTTCTCGTCATAGTAGTGGTGGTCGGAGGGGAGAGCAGGTACAGTTGTTAGTTCGGTTTGATCTGGACTATTCTCGCAGTCGCAATGCTGGCATTCCACCAGGCCTCGGCCAAGCGCCATCTTGTGGTTCTGGGCGTACTTCACCTCGACGTCGTAGCCCTGTAATGCCATCATCCAAGCTGCGATGCGACCGTTCGAAACTCTTCCCTCTCTCAGCCTCTGGCTGTTCAAGAACGAGACCGGTTGATGATTGGTCTCTATCACCACCTTCTGGCCACCAATGTAACTGTGAAAGTGTTCAACGGCCCAGACCGTGGCCAGCAGGGCTTTTTCGCAGTCTGAAAATTTCAACTCCACAGCACTGAGGGGCCGACTAGCATATGCTATGACACGGTGATCTTTGTCATGCTGCTGTGACAGTGCGGCGCTCAGGCAGTGGGTGGAGAAACTAGCCTCCAAGAAGAACGGCTTGTCTTTGTTGGGATACGCGAGGCAGGGAGCGGAGCAGAGCTTCTGCTTCATGCTCTTGAACGCGAGTTCTTGAGGGTCACTCCACTGGAAGGGTTTATCCTTTCGGAGGAGCTCGGTGAGCGGTCGTGCTATCTCTGCATAGTCCTCGATGAACTGTCAGGAGTAGTTGCAGACCCCTAAGAAGCTCCTGAGTTCGGGTACGTTGGATGGGGCTTTAATGTCTTGGATAGCCCGCACCCTCCCCGACTGGGGTTCAATGCCATCTGGCCAGACGCACAGCCCAACGTATTCGACTTTGGTGCGACACCACTGCCCTTTGGTGACAGAGAGCTTCACTCCTGCTCTGGACAGCTGAGACAGAACGTGGCATATCTCTTCGAGGTGTGCATCAAAAGTCTGTGACCTAATGAGGATGTCATCAACATAGATCAAGTTGCCACGAGCTGCGGCATCGCTCATTGCCTTATGCAAGAAGATGTTGAATTCAGCGGGGGAGTTTGCGTAGCCGAACGGACATCGGTTGAAAGTTAGCTGTCGGTTCCCAAAGGAAAAGGCCAGCTTGAGCTGGTCAGCTGGATCCACGCGCATGGTCCAGAATCCACTCGCCACGTCGGCGGTGGAGAAGAACTTTGCACCCTTCACCTTGGCAAGTTCTTGATCCAGATGGATCATGGGCCATCTTGACAAGGGCACTTGCTTGTTCAGCTGCCTATAGTCAATGGTGAGACGCCACTTGCCGTTCGGTTTCAGCACCGGCCACAAGGGGGAGTTGTAAGTCGAGTTACACTCGTGAATGATCTGCTTTTCCAGCAGAGTGTCCAGTGTTTCTTGTATTGAGTCGTATGCGGCTAACGGGATTTTGTATTGCCGCACGAACGTCGGTGGAGCATTCGGATCTGTTGGGATTCGGACGGTGTGGATGTCTGTGACTCTGCAATCACTGGAATCTCGCGCCCAGATCGCCTTGAAGTCATAGAACCGTTCACGGAGCTGTCGTCTCTGGGCGTCCGTGGTCAGGCTGTCAGCTTTCACCAGCTGTTGTTGAACTTCTCGTTCGAAGCCTGGGTACGGTTCACCTAAAGCTGAATCAACGACCTCAGTTGCAGGGGTGATGTTGCTCGATTGCATGGCAAGAGCGTACACCAGCATGTGTTTCGGGGTGTCAGTTTTGGTCATGACTATGCGCTCGTCGCGAAGCATGTCGTGAGGTTCGACGCGGATCATGTGGAAAGGAAGAGTAATCCAGAGAGGTTCCACTGGATCGGAATGAGTGTCCGGCATTGGCAGCTCACCGATGACTGGAATGGTGAGTTCAAAGTCATGGAATGCCTGTTCTATCAGAAGGCCTAAAGGCCGATGGGCGGGGATCGTGATGGCGTCCCGTGTGGAGTTTTGAACCAGGAGGTAAGCGGAACGATGACTCACTTCAAGCAGCGGAGTCCCACACACGGCTAAGTCGAGCTCCATGAAGAATCTGAGAGGCTGGAAGAACGCCTGGGAGCTACGAAACTGTTGGTCTTTCATGATGACCAGCTTAAGAGGGGAACCAGCAGTCCTAGCGGGAATGACAACGTCGAATTCGCTAGCGACATGGCAGGCTTGGGGAATCATTTGTCCTGACTGCATTTGTTCCGGGTCAGCTTGGAAAGGGTGCTTAGCGGCGTCGGCTTGGGTCCAGATGACCCAGTTGACTAGGTCCAGTTGGGCTCCCAGTCTGACCAAGATGTCTGCCCCGATGACCAGTGAGACAGGAAGTCCGGGGACGACACTCAAGAAATGAAGAAATTCTCTCTGACCGATGGCGAACGACATGGCGCAGACGCCCGTGGCTTTGGTGGGGCTCTGTGGTTGTTCGGCTGACAGTAGCCGGTGGCTCTTCTGCACAAAGACAGGGGAAGGAGTGCTCTGACGCACTATGTCGAACCACGTTTGGCTGATGGCTGACTTCTCTGACCAAAGCTCTAACCTGATGCCCGGTGCCGTGACGCCGTTGACAGTAATGTTGCCAGATATCCAGGGGTAGTACCTGGTTGGGGCAGATTCGCCAAGAAAGCAAAGGAAAGACGGGTGGCCATCAAGCGCGTTGCGGTTGAGAAGAGTGTCGGTTGAGTTTGGTGCTTCTTGACTCGGCTCAGGGTGGAGCGGAGTGGTCTCGAAGTTCTCGGGGACCTGCCCTGACTCAGCTATCGGTGGAGTAGCATCCACGCTAACTTCATCGCAACGGGCTCGATCATGATGACGAGGATCTGGGGTCTGTGGGGATGCGACCTGGGCCCACAGTTGCCCATGACGACAGTCAATGAGGGGCGCTAGCCTATCTAGTAGGTCTTGGCCAATGAGGAACGGTTCTACCCCAACAGAGCAGATGTAAGTGGGGTGAGTGATGGACATGCCCTGGAACGTGAGTTCTAACCATGCAATGGTTGTTACTGGGGCTTGATTCTGGGTGAAGCTAACCAAGTTGACGTCACAACGTTCAGTTCTGATGGGTCTACCTTGCGCGCGCCGCGCATCAGAAACCTCTGCGAAGACTTTGGAACACATCAGGGTGATTTCCGACCCGGTATCCAAGAGAGCTTGGAGGGAAACGTTGCCTTCTACCACCACTGGGGTATAGATACGCTTGGCGTTGCCTTTCCTAACCAAATCTCCAAGAAACTGCGTCAGGGGTGCATCCTGCGGGTCAGGCTTCACTACCGGGGGGGTGGTTTCAACTCATCGCTGCCTATTGGGCAGGGGTCCTTTCCCCACCCCACGAGGTAGACACGTGGTGGTGGGGATGGGTCCCGGCCTAGTCATGCTGACGGTTCGTCCCTGTTCTTGCTCGGCTTACCCTTCCTGTTCTTATTGCTCAGCAGTTGTTTAACCCGTGCTAGTTCGGTCCTCAGTTCTGCCATCCCAAGCGGCTCTTGGTTGGCTTGTCTAATCTGTGCTAGTTCGGCCCTCAGTTCTGCCATCCCAAGTGGCTCTTGGTTGGCTTGTCTAATCTGTGCTAGTTCGGCCCTCAGTTCTGCCATCCCAAGCGGCTCTTGGTTGGCTTGTTTAGCGGTAGCTAGCTTAGGGCTCTGCTCCCTTCGAGAGGAGTTGCAATGGGGCCTTGACTGTCCGCTATTCTGAGATTTAGGGCCGTGACTGCCAGGTTTGCGGTTACCTTGCCCTTTGGCGTTGGGGCCCTGTTCCCCCTTGGCTCCAGCTTGTTGAACTTTCCAGTTACCTTTGGGTTGACTCGACGTCTGGTGGCCGGGGTTTGGGTTCGCCCAAGGGGGTCCGCGGTTTGGGGCTTCACCCCCTTCTAGGCCTAAGGACTGACCTTCCTGCTCATATAGGCTGAGGACTCTGGGATCATCCTCGTGGCGGTCCGTGGGTCGGACAAAAGTCTCCCACGTTAGTTGTGCGGTGCGACGCATTTCTCTCATAGTATGGGGGCGCTGGCGACACGCGAGTGTTACTTGGTTACGGATGCACAGGTGAAGGTTATGGAGGAAGAGGGACTTGAAGTTGCGATCTTCCTCTAGCCCAGGCTCGCTTCTGCCCTAAAAGTATGCCGCGCGGAGCCGACGGTAGTACTCGCGAGGGTGTTCACTTCATTTCTGTCTGATTAGAATGGCACCCATCGTCGCAGCAGTCTCGTCCTCGTACAACGAGTATTCCTCTTTCAAGTACTTACGTATTTTCTTGTAGTTGTCGAGGACTGACTGCGGTAGGGTCTCAACGAATGCTCGTACGCCACTACCTAAAGTTTTCCAGACTAGTCTGGCCTTTTCATGTGACGTAGCCTCTGGCAGGTCCAGGAGGCTACGTTCGATTTCCCGGAAATAATCATTAACGCTTCGGTGTCTATGATTTTCCGGCTCAAAACGCTCTATGTCTTTCGCAAGGATGTAGATTTGGCGGATCCTAGTTTTGCGTTCTGCGACGAGGCATTTTGATTTTGACCCGTAGGGGTCCTCGCTGTCTTCGCTACTTGAGCTGCTCTCATATTGCCTATGTCTGCGTTTCGGCTTGTAGGCGGCCTCTCCATCAGAGGAGTCTAAGGGTACGTAGCATGGCATTTTCTGTGGGCTAGAGGCTGCAGTGATATTGAAGCGCGAGGGGGTGTAGTGGGGAGTAAAGTAAAAACTCCCAGCGCCACGAGGTGGCGATCCCGCGGCTTTCACGCGAGTTGAGCTTGAGTGCGGTGTCTGATCTACCGTTCTAAGCTCAGGTTCTTCCTCCTCCAGAGCGGAACTCTGTTCTTGGGAGGGTTTGGCCGATCCCTCATCTGAGCGACGTGCTTGTGTCACTTCTTCTCTGAGGCATTCTATTTCGCGCTTTAGTTCATCTTGTGTGGCTCTCAGGCCCACGAGGTTACTCTCCACACTTTCTGCTCTCCTTTGAGCTTCGGCCAGTTGTCGTTTTAGTGTTCTTTTCTCTTGTTCGAGGGTCATACACACATGTTCCATTTCCTTATAGTAGATCATGAACAATTTGGGTAGCCCTTCTGGGAGAGTCATAGTACGCTCCTTAAGTTCCCTAACGGCTATGTGTATTTCATCAAAGCAAGCCTTTTGGTCCAGATCACAGAAGTAATTTCTCCTATCCTCCGGGACGTGGCCTAAATCGCCTACAACGTTGAAGAGAGAGAGGAGGGGCCCTTCTGACTCACTTGATGGGGAATGCGACATTTTGTTCGAAATGTATTAATTAACTTAAAGGAAATTAATACTAGGTGTTGATTAGGTTAGAATTTAATTTAATCCAAGTTGCTAAATAATTGATTTGTGGTTTCTTAGCTACTTTGTTTTTCACCAATGTTTCACTTGTATTAATTAGCTCAATTAATAATTAGTTAACAATAATGATTATTATTAATAATATTAATCAAGTACTTGGATTATATATTACTCTAATGTACTAATCAATTAAACCAGTTTATCAGCTAACTGTGGTTGACAGCTGAATTTCAGTTCTGTGATTAACACACTGTTAATGATTCACCATTAAAGTCACCTGTGTTATACCTTGGCAGTTGATTTTGGGTATACAGCAGTTTACAAGTTATTGTTGAGAAATTCACAAGGTCATTAAACTATTTCTCACATGGGGCACCACTTTAATGTAGGTTGAAATTGGGATTACTTAAATTATAAATTATGTAATAATTGATAATTGAATTAATCAATTTATAAATAAAGATCAGTCTCATAAAATCTTAAATTGTTAATCTTAATACTCACCGTGAATGGTTACATTCAAGATTAATGGTAGCTCTGCATTAGATGGGAAACCCAGTTGTATACAAAAGCTAAATTTTGAAGGAAAAAGGAGTTCTAAATAGTTGACCTTGTGAATAAACAACAGGAACAAGTAAAATGTAATTCAAATTGATTAGCTTTTATTTGTCTACTACTCACTAATAATAATCTCACAAAATACATTCAATGTCGGGCAAAGGTAATAACAAGACAAAACAATGGAACAATTACACCTGGACCATAAATTTGAGGGAAAGAGAGAGAGAAAGAGATAGGAAAAGAGAATCCCTTGTGTGTGCGTGTGTGTAGGTGTGTGTGTGTGAGACTAGGGCAAGCCGATGCGTGCGTGTGTGTAGGTGTGTATGTATCTGTGGGCAGATGCTAACGACTAGCCACTCTGGCAATGCTTAAACAAAATGGTGGTCAGTGCCTAGGTGTCGTATCACAGGTAACTCAATGAGGGAGGTACCAAAATGGCGTCGGGAAATATGGCGCCTGCAGGCCTAGTCGAGAACACAAGCCTACCAGCTAGCGTATCACCCTGAGGTAGCTAGCAATAAGTTGCTAAGGAGAATCTGACCACGTTACAGCTGGATCCAAACACTGTACTTAACAACAATTTCCAACAGACTATCTAGGCAAAGAACTCAACGCGAGAGAGAGTGTGTGTGTGTGTGTGTGTGTGTGTGTGTGTGTGTGTGTGTGTAATAGGTGTTGGATGGAGAGAACTAGGCCTTGTAGCGGTCCAGCCTCAGAGTTTAAAATAACAAACTTGTCGCTGTGCTGCTAATCAGATAGGGAAGCTAGCAATGGAGTTAAGGAAAGATATCATGCAAGATACCCTGTCTAACAAGTTCAAAGAAAAAAACAGAACCAAAACAAACAATAAAAAAAACCAAAACACCTTCCGTGTCTGAGCGGGTATGCTAAACAGCTCAAAGCTTAAACATGACCCTAACAACCATCTGAATAAGCTACAAATTAAAATTTGCCCAAGTGCCTACTCAATGCGATGGAAGTTCGTTCTCCGATGTCCGCGCTGAGGGTCGCGGTCCAAGGAGAGGAGGTTAGCGGCGAGTTGCGTCCAACCGCGGCTAACGAAGCAGGGAGATGGAGGCCTAGTTGGCCCATGGTGCTTCGGGAGAAACCTCCGGTGATGTGTTGACGAGAAAAAGGCTGAGAGGAGCGAAGCTGTCCGCAAATGCCTCTTAGCGTGGAAAACTACTTAACTGTAGTTAAACTTTGCAAAGGTTTAGAATCAAAACCACTATATCACTGAAACTTAGCGGGTCGTTCAAAAGTTCGGCCGAAACTAATTTGAACAGGCTGTTCTCAGACAATAGCGGTTAATCTCAACACTGTAGGCGAGTGTGCCAACAGTCCGTCCAACCACTCCAGTAGCCAGAACACGAGAGGACGAATCGAGGCGCTCTCAATACAGTTAAAGCAGTTCCACTTTACGTCACATCCGGGTGGAGCGCGCAAGGAATTGTGGGATCGTTATAGGGGGCGCTGGCAAGTTACCAACAACATCATGTTGAATTCGTACTGCAAATGACAGTGTCCTCAAACAATTAAGTTCCTCTACAGTTTGTGGCTTCACGTCCAGTGGCAATTTTTGGATATCTTGATCGGTGACAATCACTCTGATCTTGAACCTTTCCATGGCCTTAGGCAGAAAATAAATTTTTTTTAAAGCACATACCATATAAACTGGCTGAATTTGTTGTCACACTGCCACCCATATTATTGAAAGAATGCTTGATTTCTAATGTTGGCCTGGTTACGCACACAAACTTGAAAGCAAATTTGATTACCTATGACAAATTGAGGATTTTTTTTTTTTTTTTGCGGGAGGGTATAACTTAAAGGGGAAAGCCGGTGTGAATCAATCCATAGCCCTGTTGTTTGGGCTCACCGAGTGCTGTCATTAGGAAAAAGAATGAGAAAATGTGATACAACACAGACATAACACTGAACCTGCAGCTAACACTAACTGAATGGGGCACAGAAACTCATTTTCCTATGCCCCATTCAGTCAATGTTAGCTGCTGGTCTATATTGTATCAAATTCTCTCATTCTTTTTCCTACAGACAGCACTCAGTGACCTCAGACAACTGGGCTATGGATTGAATCACACTGGATTTCTCTTTTAAGCAAATACAGTACCATAAATTTACTCAGCACAAAACGTGACGTTTCAGGACCACATATGTGTTTCCTTTTACTTTGTACGCAGATAAGGGGAAAACATCATTCAGCTCAGACAACTGAGTCACAGTGAGACCCCCTGCTCCACTACAGCACAGTTCATAGGCACGGAGATGCTCAGTGTACCAAGATGTCAGAAGCCTGCAGACAAACGGAATTTCTGTGTTGATAACTACAATGCTTGTGATCTGCCTGAACTCTGGGAGGCCTGAGAATTTGCCAACTGAACTGATCATATCTGCACTGTACTGAACACCATGAACACATGCATATGATGCCACCAACACGGTACTCTGCTGGCCATTTTGCTGCTGTAGCAGACTTTGAACAATGTCAGGAAAAGATTTGACCATGACAGACTGGACCTTATCAATTTGCACAGCAGGCTTGAAAAACATTGAGGAATCTAAATGGAGACCCATAGTTTTTTGATGTCTCACAGCCAAGGTAAGAGCCACATTCTTGAAATTCCAAGTGTCATGTATGACCTGTTTGAAAAATGTGTGTTTCCCCTCAAAACGCATGGTCCATATATTTATGAGAGGTCCAAAGGTCTGAACCATCTGAGGGTAATGTTCGATGAAATGATGTTTTGGAGGAAGTTTGAAACTGGGAAATGTTGTCTGCAGTACGTCTCTATGTTCAGAGATTTTACAATCAAGGAAGTGGATCAACTCATCAATGAAGTGTGATGACATTACAATCTCCACTATATCTTTAAGAAGCATCAGTGTCTCCCATGCTTCATCTCCCTCAGGGATACTGTGACCCATCATTAATGGTACTAGCCAGAGGAGAGACCAGTTTTCATGTCCATTACCCCCAATTGTTCCCTTTGACATGAAGTTCTTTGGAATTTTCTGAGGTTGGTCAACTTTATCTGAGAAAGTGTATGGAACCTTTCGAATGGCTTCATTCACAGAGTCTAAAGAAACATACTTCTTAGCAATGCAACTTTGAAGACATAGGGCCAGTTCTACTGGCACTACACCCTCCAAAAATCATGTAAAATATCAGGTGGAAAACCATCCACCACATGAAAGTATGTCAAGTTATCACTCAATGGACATCCCCTTTTGACACCGTAATGTTTTGCCATGGTATGGTCATGGAGTACTTATTGCACATGCGTATCAAGGCTCTCTCTTGTCCTGGGCTAGTGTAGACCTGATCTAACCTCCTTATCCTGCACATCATTTCGATGACACAGACAAAAACGACAAAAGCGATCTGCAGCAAAACTCTCCTGGAACCCTGCCAAAGAGTGAGCACCTAAGTTGTCTGCTGATACAACCCCGATTCCAAAAAAGTTGGGACAAAGTACAAATTGTAAATAAAAACGGAATGCAATGATGTGGAAGTTTCAAAATTCCATATTTTATTCAGAATAGAACATAGATGACATATCAAATGTTTAAACTGAGAAAATGTATCATTTAAAGAGAAAAATTAGGTGATTTTAAATTTCACGACAACAACACATCTCAAAAAAGTTGGGACAAGGCCATGTTTACCACTGTGAGACATCCCCTTTTCTCTTTACAACAGTCTGTAAACGTCTGGGGACTGAGGAGACAAGTTGCTCAAGTTTAGGAATAGGAATGTTAACCCATTCTTGTCTAATGTAGGATTCTAGTTGCTCAACTGTCTTAGGTCTTTTTTGTCGTATCTTCCGTTTTATGATGCGCCAAATGTTTTCTATGGGTGAAAGATCTGGACTGCAGGCTGGCCAGTTCAGTACCTGGACCCTTCTTCTACGCAGCCATGATGCTGTAATTGATGCAGTATGTGGTTTGGCATTGTCCTGTTGGAAAATGCAAGGTCTTCCCTGAAAGAGACGTCGTCTTGATGGGAGCATATGTTGCTCTAGAACCTGGATATACCTTTTCAGCATTGATGGTGTCTTTCCAGATGTGTAAGCTGCCCATGCCACATGCACTAATGCAACCCCATACCATCAGAGATGCAGGCTTCTGAACTGAGCGCTGATAACAACTTGGGTCGTCCTCCTCCTCTTTAGTCCGAATGACACGGCGTCCCTGATTTCCATAAAGAACTTCAAATTTTGATTCGTCTGACCACAGAACAGTTTTCCACTTTGCCACAGTCCATTTTAAATGAGCCTTGGCCCAGAGAAGACGTCTGCGCTTCTGGATCATGTTTAGATACGGCTTCTTCTTTGAACTATAGAGTTTTAGCTGGCAACGGCGGATGGCACGGTGAATTGTGTTCACAGATAATGTTCTCTATTCCTGAGCCCATTTTGTGATTTCCAATACAGAAGCATGCCTGTATGTGATGCAGTGCCGTCTAAGGGCCCAAAGATCACGGGCACCCAGTATGGTTTTCCAACCTTGACCCTTACGCATAGAGATTCTTCCAGATTCTCTGAATCTTTTGATATTATGCACTGTTGATAATGATATGTTCAAACTCTTTGCAATTTTACACTGTCGAACTCCTTTCTGATATTGCTCCACTATTTGTTGGCGCAAAATTAGGGGGATTGGTGAGCCTCTTCCCATCTCTACTTCTGAGAGCCGCTGCCACTCCAAGATGCTCTTTTTATACCCAGTCATGTTAATGACCTATTGCCAATTGACCTAATGAGTTGCAATTTGGTCCTCCAGCTGTTCCTTTTTTGTACCTTTAACTTTTCCAGCCTCTTATTGCCCCTGTCCCAACTTTTTTGAGATGTGTTGCTGTCATGAAATTTCAAATGAGCCAATATTTGGCATGAAATTTCAAAATGTCTCACTTTCGACATTTGATATGTTGTCTATGTTCTTTTGTGAATACAATATCAGTTTTTGAGATTTGTAAATTATTGCATTCCGTTTTTATTTACAATTTGTACTTTGTCCCAACTTTTTTGGAATTGGGGTTGTACATACAAGACAGTGCCTTTAATACTCTCTGCTAACTGCTCAACATAAACACCATGTTCCCCAAGAATAACAAGATCCTGAATGAGAGGATGAAGTACTTCCTGATAGCCATGTTTTTGTACTGAGCTATTCTTACACAACAGAGCAAGCTGGATAGTGTGGAGAGCTGACAAGTATTTGGAGTCAAGATTAGCTAGTAGCCAATAAACAGCACACGTCTTGTGTTTTTTCTTGGATGTTCCCAGTGGATTTGCCACTTCAAATTCATCTATATATAACCCAAGAATAATCCTAAATTCATTCACATTCAAAAGAGCATCACCTGTGAAACAAGTGCACGGCTCGAAATTCGCAGTGGTCTGGTCGCCCAAGGTGACTTAATTTGTCATTTGGCGGGTAATTCCTGTCATTAGCCAGCCTGGCTGGCTAGTTGAAAATAAAAAATATATATGAAGCGAAGATTCAGACACACCGTCAACTAAAGCCGCCACATATTAAGTGTGTGCCGTGTCTGTGTTAATCGATGTGTTTATCGGCAGGACGGAAAATACCGAAGAATTCCGAATCATATCGTGTACGAGTCAGGCTGTCATTTTTTTCACTACTGTGCATGCATATAACGCATCTCGTTGAATATCGCAGTAATCACGTGTAGTATTGGACCAGGTGGGTGGAGCACAAAAGCATTGCAGGCCAGAACTGAGTTCTCAATGAACTATTTATTGCTAGATTTTCAGCCTTTTATCACTTCCCAGCCACATGCGCGCACGCACGCGCACACACACACACACACACACACACACACACACACACAAGTGTTCTGGTTAGGGAGAGCTCCCTTTCTCTGCTCTCCTCTCCTTTTAAAGGGCACAGTCACTGGGGAAGACACACACACACAGGTTAATCCCCATCAGGTGCAATGATTCCACCACTTACCTTCCCTGACTCCACCCTCCATTCACAGACCGACGCTTGGCCACACCCCCGCTGCCACATACCCCCACTGCCTGACTCAGGCCGGGGAGCCATCTGGCTTGTAGCCGACCCCCCCCAACGGGAGAGGAAATCTGGCACGACCATCTGTGCCCCCAGCCTGTGGACCACCTTGAACTTAAATGGCTGGAGTGCCAGATACCAATGGGTGATCTGCACGTTGGCATCCTTCATGCGGTGGAGCCACTGCAGGGGCACGTGATCTGAACAGAGGGTGAATGGGCGCCCCAGCAGGTAGTAGTGGAGGGCGAGGACTGCCCATTTGATGGCGAGGCACTACTTTTTGATTGTGCTGTACCTGCCCTCGCGCACCGACAGCTTCCGGCTGATGTACAGCACTGGGTGGTCCTCCCCCCCCCACCTCCAGGCACAAAACAGCCTGAGTGCTTCAGCAATACTATGTGCTGAGATACTGCGAAGAGGCACTGCTTCCGGATATCGCGTTGCATAGTCTACCAGAACTAAAATAAAGTGATATCTTCATGTTGACCGATCTAATGGCCCGACGAGATCCATCCCAATGCTTTTGAACAGGTTCTCGATTAATGGCAGAGGGCGCAAAGGCGCTTTTGGGATGGCCGCGGGATTTACTAACTGGCATTCGCGGCACGCCGTACACCACTGTAGCATGTATCGAGTGTGGGTGGAGCACAGAGGATGGCAGGACAACGTTTGGAGGCAGACAAGGCGATTTATTTTTACAACTTTTCAGTGTAAATAAATTCATTCACACACATACACTCGTCTGATCCCGGGTTGTGCTCCCTCTCCTCTCTCTCTGCCTCCTTAAATAGGGAGCGGTTACTGGGAAAACACACAAACACAGGTTAATTACAGTCAGGTGAAGCGATTCTGCCACTCACCTTCCCTGGCTCCACCCTCCTGTCACAGACCGGCGCTTGACCACGCCCCCGCTGCCACATACCCCCACCGCCCGACTCAGGCCGGGCGCCCGTCCGGCCCACAGCCGACTCCCCCCCCTTGACGGGAGAGGAAGTCCGCCACGACCATCTGCACCCCCGGCCTGTGGACCACCTTGAAGTTGAAGGGTTGGAGTGCCAGATACCAACGGGTGATCCGCGCGTTGGCATCCTTCATGCGGTGGAGCCACTGGAGGGGCGCGTGGTCCGAACAGAGGGTGAAAGAGCGCCCCAGCAGGTAGTAACGGAGGGTGAGGACCGCCCACTTGATTGCCAGGCACTCCTTCTCAATTGTGCTGTATCGCCCCTCACGCACTGACAGCTTCTGGCTGATGTATAAGACTGGGCGGTCCTCCCCTTCCACCTGCTGGGACAAAACGGCCCCCAGCCCTCTGTCCGACACATCGGTCTGCAACAAAAAAGGGAGAGAGAAGTCAGGGGAGTGTAAAAGTGGCCCCCCACACAGTGCAGCCTTTACCTCAGAGAAAGCCCGCTGGCACTGCTCCGTCCACTGGACCGGATCTGGCGCCCCCTTTTTAGTGAGGTCAGTCAGCGGGCTGGTGACGTCCGAATAATTAGGTATAAACCTACGATAGTAGCCAGCCAGCCCCAGGAACTGTCTCACCCCCTTTTTGGTCTTGGGCCTCAGGCAGGCCACAATCGCTGCTGTCTTATTAATTTGGGGACGCACCTGCCCGTTGCCCAAGTGGAAGCCCAGATACCGTACTTCCACCCGCCCAATCGCACACTTCTTCGAGTTGGCAGTGAGTCCCGCCCGCCTCAGCGACCTAAGGATGGCCCTCAGGTGTTGTAGGTGCCGCTGCCAATCATTACTATAAATTATGATATCATCTAGGTAAGCGGCCGCATAGGTGGCGTGGGGCCGGAGGACCCGGTCCATCAGCCGCTGAAACGTAGCGGGCGCCCCAAACAGCCCAAACGGAAGTGTGACGAACTGGTGTAAGCCGAACGGTGTGGAAAAGGCCATTTTTTCCCGGGATAATGGAGTCAAGGGGATCTGCCAATATCCCTTCGTCAAATCCAGTGTCGAGTAAAAGCGAGCCGTGCCTAGTTGATCGAGCAGCTCATCAATACGAGGCATTGGGTACGCGTCGAATTTAGACACCACGTTGACTTTTCTATAGTCCACACAGAACCGGACCGACCCGTCGGCCTTGGGAACCAAGACCAGCGGGCTGCTCCAGTCACTGTGGGACTCCTCGACGATGCCCATTTCGAGCATGGCCTGAAGTTCTTCCCGAACCACCTTTTTTTTTGTGTTCGGGTAGTCTATATGGGCGGCTACGCACTACCACCCCCGGGGGCGTCTCTATGTGGTGTTCTATGAGGTTAGTGCGACCGGGCAGGGGCGAGAACACATCCAAAAACTCGGCCTGCAACTGGGCGACCTCCGTGAGTTGGGTCGGGGAGAGGTGGTCTCCACAGGGGACCGGAGAGGTACGTGATGCCAATGACCCTTTAGGACCTCCGGCCCCAGCTCCGCCTTCTCCGGAACTACCGACACCAACGCCACAGGGACCTCCTCGTTCCAGAGTTTCAGCAGATTGAGGTGGTAGATCTGTAGTGCCCCCTCCCTGTCCGTTCGCCTAACCTCATAGTCGACGTCCCCGACTCGCCGTGTGACCTCAAAGGGTCCTTGCCACCTGGCGATTAATTTGGAGCTCGACGTGGGCAACAGGACGAGTACCTTATCTCCCGGAGTGAACTCTTTAAGGCGCGTGCCCTTGTTGTACAGGCGGGCTTGCCGTTCCTGGGCCTGCCGCAAATTCTCCTGAGTTAGGTGGGTGAGCGTGTGGGGTTTTGCGCGCAGATCCATAACGTACTGAATTTCGTTTTTGCTCGGTGAAGGTCCCTCCTCCCAATTTTCCCGCAGTACATCTAAGATGCCGCGCGGCTTACGCCCATATAATAATTCAAATGGGGAGAACCCCGTGGAGGCTTGGGGGACCTCTCGCACTGCAAACAACAAGGGTTCGAGCCACTTATCCCAGTTACGTGCGTCCTCACTTACGAATTTTTTGATAATATTCTTGAGCATGCGATTGAACCGTTCAACCAAACTGTCCGTCTGTGGGTGATAAATGCTGGTGCGGATCGGCTTAATACCCAGTAGCCCATACAGTTCGCTCAGTGTTCGTGACATAAACGAGGTGCCTTGGTCAGTCAGAATCTCTTTTGGGATTCCAACCCGGGAGATGACGTGGAAGAGGGCCTCCGCAATACTGTGTGCTGAGATATTGCGAAGAGGCACTGCTTCCGGGTATCGCGTTGCATAGTCCACCAGAACCAATATAAAGCGGTACCCTCGTGTTGACCGATCTAATGGCCCGACGAGATCCATCCCAATTCTTTCGAACGGGGTCTCGATTAATGGTAGGGGGCGCAAGGGCGCTTTTGGAATGGCCGCTGGATTTACTAACTGGCATTCGCGGCACGCCGTACACCACTTACGGACGTCGCCGCGAATCCCCGGCCAATAGAATCGGGCCATTATCCGGGCGAGTGTCTTATCCTGCCCGAGGTGTCCAGCCATGGGATTAAAGTGAGCCGCCTGAAATACCAGTTCCCGGCGGCTCTTTGGAATTAACAATTGGGTGACTCGCTCTTTCATCTGAGTGTCCTGCGTCATTCGGTATAACCTATCCTTCAAAATGGAAAAATAGGGGAAGGACGGGGTGGCGCCTGGCTGGAGCGTCTGACCATCGATTACTCTCACTTGGTCAAACGCGTGTCGCAGAGTCTCGTCTCGCGATTGTTCCAGTGGGAAATCCGCGAGGGATTCCCCAATAGAAAGAGGAGGGGCCGGTGGCTCCTCACTCTGTCGCGGAGATGACGTAGACGGCTCTGTGACCGCAGCTCCAGCCAAAGCGACACCGGGACCTTCCCCTGTTAACCGGCAGGACCCACTCTTTACTAGGCGTGCCATTAAACCCCGAAATCCCGGCCAATCAGTCCCCAAGATCAAAGAGTGGGTAAGGCGAGGATTAACCGCCGCCTTCACTATCGATTTTTCCCCTCTGAAATGTATGTGGACCGACACCAACGGGTAGCTGTGAATATCCCCGTGCACACACACCACCTTCACCCCTTGTGCTCCCCCCAATGCCTCGTCTTGCACCAGGCTTTGGCGGATCGAGGTCTGATTGCAACCTGAATCCACTAACGCCTGATATGTAGCCCCTTGTACACTTACCGGTATGCGATATGCTCCGGCCCGATTGAGGGCAGCCTCTGGCGTGTCGGGGATCCGCACCACCGCCCCCACTTCCATCGCTGCACACTGTTGCTGCAGGTGGCCCAGTTCCCCGCAGCGCCAGCAAACCAGCCCGGGCCTTCCCTCTGCAGCTGTGTTCTGGGGCTCACTCACCTGAGGGGGGGGAGAGACAGACACAGAAGGGAGAAACGGGAGGGCACCACAGGTGCGGCGGGCCGGCTGGGGTGGAGCCGGCCCCCGCCTCCGCGGTGGGGGAATGGGGCGAAGATGGGACACGGGAGGAGGGGGGGAGAAAGAGAGAGAGAAGAGGAGAAAGAAGATGATGTCGTCCGCTGTTCTGCCGCCGGAACAGCTGCCAGATGATCCTCCGCCAGTCCTACGGCCTGATCCAGCGACGCCGGGCGGTGGCACTGGACCCACTCCGCGGTTCCAGCTGGTAAGCGGGCGATAAACTGTTCCAGCACCACCTGGTCGATGATTCCCTCGGCGTTGCGATCTTCGGCCCTCAGCCACCGCCAGCAGGTGTCCCGGAGCTGCTGGCCGAACGCGAACGGGCTGCCGACTTTCTCCATCCGCAGCGCGCGGAAGCGCTGGCGCTGCTGCTCCGGCGTGCGCCCCACGCGCTGGAGGACAGCCCTGCGAAGGTCGGCGTAGGCCAGCCTGCAGTCGGCGGGGAGCTGTAGTGCGGCCAGCTGCGCCTCTCCCATCAGGAGGGGGAGGAGGCGCGCCACGCGCTGCTCCATCGGCCACCCCGAGGCGTCGGCGACCTGCTCAAACAATGTGATGAAAGCCTCGGGGTCATCCTGCGGGCCCATCTTGGTCAAGGTGAAGGGAGATGGGCCTGCGGCCGGGGCGCTGGTGGACCCCGCCGATGCGAGGAGACGCCGGAACGCCTCTCGATCTTCCTGCTGGGCCAGCACCAGGGCTTCAAAGCGGCGCTCCTGCTCCTTTCGGAGCATGACAAGTGCCTGGTGCTGGCTCTGCTGAGCCGTGGTGAGGGCGTGGACCAAGTCCGCGAATGGGGAGGTTTCCATGGGGCTGCTGTGTTGGTGCCCCACCTTAATCCCGGGTTTCGGCACCACTGTAGCGCGTATCGAGTGTGGGTGGAGCACAGAGGACAGCAGGACAACGTTTGGAGGCAGACAAGGCGATTTATTTTTACAACTTTTCAGTGTAAGTAAATTCATTCACACACACACACTCGTCTGATCCCGGGTTGCGCTCCCTCTCCTCTCTCTCTGCCTCCTTAAATAGGGAGCGGTTACTGGGAAAACACACAAACATAGGTTAATTACAGTCAGGTGAAGCGATTCTGCCACTCACCTTCCCTGGCTCCACCCTCCTGTCACAGACCGGCGCTTGACCACGCCCCCGCTGCCACAACCACCTACGGACATCGCCACAAATCCCTGGCCAATAGAACCTGGCCATTATTTGGGCTAGTGTCTTGTCCTGCCCTAAGTGTCCAATCATGGGATTAAAGTGAGCTGCTTGGAATATAAATTCCCAGCAGCTCTTTGGGATTAAAAGTTGGGTTATTTGTTCCTTAGTCTGAGTGTCCTGCGTCACTCTGTATAATCTATCCTTAATAATGGAAAAATAGGGGAAGGACAGGGTGGTGTTTGGCTGGAGCATTTGACCATCGATTACTCTCACTTGGTCAAACACGTGCTGCAGAGTCTCGTCTCGCGACTGCTCTAATGGGAAATCTGCGAGGGAATCCCCGAGAGAGGGAGGAGACTGCTGCTCCTCACTCTGATGCGGTGATGACGTAGACAGCTCTATGACAGCTGCTCCTGCCAATGCCACTCCGGGACCTCCCCCTGCTGAACTATGGCAGGCCCCACTCTTCACTAAGTGCGTCATTAATTCCCTAAATCCCGGCCAATCAGTCCCCAAAATTATCGAATGGGTAAGGCGAGGATTAACTGCCACCTGTACTCTAAATTTCTCCCCTCGAAACAGAATGTGGACCAACACTAAAGGGTAGTTGTGAACATCCCTGTGCACACACAACACCTTCACCAACTGTGCTCTTCCCAATGCCTCGTCTTGCACCAGGCTTTGGTGGCTTGATGTCTGATTACAGCCGGAGTCCACCAAAGCCTGATATGTATCCCCTTGGATACTCACCGGTATGCGATATGCTCCGGCCCGATCGAGGGCGGTCTCTGGAGCGTCGGGGATCTGGACCACTGCGCCCACCTCCATTGCCGAGCACTGATGCTGGCGGTGCCCCGGTTTCCCGCAGCTCCAGCATACCGGCCCAGGCTCTCTTTCTGCACTGGTGTTCCAGAGATCACTCACCTGAGGGGGGGAATACATAGACACAGAAGTAGGAAATGGTAGGACACCTCAGGTATGGCGGGCCAGCTGGGGTGGAGCCGGCCCCGCCTCCGCGGTGGGGGAATGGGGCGAGGGCGAGGAACAGGGCTGTTCCACGGGCCAACCCCATGCCTCGGCTGCCTGCTCGAAAAGAGTGAGGAAGGCTTCGGGGTTGTCCTGCGGACCCATCTTCGTTAGGGTGAGGTGGGGATGGTCCGTGGCTGTGGTGATCGGGGCCCCCACTGACGCGAGCAGGTGCCGGAATGCCTGGCGATCTTCCTGTTGTGCCAGCACCAGGGCTTTGAAGCACTGTTCTTGCTCCTTCTGGAGGGCAATCAGCGCCTGGTACTGGCTCTGTTGGGCTGTGGCGAGGGCATGGACCAGGTCCTGGAAGGGGGAGGACTCCATGTGGCCGTTCCCTTCTGCACTTTCCTGGGTTTCGGCACCACTGTAGTATTGGACCAGGTGGGTGGAGCACAGAAGCATGGCAGGCCAGAACTGAGTTCTCAATGAACTATTTATTGCTAGCTTTTCAGACTTTTTTCACTTCCCAGCTGTGCGTGCCACGTGTGCGCGCACACGCACGTACGCACAAGTGTTCTGGTTGGGGAGAGCTCCCTTTCTCTGCTCTCCTCTCCTTTTAAAGGGCGCGGTCACTGGGGAAGACACACAAACACAGGTTAATCCCCATCAGGTGCAATAATTCCACCACTTACCTTCCCTGACTCCGCCCTCCATTCACAGACCGATGCTTGGCCACGCCCCCACTGCCACATCATGTTATTAAATTCAATAGATGTGGCCACATTATCGCCCATTTAAACACGTGGTTTTTTTTTGTTGTTTACATCTACATTTGCCAAAGCTACGTTGCGATGTGGAATTTTCTGAAAGGTGTACAGAAACTGCCAGAGACGGGGACAAACTGACCTCGGTCTGAAGAGGAGAAAAAGGCCACCGATAAAGCGTACGAGAAGGAGAAACGACAAAGGACTTATAAGCAAACGTGGGAGCAGGGTAGGCCTTGGCTGCGATACGATTTTTATGGAATAATTAATTTTTTTCAAGTTGATTCCTAGTCAATATGAAGCTCCTAATACTTTCTCTCTCATAAATGGTTAAATACAGAAAGCATGTTGGACATATTTTGGATGCTATAGTCATGATAGTAAGTATATTTGTTTTCAATACTCATACACCAAGTTGCCAAGTTTTCCAATATATTATTATTTGTTATTATATTATGGTGCTCTGTGTTGTTCTCATTTATGTATTTAACAACAGTATCAAAATACTTGGGTCTTGAAATAAATGCACATTAGTCATGAACAATTGTAACTACTCTCTTTTTTGCATTATTTTTGACAGAAGGAAAATTCATACACAAACAAATTTTGGCTAGTTTATTTTCTGTTTGGCTAGTTACTTTGGAAGGTAACTAGTCTGGCTGGCTGGTGAAAAAATATATGAATTTCTAGGCCCAAAGTGCCATCTCTGAATGAGTGGTAGCCTTCAGATAAGGTCTCTGTATGCAGCGCCTTCTCCAAGATGTCCTTATGGCTTAACAAGGTCTGCAGCATCTTCACTATGGGAACATAGACAACAGAATTACCATTTTAATCAAGAGGATATTCAACTGGCATAACAACTGTGAATTCTTGTGTAATGTAAGTTGCTCTCTTGCTAGCTGTTGATAGAGATCCATCTGTATCCGTGTGTTTCAGCAAGACATTATTTTGTGAAACAGCATTCATAATTTCACTCACTACATAATTCACATCCACATTAACACAATGCTGACTGATAATCTCTTGGACTGCAGTTCGTAATACTGGCTGTGAAAGTAACTGAATCTGATTAAGATGCTGAGTTACTACCTGGACAGCATAGTCAGGTACTTTATGTGTAGGATGGTTTGCATTTCCAAAAACAGTGAAGCAAGGTTACGTTCTAGCTGAGATTCCAGATCCATTATGCTATCTGCAGAGTCCTCAACTTCACAAAGGGTGTCATCTTGTGAAGATGTCTCTTCCCCCTCTTCAGAATGTTGATCCTCTGATTGTGAAATGACTGATCTGACTTCAATTTTGAATGGAGTAGTGCACCCACTATGCATTCTACTTTTGTGTGCATTAAATGTTGAATACACACTAGTATGAAAATCACAGCCTTCATATGGGCATGGAACTTTCTGCTTTAGTTTTAAATGACTACGCACGTGTGGAAAAATCTGCTTCAGTGCAGGGCTCCTCATATTCACAAGCCTGACAGTGGAACACTGTCACTGGTTTACTAGCTTGGCCAATGTCTGCCTGAGAGTGCCATTTGGATAAATGGACTTTGAGTGCATTAAATGACTGAAAAGTGCATAAACAATCCATGTGAAGACAAGGTATTGGTTGTTGCTGAGTAAACCCGCCATGTCTTAGACAATAATGCTTAAATAACTGGCCTCTTTTGTCTGATGAAAAAATGCAATGCTTACATTTCCAATGCATGCTTACACCATCTTCTAAATTTGCAGCTAACCTTAACTTTGATTCCGAATTCACTACCTCGTGCTTTTAAATTCTAAATTAGCTGCCAACTTTGAATTAGACAGTAATTTAACCAACTGTTAATGTTAAGATGTCTTAAAAATTATTTCCCTATGATTGCGACACGTGTGTTGTGGTGGGGGGAAGGGGGGGGCCATTGATCGAACATTAGCTCTTTAGAACCAAAAACATGCCCAGACAAATTCTAACAGTTGACCAACATATCTTTACAGCTTACCACAAAGGCTTCCGAAAGGAAGAGGTCTGATGTTTATTTTTTATCTTCTAAATGCTTTCAACAACGATTCTGCAGAAGAGCAAAATGAAGAGGCGAAAATTGAAATCACACCCCTCCAGCGCAGTAACATCTTCTCAGTCGCATGCACAGACTTCTTCAAATTTCTTCGTCTTCTTCCCTGCAGATATGAATGCAATGGCGCCTCCTAATGGTAGAAATATGTCACTGTTGAGGTTACTTGTCTCAAACAAGTTGACCTCAGTCTTATGAAGTAACATGCTTTTTTCGTCCTGGAAGTAACTGTTCCTTTACCCACATCATTAAGATGCACACATTTGTTGCTGAAAGTAAAGTAAACAAGGTTAATGCAAGGTCATATATATATATATATATATATATATATATATATATATATATATATATATATATAAGGTCATTCATCCAAGTTTGAGGAGTAATTTTACAAACTGCTGCTATTTCTGAAGATAACTGTGCATAGGCCTTAGCAGTGTCTTTCCCAATGCCCTCCATAGTATGAACAACTCTCCAAATCTCAACAACAGCTATGGTTATGCCATACTATTGAGCTAGAGCTGCAAACAACATTGAGTTGGACTAGTGACAGCTTCAACATTACTAAAAAGATCATGTTTTTCTCCAAGATGTTTTGGACCTGGGGTACGTCTCAGGGCTGTCATTACATAAAACCAGCAACATGATCCCGTCCAATTAACAGATAACACATGATAAGCATGTCTGCCACAGATGAATAGAGTACCATTGTATGCCAGCTGGTCTCCCACACACACCTTAGCAAGAAAGAATCCCTGTGTGTGCCTGTAATGTTCTTCACACATGGAGAGTCATCATACAAATAATGAGAATAATATATTTTTGCCTACTTGTGGACCATTACCTTCATTCTCAAAATAGATTAAGGCTATGGACCCTTTTCAGTCACGTGACCTTCGTAAACGCGACCGCCATTTTGGACATGTAGTGGACTTCAGCTCGAATCAGTTTGAATGCGAGGAAGGCGACAAACGAAAAACATAAAAGAAAAAGGAGCGAGATGCAGAAAACACCTTCACTATCCAGCGATGTAGGGCATTTACAGGGCGAGCAGAGGGAGAGGTATTTGCAAAAATTGAGGTTAGCAGGCTTAGAGAACGACGTTTACCTGCTTCCACCAGGATTGTTCACTGACGTACGGAAGTACACGAAGCCCTCGTCTTTACCTGACTTCGGCCCACATGATCTGTATACCTATGTCGTTAAAAACCCATCGCCATACACATACACGCCAACGTCCGAGGTTCCGGAGCGCGGTCCGGCTTGCTCCCGGAGTGCTCCGGCCGAGGTTCCGGAAGGTGCTCCGGCTTGCTCCAGGAGTGCTCCGGCCGAGGTTACGGAGCGCGCTCCGGCTTGCTCCGGAGCAAGCCGGCACGCGCTGCTTAATTTGAGGGGAACCTCGGCCGGAGCACTCCGGGAGCAAGCCGGCGCGCGCTGCTTAATTTGAGGGAGAGCAAGCCGGCTCGCGCTGCTTAATTTGAGGGAGAGCAAGCCGGCGCGCGCTGCTTAATTTGAGGGAGAGCAAGCCAGCGCGCGCTCCGGAACCTCGGACGTTGGCTCCGGCAGCTATTTACACTGGATCCGGTGTAAATAGCTCCCGGATCATAATTACAGTAAACTAGTAAATACAGTAAAGGAAAAACTTGAGACTGAAAGGTTTTAACAGTCATCCAAATGACTGAACGTAAACATTGCTACAGTAACATACCAGCTACTTGTTGACATTAGCTAGTCAACAATAGCTACTACAGAAGAACAAAGAGGTTACAATGGGTTATTTTAGCCTATTTGGTTACACACTCGCCGCCACAGAATGTTAACAGCAATGTAATGCCTTTTCTGGCTAATTTTATTCGTCTTACCTCCAACAAAGTGGTCACTACACAAGCGTTGGTATGCCGAGGGCTGCCAATCTGTTAATGGCCGCTATCCATCTTCTCCGTTGGGATCCGATAAAATGATAAACCTTGCCTTGTTTGTTGATGGTTACTACATCCAGGTGCACAACAATATAGTGGCATGATGGAAGTCTTGCTGAAAGTAAAAACTTTCTTTGCTGCCGTTCCTCAATGTTGGCTGTGGTAAACTACTGGTAGTACATGTCCAAAATGGCGGCCGCGTTTGTCGTGACGTCACGTGAAAAGGGTCCATAGGCACATAAGCTAGTAGAATGGCCTCTCTTTTAGCTGTCACTGGTTTGAAATGGAATGTAAGATTTAGTTGAAAAAAAAAGTGGGTACTTGGTTCTCTTAAAAAATAGTAATGTGTTATCTTAAGAAGAATGGAATGGTGATTTGTGGATATATTTCAACACTCCAGGGTAAAAGGCTACAAATACAATACTCTCTCTTCTCAGGGCTTTTGCAAAGCAATGAGCAGCTATCAAGAAAGTATTGTCTCCCACCAATCCAGCATCATAGACCTCAGAGTTACCTTGGTAGTTACACACTATGAATAAGAAAGTTAGGGATCTCATTGTCTTGTGATGTATGTCACCTCTTGATTATATGTGTGAATTCTCTTACAAATTATTGCTTCTCCAAAAGCACTCACCACACTCAACAATATCAGTGTAGACCTGTACACCCTCTCTTTCTGAATCTGTTTAAACTCAAAGTACACAAAACCCCTAATGAACCCTAGACTATTTTCAAGGTAATTTTACTACCTTTACTTTTAAGCTCTTATCTTGATCTTTGTAAGGGCTGTATCTTGTTTAGGCTACACAGATATCCCATTATTTGATATGATAATTCTTGCATATTTTTATATTAACCTTTATAACAAGGGAAAAAAAGAGAGCATTATATGAAATTGTTTTTACATGTATCTCACTGTATAAAATGAATAAAATGCTGGCAGGTGAGATCTCTTTTCATAATTGTGTAGGGGAAATTGTATGGAATCTGGTAATATAAGAACATGATGGTGAGATACTCTATGACTTAATTTGCAAATGTGTGCTTTGTGCCTAACAGAAATAAATGACATTGTTTTATTTGCTGTCATTTCAAAACTGGATGACTTGACAACACTTCGTCAGAGCAATAATGACTATCACTGGAAAGGGCAAGTTCTGCTGTTTATTTTGATATGAAGTACACTATGAAGTAATAGGGACTTTATGATTTCAACTGAGAAAACAGGTGTGGAAATGGGTGAAGAAATTAGTAAAGATATTATTTTGCAGAAGTTTGATCTGTCGACATAATGTGATTACTTTGGTTTGTACAAAGTATTGTACAAATGTGAATAGCATCATTGGAAAGGTCTGGTACAATAATCAGCTCATAAGTAATTCAAACAAGAGGGAAGTTACAGGAGTACTATCAGTATCCTTCAAACCACTGGTGCTCATGGAATAAAATAATAAATCAAAGATAGTATAAGAATTATGACCAGAAAAATGGCATTAAAAATCCAAGCCCTGTGGTGATTTTATATATGTAACCACACACACATACCTTGATGTAGTCAAACAAGCAATAATTTGTTTTATGATGAGTGTATTTTGATTCAGAGCCAGTTATGTTGATTTTCAGTAAAGAGTTAATGAAGAGGCGGCACGGTGGTGTAGTGGTTAGCGCTGTCGCCTCACAGCAAGAAGGTCCGGGTTCGAGCCCCGTGGCCGGCGAGGGCCTTTCTGTGCGGAGTTTGCATGTTCTCCCCGTGTCTGCATGGGTTTCCTCCGGGTGCTCCGGTTTCCCCCACAGCCCAAAGACATGCAGGCTAGGTTAACTGGTGACTCTAAATTGACCGTAGGTGTGAATGTGAGTGTGAATGGTTGTCTGTGTCTATGTGTCAGCCCTGTGATGACCTGGTGACTTGTCCAGGGTGTACCCCGCCTTTTGCCCGTAGTCAGCTGGGATAGGCTCCAGCTTGCCTGCGACCCTGTAGAACAGGATAAAGCGGCTAGAGATAATGAGATGAGTTAATGAAGTTGATTTTATTAAAAAGAAATTACAAATAAATTGGTCAAACCATTATATTGTTATAGAACCTTAAAACACGCGTTCAACCAAAATAACCTTAAACCAGAATAAAGCCTTGTTTATCTCATCTCATCTCATTATCTCTAGCCACTTTATCCTTCTACAGGGTCGCAGGCAAGCTGGAGCCTATCCCAGCTGACTACGGGCGAAAGGCGGGGTACACCCTGGACAAGTCGCCAGGTCATCACAGGGCTGACGCATAGACACAGACAACCATTCACACTCACATTCACACCTACGGTCAATTTAGAGTCACCAGTTAACCTAACCTGCATGTCTTTGGACTGTGGGGGAAACCGGAGCACCCGGAGGAAACCCACGCGGACATGGGGAGAACATGCAAACTCCACACAGAAAGGCCCTCGCCGGCCCTGGGGCTCGAACCCAGGACCTTCTTGCTGTGAGGCGACAGCGCTAACCACTACACCACCGTGCCGCCATATATATATATATATATATATATATATATATATACACACAGTGGTGCTTGAAAGTTTGTGAACCCTTTAGAATTTTCTATATTTCTGCATAAATATGACCTAAAACATCATCAGATTTTCACAAGTCCTAAAAGTAGATAAAAAGAATCCAGTTCAACAAATGAGACAAAAATATTATACTTGGTCATTTATTTATTGAGGAAAATGATCCAATATTACATAACTGTGAGTGCCAAAAGTATGTGAACCTTTGCTTTCAGTATCTGGTGTGACCCCCTTGTGCAGCAATAACTGCAACCAAACATTTCCGGTAACTGTTGATCAGTCCTGCACACCGGCTTGGAGGAATTTTAGCCCATTCCTCTGTACAGAACAGCTTCAACTCTGGGATATTGGTGGGTTTCCTCACATGAACTGCTCACTTCAGGTCCTTCCACAACATTTCGATTGGATTAAGGTCAGGACTTTGACATGGCCATTCCAAAACATTAACTCTATTCTTATTTAACCATTCTTTGGTAGAACGACTTGTGTGCTTAGGTTCGTTGTCTTGCTGCATGACCCACCTTCTCTTGAGAATCAGTTCATGGACAGATGTCCTGACATTTTCCTTTAGAATTCGCTGTTATAATTCAGAATTCATTGTTCCATCAATGATGGCAAGCCGTCCTGGCCCAGATGCAGCAAAACAGGCCCAAACCATACCCACCACCATGTTTCACAGATGGGATAACGTTCTTATGCTGGAATGCAGTGTTTTCCTTTCTTCAAACATAATGCTTCTCATTTAAACCAAAAAGTTCTATTTTGGTCTCATCCGTCCACAAAACATTTTTCCAATAGCCTTCTGGTTTGTCCACGTGATCTTTAGTAAACTGCAGACGAGCAGCAATGTTCCTTTTGGAGAGCAGTGGCTTTCTCCTTGTAACCCTGCCATGCACACCATTGTTGTTCAGTGTTCTCTTGAAGGTAGACTCATGAACATTAACATTAGCCAATGTGAGAGAGGCCTTCAGTTGCTTAGAAGTTACCATGGGGTCCTTTGTGACCTTGCCGACTACATGCCTTGCTCTTGGAGTGGTCGTTGTTGGTCGACCACTCCTGGGGAAGGTAGCAATGGTCTTGAATTTCCTCCATTTGTACACAATCTGTCTGACTGTGGATTGGTGGAGTCCAAACTCTTTAGAGATGGTTTTGTAACCTTTTCCAGCCTGATGAGCATCAACAACACCTTTTCTGAGATCCTCAGAAATCTCCTTTGTTCGTGCCATGATCCACTTCCACAAACATGCGTTGTGAAGATCAGACTTTGACACATCCCTGTTCTTTAAATAAAACAGGGTGCCCACTCACACCTGATTGTCATCCCATTGATTGAAAACACCTGATTCTAATTTCACCTTCAAATTAACTGCTAATCCTTGAGGTTCACATACTTTTGCCACTCACAGATATGTAATATTGGATCATTTTCCTCAATAAATAAATGACCAAGTAAATTTGTTTTTGTCTCATTTGTTTAACTGGGTTCTCTTGATCTACTTTTAGGACTTGTGTGAAAATCTGATGATGTCTTAGGTCATATTTATGCAGAAATATAGAAAATTCTAAAGGGTTCACAAACTTTCAAGCACCACTGTATATATATATATATATATATATATATATATATATATATATATAATTTGTGTGGGCGGCACGGTGGTGTAGTGGTTAGCGCTGTCGCCTCACAGTAAGAAGGTCCGGGTTCGAGTCCCGTGGCCGGCGAGGACCTTTCTGTGCGGAGTTTACATGTTCTCCCCGTGTCCACGTGGGTTTCCTCCGGGTGCTCCGGTTTCCCCCACAGTCCAAAGACATTCAGGTTAGGTTAACTGGTGACTCTAAATTGACCGTAAGTGTGAGTGTGAATGGTTGTCTGTGTCTATGTGTCAGCCCTGTGATGACCTGGCGACTTGTCCAGGGTGTACCCCGCCTCTCACCCGTAGTCAGCTGGGATAGGCTCCAGCTTGCCTGCGACCCTGTAGAACAGGATAAAGCGGCTAGAGATAATGAGATGAGATGAGATAATGTGTGTGTATGAGTGAGAGAGCGCGCTCAGGGTGAACTTGGAAATATTGGTGGAGTGAGACCTGGGAGCATCTTTAAAAAAAAAAAAAGACATTTTGATGTGTTTTGAGATTTTCTACTGGTGGATTTTCCCTTTAAATCTCTATTCTTAAGAAGGAGTTGCAGAAAAGTTGTTGTTTATGAGAAAAAGCTTGTAAGGAAGACAGGTCACATGTAAAATTTTGTGATGCTGCTTTATTTTGGTATAAATAAAGGGCTGCATGGGCAGGTGAAGTAAGAAGAATCCTGCAGTTTATGTATACCTGTGGATACCGCTCAAAAGTTTAGAGTTTTGCAAAAGGTATTGCCTGTTTTTGTCATATAGTACCTGTGGAAGCTATTCTATACACTTCAGAGGTCTGAACAGACAGGTCTTTGTGGTGAAAGAGAGAAAGTGCTGAATTGTATTGTCTCTGCATTCTTTGTGTTTTTCTGAGAAGAAAAGGCACCAGTCTTTGTGTGTGTGAGTGTGCTGCAGCTGCATTTGTGGGTGTGAAGTATTGTCAAGGTGATGTCAGACCTCGAGCAGGAGTGTGTGTGTGTGTGTGTGTGTGTGTGTGTGCAGGCCCCCACCAGAGCCGGTTCAGACCTCCATGGGGCCCTAGGCAAAATTCTGCTAAGGGGCCCTCTTAACTGAACCCCAAAATGTTCAACAGTTGCAACTGACACCCAGTGCTTCCACTCATCCCCCCTTTAAACATATTGCACTAGTGTCGCCACCTGTTGGTCTAACTCCAAATAAATACAGACCAAATCAAATCAAACTAAATGTGTAACAAATTACTCACCATTAAAAATGTCCCTTTCTGCACTTTCTGGATGCAAAATCATCAATAATGTCGTCATATGATATTTGCTTCCCCACATCATGGTTGATGCTCATGATGGCCAAACCACTCAGACGTTCCTGGGACATGGAAGATCTCAGATAGTTTTTGATCATTTTTAACTTGCTGAAGCTCCTCTCAGCTGAGGCAACTGTCACAGGCAGAGTGACAGCAATTCTCAGGGCTATCCAAAGGTTAGGATAGAGTTCCTCCAGATTTTTTTTCACAAAGGAAAGAAAGCAGCTCAAAGGCAGTCATATTAGCTGATGGTAGGTCCTCTTCTGGACTTGTCTTTGGGGTAAGAAAAATCTACTCCTGGCTTGACTGGACCTCTGCGCACTAACTCAGTCCGCATACAGTCTGTTAAGACTGGGGGCCAGTCTGCTGGATCATTTGGTGGAGCAGAGACTGTTGCTTTAGGGTCTGAGCTAGCTTCTGATGCTTGCTGTGCACATGTGGTTGTGTGAATAGTGGCTGAGGATGCTGTTCTTCCCCTGTGTCTGTACTTGACAATGGTGGCTGTACTAGACCTGTGCTGCTGCTTGTACTGGCTGAGGCAGCTGCATATGACTCATCTGTGCTGGTTGAAGGTGGCTCATCTGTGCCTGTCCTATCTGGTTCTGTCCCTCCACTGGCTGACTGGCTGGACTCTGTGCTGCTTGTTAGAATCTTAAGCATAGCACCTGTAAAATATAGATAAGGCTACTATTAATTCAGCTCCATCAAATTGGCTGCATTTGTTTTACCTTCAGGTACTGTACTTAAAATGTAGGTGATTTAGATTATTATTTAGCCTATTTAGCACCATTGTCATAATATTTCATGAGTTTTATTTATTCACTAATATATCTGCATCTATATTTGCCTGTGGGCTATCCAAGCAAGCAAAATTAAATCTTAGTAAATATTTATCCATTACTTTCCATTTTGTATAAGTGCAGTTGTAACTACACTCAGAACGATTGATATAACACTTAAATTGTAGAAGCCAGCAAGATGCACACGGAGACCATCCGGGGTTCATTCAGGGCTCACTGCCCTGTTATGTAGGTCAAACACCGACTAGCCCCGTCCCTCCCACCTGGAGAGGAAAGTTACCTGACTGCTGTTCCCGCTGTTCATTTTCATGCAGTTTCTTTTTCCTTTTTTCACTCCCCGAGGGATAACTCCGCTTCATCTTGCTAGGTTGATGCACATGCACTGGGAATCTGACGTGCGCGAGCAGCGCGACGGATGGTCACATCATCACGTTTTGTTTTTTTTTTCCCCCACGGGGCCTCTACGAGTTTGCGGGGCCCTACGCAACATGCGTAGTGTGCGTATTGGGTGAACCGGTACTGGCCCCCACTTTCTGAAACTCCCTTCTCTTTGAATATCACTCTCTGAATTTCTCTATACCTCCCTCTCTCTTTTTCTCCCTTTTCTGCTTTACTGGAAATGATTTTTTTTCTTTATCTCTGCAGGTTTGTAAAACTATGGAATACTGAGTAAATGAGAATGTGCATATGGAAGAATTACAAGCAGCAAGGGTTTTTAAAAGAGACTTAAGGTATAAGAAGACATTTTGTCAAGAGTTAAAATATGAAGATATCTTTGGAAGAAGATTTCCTTTGATAATAGAGAAGAAAGATACACTGTTGAGAGCTTTAACTGAAATAGTAAATTTACAAGAGGTGAGTGAGTTGTGGCCATATGTTAATTGGGTAGCACTTTTAGGGAAACTTTGGACAATAAAAAGCTTAAAAGGCACACTAGAGGATTTGATTTATACTGGGCTAGGTTTTGTATGAGCCCCATTTGTACATCACATAAACATGTATTTAACCCTAGGGGAGGTGCAAGGATTCTGAGGTGGTGAAGGTATTCACGGGATCAAGTTAAATAATCCATGGGTTGAGATTTCTGTAGTGTTAAGGAGAGTTTTGTGGCTGACAGATAAAATAATAAGAGCTGGGGAAGACCCAGGTAACAATTTTACGTAGTAATGTACTTACAACGTAGTGTTTTTACGTAGTTACTACGTAAAATTCTGGACTACTAGCAATGTTTTTACTTCGTAAAGTTACGTAGAGAAACTACATTCCCACCACCTTCCCACTACCTTATGGGCACCTTCCCACTATACTATGGATACTTTCACGCTCATATGGGCACGTTCTCACCACCTTACATTTTCACATCCTTTCTCTACTACCTTACAAAACCCAAGTAATATTATGCAGAAAACATGGAAGAAGCAACAATATTTTGCATAGTCGGTGCATTTATTTCAACAACAACAACAACAACAAAAATAGCTGCAGCAGCCAGGTTAGGTTAGAAATGTAAACATATATATAAAACATAAAACCGCGTGTACTCGTACAATTGACAAACATAACAGGTCATGTGTTGTAGTTTCACAGGATGAAATAGAAGATTAATACATGCATTACCTGAATCAAATGTAATCATAAATATGCAAAGGAACTTAAAAGGTATTATTCTGCACTTTTATGATGGCTGCTGGTCAGATATTACATTACACTAAAATGGCATAAAAACCTACAGAGACTGACTGCAATATTTACACACATGCCAACCATTATTTTGTTCTGGCTCTAGAAAATATTTAATGGTGAACCAGTATTCAATAATAGAAATTCTAGCAGTGAAAGAGCTAACAGCTGTCTCTGGTTTCTGAATCAGATGAATGGTGGGTTGGTACAGTAGTTGTCTCCTTAGTTGTTGCAGCCACAGCAGTGCGAGCCTGCAAATATAATTATAATCAATGATAAATTGGGAAATCCTTGTTTACTATTATATGGTCAGATTAAGTGATGTCTCATCTCATCTCATTATCTCTAGCTGCTTTATCCTTCTACAGGGTCGCAGGCAAGCTGGAGCCTATCCCAGCTGACTATGGGTGAAAGGCGGGGTACACCCTGGACAAGTCGCCAGGTCATCACAGGGCTGACACATAGACACAGACAACCATTCACACTCACATTCACACCTACGGTCAATTTAGAGTCACCAGTTAACCTAACCTGCATGTCTTTGGACTGTGGGGGAAACCGGAGCACCCGGAGGAAACCCACGCGGACACGGGGAGAACATGCAAACTCCACACAGAAAGGCCCTCGCCGGCCCCGGGGCTCGAACCCAGGACCTTCTTGCTGTGAGGCGACAGCGCTAACCACTACACCACCATGCCGCCGATTAAGTGATGTATGTACACAAAATATTTGCAAGAGGTAAGTACCTACAGATAATTCTGCACAATTTCATCTACGCGCATCAGAACCTTTCTCTGATAATCTATAAAAATACATAAAAAGGAAATGGTTAGTGTCATAGGCCACACAAAAACGTGTGAGCATTATGCATTTATGAATTAAAGACATACATTTAAAAAATGGTTGGATTTTATGATAAAATACCACATATAAGTAATATTATTAGTACTGGATGTCACTACACAGATATTCAGACTGACAGATCACAAATGTAAGTCATTTATTCAAGTAGTGTTTCTATCTTTTCATAAAATTATCTCCACCACACGCATCATCCCCCACAAACAACATGGCGCTGCTGCACGCTTTCCTGCAGTGGAGCCTCACACACTTAAATTGATTAAAACAAACATTTAACGATAACATCTGCATATAATATATAGTCAGACTTAATCAGCTTACATTCACATAGTGACAACAATAACAAGGGTAACATTCTTACCTTGAAAGATTCTGTCAATCAAAGCTCTCCAATTATAACCAAACACCTTCCCTTTACACCAATAAAAACAACTGGGAGGCCAGAAGTCACTCCTTCAACGGGTTTTGAAAGACCGACACGATCCGGAGCCGCAAAGCATGATGGGATAGCAGTCAGCCAGCATATGCCCTTTTCCCACCAAGTTAACAGGGTGGAGGGGGTCACAGGATAGGGGCGGGGATTGTATTGTATTGATAATTTCTACAAAAAGCGGGCGGCACGGTGGTGTAGTGGTTAGCGCTGTTGCCTCACAGCAAGAAGGTCCAGGTTTGAGCCCCATGGCTCGCAAGGGCCTTTCTGTGTGGAGTTTGCATGTTCTTCCCGTGTCCATGTGGGTTTCCTCTGGGTGCTCCAGTTTCCCCCACAGTCCAAAGACATGCAGGTTAAGTTAACTGGTGACTCTAAATTGACCGTAGGTGTGAATGTGACTGTGAATGGTTGGCTGTGTCTATGTGTCAGTCCTGTGATGACCTGGCGACTTGTCCAGGGTGTACCCCACCTTTCGCCCGTAGTCAGCTGGGATAGGCTCCAGCTTGCCTGCGACCCTGTAGAACAGGATAAAGTGGCTAGAGATAATGAGATGAGATTTCTAAGAAAAGCATCGGCGAGCAGCCCAAAGGCACCCTGGAAAATGAAACTGTACATGTTCATTCAGTGAATCTGAGCATATTTTGAATAATTTTGCTTGCTTCAAGCTTTCTGTTGTGTTTACTCTTTTATACCTCCCCACCTCTCCCCTGGTTGCTGAAGGGGGGTTAAACCCCTCCCCCAGATCCACCCCTGGGGGTCACAAAAATAAGCATTCTCAATCACACATCACAGGAATAGAAACAGGCTCAAATCACGGGTCACGGAAATAATTTGTTGGCAATCACAGATCATGTGAAAGTCCTCCCCTTCAGTTAAAGTTTTACGTGTACCAAACATGATTTTGGATAAAAAAAATCCCACTAATAGTTATATTAGAGGGTTACAATGCAGATAAACTGATAAGACAGGCTATACTTCCTTAGGAGGCTGCGGTCCTTTAACATCTGCAGGAAACTCCTGTGGATGTTCTATCAGTCTGTGGTCGCCAGTGTCCTGTTTTACACCATGGTGTGCTGGGGGGGGGCAGCACATCCAAGAAGGACACATCCAGGCTGGGCAAACTGATCAGGCAGGCTGACTCTGTGGTCAGCATGAAGCTGGACTCTCTGGTGATGGTGGCAGAGAAGACATCTATGGACAAACTATTGAACATCATGGACGATGCCAGTCACCCTCTGCACACCGTCATCAGCAACCAGAGGAGTCTGTTCAGTGACAGAATGCTCCTTCCTAAGTGCAGGACGAACAGACTCAAAAACTCCTTTGTCCCTCATGCCATCAGACTGTACAACTCCTCTCTGGGGGGGGAGGGGTAGCAGGAGGACAGTGGATGGGAAGGAGCAGTAGCCTAGCCTAACAATAAGCAATACCAGACAATGTGAAATATAACGTGCAATATAAAGTGCAATATCTTTCCTGCTCCCCCCCACACACACACTTACCCTAACCCCACTTCTCCCCCCCCTTCCTCTCTTCCCCATATCTTATTCTTTTATATTTGTATATGTAAATACTTAATTTATTTTAATTTATCTAGAAGTTTTCTCTATTTCTTTTCTCTGTTTATCTGTAATGATGCTGCTGGGATCTTAATTTCCCTGAGGGAACCCTCCCAAAGGGATCAATAAAGTTTTATCTAATCTAATCTAATCTAATCTAATCTAATCTAATCTAATCTAATCTAAGACATGCCTAACTGCAAAATAATGAATCTACAAACTTTTATTTAATTGAAATGGCCTCATTCAGTGCTATTTTAAAGTTAAAATATGATCAATTCATCAACAGACCAAGATCACATTGTTAATGTTATTCATAGAGACATATAACAAAATGTACAAAAGCAAATTATTAATACATCAATCATCAAGTAGAAAATACACACAACATGTAGACTACATAGTAGGACATACGTTGCTGGATGGTTGCCAGATAGCATGTCCGTTACATATTACCACTACATTGTCGTTACGTATTACCACTACATTGTCATTAGGTATTACCACTACGTTGTTGTTATGTATTACCACTACATTGTCATTATGTATTGGCACAACATTGTATTAGGACGTGCCTACTACGTAACGACGACATATTTCCCTGACATTACCAAACCACTACCTAACCACTACATCGTATATACGTTGTGTGTTTGCTGGGGAGATACATAAAATAGGCCTGATGCTGAGAAAGATTAGAGCTAGACCCTTGCCTGATGAGAACTCAATCATACCTGATTATTTAGCAAGAGAGCAATTGAGAATACAGGGAGTGGAAATGGCTGATACCCCATTGCAGATGGTTTGTTTGAGAAATCCTATAGTTAAGGATAGAATTAAAAAGCTGTCTGAGAAACGGGCCAAGCAAACTAAAAAGATGAGAACTCAGTGGCCTTGGGATGGTTCATTTTAAGTGGGTTTTTGTGAGGAGATGGACACTAATTAAAAATTACAAGCCAAAAGACAAGAGCAAGAAAAGACTAAAAAAGAGAGAATGAGAGAAAGAGATACTCAACCTCTTTAAGAAAGAGGGAGAAAACTTCTTGAAATCAGTGAAGAAAGTCACAAAAATACTGAAAAAAAGATGAAGAGAAAAATCAAGAAAAATGAGACAGACATTTGAAAAAGACAGTGCCACACTCCTTGAGGAAGCTAGAAAGACACAGCTCAACAGGGAAAGTGCAACATCCCTGTATTTAGAGAGTCAATTCCCAGAAAGGCAGTATCCTGTGGTAAAGGTAGAGGGAGACATACAGATAAAAGGGGAAATAGAAGTAGAAGAAAAGGAGCAGGAAGTGAGGAACAGATAGAAAGAATACAACATATTTCAAGGCAGGAAAGGAGAGAACATGAGTGTTCTGCAGTAGCAAAAACAGATTGTTACAAAAACTGAAAGAGGCTGTCAGAGGTGTGGAGAAGAGAAAGGAAGATAGAGACAAATGGTTAATGAAGGAGTTGGAAGGAAACAAAGCACCTAGCAACTATTGATAAAGCTATAGGAGATGTAGAAGAGTCGATAAGCTTTATCAAAAGCATACAGAAGAAGAAGAAGAACCTGAAAGAGAGAAAGAAATAGGAGAGACAGAGGAGTTACAAAGACAGCCAGTCAAATATTGGTTAGACTTTGAACAAGATCAGCCTGTGAGAAGAAAGTTGAGGGATAGGCATACACTGAAAGCACCTAAAAGATTCATTGCTCATGATTCTGGACAGTTTCCAATTCTCATTAAATGAAGACAGACACATTACATTGGATGGCAAACACAAGATCTTGAGAGTTTGCTGAGGTCCCTACCCAGCATCCATGAAGGAGCAAACAAGTGGATAAGAGAATTTGAAGAAAAGACAGTGGGAAAATTGTTGGCAATTGGTGATGTGATAGCAGCTTTGGCCAGAGTAATTGGTCAATCAGCTATGAAAGAACTTCTCAGAGACACACATATGACAAGAGCAGCGCAAGACCAGAAGATGGATGGGACAGAGTTTAACCCATACCATCCTGGCTTATGGCATGCACTGAGAGCAGCATACCCAAAAAAGTCAGATCCAAGAAACCTGAAAGCAGACTCACTTGGAGAAAATGACAACCCATCTGCCTACATTCACAAACAAAGAAGGAGATGGCATGAAGAAACTGGAGATGATCAAGAAGAAAGCCAACTGATGACTATGTTGTTTTGTTCATTAATTCTAGAAGGGCTGCCAAAACCAGTCAGAAGGAAGGTGGAAGATGTGGTAGGCCTGAACTCAATGAGTCAGGCAGAGTTCTGTGACCATGTGGCCCATGCTGTGGAAAAGCACAGGAAGAATGAACTGAAAGCCAGAGAGCAAGATAAAGGTATACTGAGAAGAGTGGCCAAGCTGCAGTTGGGAGAGCTGACTGAGAAATCCAAAAAGAAAACAGACAAGGTACAAGCACCAGTGACAAGTGAAAAGGTGGAGCAGGCACCTCCTCAACCTCAGAGTGCAGCACCTCAAAATGCAATGGTACAAACCCCTCAGACTGGACAAGCAGCTCCTCAATTAGGACCAGCAGTCCCAGTAATCAATGTCTACACCCAGAGCTGAGGCAGATTCAGGCCAAAGGGAAATAGTGAACCCTTTCAAAATGGCACACCCAAAGTCTGCTGGGGATGTAACCAGCCTGGTCACAACCAAAGAAATCCATGGCAAGGCCTTGCTAGACATGGGGGAATGGCACCCTGGCAGAGTCAAAAGCAAGGCTCAATGGCACTCTGGCAACCTCCTCAAGAACAACATCCTGGCCCTGTAACTCCATGGTCAGGTCCAAATCAAGATTACTAGGGGTGCCCAGAGAATCCTATTGGGGAGAGTCAGTTTGTTTTAGCATCTTATGGAGCTGATCAAGAGCCAGTGCTGCTGGTTCAGGTAGAAGGTAGGCCAGCACCTATGATGGTTGACACTGGAGCAACTTACACTTGTCTAAGTCCAAATTATGTTTCACATCTCCCCAAGTCTGGTAAATTTGCTAAGACAATAGGATTCTTTGGTCAAACACAGCTAATTCCAATGACAGCTCCAGTAAGTCTAACCACAAATAACAAAACAGCAAAATTTCCAGTCTTAGTTTCAGAGCACATTCCAGTAAATTTACTAAGAAGAGATAAATTATGCAAATCGGGACTTCAAATTTGGTGTATGTCTGATGGTGTGTATATAGATGAATTGGGAGTAGGCAGTCAGATGAGTCTATTAGCAGGGAATGCTAATGTCTATTGGCTAGGTGAAATAGAAGAGTCAGTTCAAAAGAAAATAGACAAATGGGGAAAATTCATTCAGATTCAAATTCCAGAGGCACAGAGGCCTCATTTACAGTACCACTGTACATTGATTTTTAATGATAAATATGATTCCAAGTTAGAGGAAAAGTGGCAGAAAGCAACAGAAGGTAGGGAAGCAAAACTCATTTCTCAGTACATTTTTTGTAGGGAAAGAAGGTGCAGCTTTATGCCTGTGTCACACATTGGTGTTTCAGCCTTGCACATGTACAGCGTATCAGGATACTTGGCAGTAAGAAAGGAATATCACAGCATTGCCAGCTTACTTAGCTAATACTCTAGGATGTGTAACACAATCTCCTTGTATGACAGGGTGGGGCGTAGTTTTAAGTCTGCACTTAAAAATCCATAGCACCTACATAGCAGCTTTGATACATCACACCTATGTCACATGTACACCATAAAAACAAAAGCTACACAGCAGGAACATTGCTCGAACACCTGTTACACTGTGCAAACGCTTTAGTTGACATGCGATGTAACTGTGGCGTGCACTGCAAATAAAAAGGGCTAAGACATCTCATCTCATCTCATTATCTGTAGCCACTTTATCCTTCTACAGGGTCGCAGGCAAGCTGGAGCCTATCCCAGCTGACTATGGGCGAAAGGCGGGGTACACCCTGGACAAGTCGCCAGGTCATCACAGGGCTGACACATAGACACAGACAACCATTCACACCTACGGTCAATTTAGAGTCACCAGTTAACCTAACCTGCATGTCTTTGGACTGTGGGAGAAACCGGAGCACCCGGAAGAAACCCACGCGGACACGGGGAGAACATGCAAACTCCGCACAGAAAGGCCCTCGCCGGCCCCGGGGCTCGAACCCAGGACCTTCTTGCTGTGAGGCGACAGCGCTAACCACTACACCACCGTGGGGCTAAGACATGTCTTATTTAAATTTTGTAAAGCAAACGAGTGACTCTTATCATGACAGGCTGCTGTCCGAGCTTTGAGTCTAGTGCAGCCATTTAATTCATCGTATAGACCCTTTTCAGTCATGTGACCTTCGTAAACGCGACCGCCATTTTGGACATGGAGTGGACTTTGGCTCGAATCAGTTTGAATGCGAGGAAGGCGACAAACGAAAAACATAAAAGAAAAAGGAGCGAGATGCAGAAAACACCTTCACTATCCAGCGACGTAGGGCATTTACAGGGTGAGCAGAGGGAGAGGTATTTGCAAAAATTGAGGTTAGCAGGCTTAGAGAACGACGTTTACCTGCTTCCACCAGGATTGTTCACTGATGTACGGAAGTACACGAAGCCCTCGTCTTTACCTGACTTCGGCCCACATGATCTGTATACCTATGTCGTTAAAAACCCATCGCCATACACATACACGCCAACGTCCGAGGTGCCGGAGCGCGCTCTGGCTTGCTCCAGGAGTGCTCAGGCCGAGGTTACGGAGTGCGCTCCAGCTTGCTCCCCCTCAAATTAAGCAGCGTGCTCCGGCTTGCTCTGGAGCAAGCCGGAGCGCGCTGCTTAATTTGAGGGGAACCTCGGCCGGAGCACTCCGGGAGCAAGCCGGCGCGCGCTGCTTAATTTGAGGGGGAGAAAGCTGGAGCGCGCTGCTTAATTTGAGGGGAACCTCGGCCGGAGCACTCCGGGAGCAAGCCGGTGCGCGCTGCTTAATTTGAGGGGAACCTCGGCCGGAGCACTCCGGGAGCAAGCCGGCGCACGCTGCTTAATTTGAGGGGAACCTCGGCCGGAGCACTCCGGGAGCAAGCCGGCGCGCGCTGCTTAATTTGAGGGGGAGTAAGCCGGAGCGCACTCCGGAACCTCGGACGTTGGCTCCGGCAGCTGTTTATACTGGATCCGGTGTAAATAGCTGCCGGATCATAATTACAGTAAACTAGTAAATACAGTAAAGGAAAAACTTGAGACTGAAAGGTTTTAACAGTCATCCAAATGACTGAACGTAAACATTGCTACAGTAACATACCAGCTACTTGTTGACATTAGCTAGTCAACAATAGCTACTACAGAAGAACAAAGAGGTTACAATGGGTTATTTTAACCTATTTGGTTACACACTCGCCGCCACAGAATGTTAACAGCAATGTAATGCCTTTTCTGGCTAATTTTATTCGTCTTACCTCCAACAAAGTGGTCACTACACAAGCGTTGGTATGCCGAGGGCTGCCAATCTTTCCTGTTAATGGCTGCTATCCATCTTCTCCGTCGGGATCCGATAAAATGATAAACCTTGCCTTGTTTGTTGATGGTTACTACATCCAGGTGCACAACAATATAGTGGCATGATGGAAGTCTTGCTGAAAGTAAAAACTTTCTTTGCTGCTGTTCCTCAATGTTGGCTGTGGTAAACTACTGGTAGTACATGTCCAAAAATGCGGCCGCGTTTGTCGTGACGTCACGTGAAAAGGGTCTATAGCCAGTCTTAATAAGGCGTGCACGCAGTCTAGAGTGCACCCAAGAGTCCTGCACAAGGAAGGAGTTTTTGTCGATTATATCTTGGATTTTACATGAATAGTAGGTAGGAACCCATCATTTTGAACATGCTCACTGAGAAAGGTGAGTCTGGGATGATCTTTACTCGCCATTAGATTTCACAACTCAAGATTGGTGAGTGGCAGGTGCACTGTAAATAAAAAAGAGCTTAGATATGTCTTTTTTAAATACCCCTAAATGCAATGCTTAGAAGACATGTCTTGTGTCTATTAATAGACACCAGTGTCTTTATAATAGACACACCTATTTTCTTGCATCCTCCATATACAGTGGAGCAAAAAAGTATTTAGTCAGCCACCAATTGTGCAAGTTCTCCCACTTAAAAAGATGAGAGAGGCCTGTAATTTTCATCATAGATACACTTCAACTATGAGAGACAGAATGGGGGGAAAGAATCCAGGAAATCACATTGTCGGATTTTTAATGAATTAATTGGTAAATTCCTCGGTAAAATAAGTATTTGGTCACCTACAAACAAGCAAGATTTCTGGCTCTCACAGACCTGTAACAATTTCTTTAAGAGGCTCCTCTGTCCTCCGCTCATTACCTCTATTAATGGCACCTGTTTGAACTCATTATCAGTATAAAAGACACCTGTCCACAACCTCAAACAGTCATACTCCAAACTCCACTATGGCCAAGACCAAAGAACTGTCAAAGGACACCAGAAACAAAATTGTAGACCTGCACCAGGCTGGGAAGACTGAATCTGCAATAGGTAAGCAGCTTGGTGTGAAGAAATCAACCATGGGAGCAATTATTAGAAAATGGAAGACATACAAGAAAGACCACTGATAATCTCCCTCGATCTGGGGCTCCACACAAGATCTCACCCCGTGGGGTCAAAATGATCACAAGGACGGTGAGCAAAAATCTCAGAACCACACGGGGGGACCTAGTGAATGACCTGCAGAAAGCTGGGACCAAAGTAACAAAGGGTACCATCAGTAACACACTATGCCACCAAGGACTCAAATCCTGCAGTGCCAGACATGTCCCCCTGCTTAAGCCAGTACATGTCCAGGCCCATCTGAAGTTTGCTAGAGAGCATTTGGATGATCCAGAAGAGCATTGGGAGAATGTCATATGGTCAGATGAAACCAAAATAGAACTTTTTGGTAAAAACTCAACTTGTCGTGTTTGGAGGAGAAAGAATGCTGAGTTGCATCCAAAGAACACCATACCTACTGTGAAGCATGGGGGTGGAAACATCATGCTTTGGGGCTGTTTTTCTGCAAAGGGACCAGGATGACTGATCCGTGTAAAGGAAAGCATGAATGGGGCCATGTATCATGAGATTTTGAGTGAAAACCTTCCATCAGCAAGGGCATTGAAGATGAAATGTGGCTGGGTCTTTCAGCATGACAATGATCCCAAACACACTGCCCGGGCAACGAAGGAGTGGCTTCGTAAGAAGCATTTCAAGGTCCTGGAGTGGCCTAGCCAGTCTCCAGATCTCAACCCCATAGAAAATCTTTGGAGGGAGTTCAAAGTCTGTGTTGCCCAGCAACAGCCCCAAAACATCACTGCTCTCGAGGAGATCTGCATGGAGGAATGGGCCAAAATACCAGCAACAGTGTGTAAAAACTTTGTGAAGACTTACAGAAAACGTTTGACCTCTGTCATTGCCAACAAAGGGTATATAACAAAGTATTGAGATGAACTTTTGTTATTGACCAAATACTTATTTTCCACCATAATTTGCAAATAAATTCTTTAAAAATCAGACAATGTGATTTTCTGGATTTTTTTTCTCATTTTGTCTCTCATAGTTGAGGTATACCTATGATGAAAATGACAGGCCTCTCTCATCTTTTTAAGTGGGAGAACTTGCACAATTGGTGACTGACTAAATACTTTTTTGCCCCACTGTACACCCATGTCTTTAAAGACACTGAAGTATTATTTAAATACACCGGTGTTTCATGTAAATACCTTAGACATGTCTTTTTTTTTACAGTGTACAAAACGTTGTCGATATGCCACAGGTATGCAGCAGCAACGTCACATGTAAGAACAAAATGCCATGCCAACTAAAGCAATGAAACGGTTACGCCACAGCAACACATCATATGCCACGCATACACCTCAGCACGCCATAACTTTGTCCCTTGAACCTCATACAAACCCCAGATACACCACAGGAATGCCACAGAAATGACACACATATGCCATGTACATCATAAGACTTTAATTTTGGACAAAATACACCTCATTTCTTGGCGTTTGACCCATACGCCACTTACCTGGCAAGATATGAGACAGTGTGACACAGGCTTTACAGGTCGACAATAATGATCTTATTCAGGAGTGGTATAGCACACCAGGAGCAAAACCACATGTGACGTTATTTGTAAATGAGGGCCATGAGGCAAGAGAATTGGGGTATATGGTTAATAGAGCAGATACTGTTGATTGGAACAAAACAAAAAAAAACATTTATTTTCCATGCCTCTAACAACACAATGATGAAAATATTTCGCACAACAGTAATGATCATAAGACCTCAAGAGGTAGTTGTGAAAGAGAAAGAAACAGAAAAGCTAGTGAAACAGCTAGTTCAGATGACAGAGCAAGAAAGCTCATTGAGACAGCAAATGCTAGAACAGATAACAGATGTGTTATGGTCAAAGCATCATACAGATTTAGGGTTAGTGAAATCTGCTAGCCCAGTCAGGATAGAGTTGAAACCTAATGTTAGATTGCCAAGAAGAGCTCAATATCCAATGAAAACAGAAGCAGAAAAAGGGATTGAAAGGACAATACAGGGTTTAGTCACAGCAGGAGTGCTGGTAGAAACATATAGTCCCTGTAACACACCTATTCTTCCAGTCCAGAAGGCTGATAAGTCAAAATCCAGGTTAGTACATGGACTGCAAAAAACTGGCAACTGAATTTGAGGAGAAAATTCCTTAATACTAGTGAAATTATCCTGCTGAATGGACAGATAATTTTACTTGACAAGACAGCTTGGAATAAGTTGGTTACAATCTAGAACTAGTTTTAATAATCTGAGTTGGTATCTTGTATTCTTCTAATAGGAAATGCTAGATTGTTTCAACTATATTCAAGATATTCTAACTTGTTAAGATATAATTTTTACAGTGTAGAAGAAAACAAGACACCAACTCTATTATTAAAACTAGTTCTAGATTGCAACCAACTTATTCCAAGCTGTCTTGTCAAGTAAAATTATCTGTCCATGCAGCAAGATAATTTTACTAGTATTAAGGAATTTTCTCCTCAAATTCAGTTTTCAGGTTTTTGCAGTGTGATCTCAGTGCAGTTAATGAAGTACTTGAAAGATTGGCCAGCTGAAATGTCAAACCCTCACATACTACTTGCCAGTGTTCCTCCTGACGTATTTTACAGTCATAGAACTTTGTTCAGCCTTTTTCAGTGTACCATTAGCTGAAGAATCTAGGTATCTCTTTGCATTTACATATCGGGGGAAACAGTACACTTACAATAGAATGCCACAAGAGTTTAGGAATTCTCCTCATGTGTTCAATCAAGTATTAAAATGAGATCTGGAAGAGTTGGACTGAAGAAGGACTGTCCTTCAGTATGTGGATGACATTTTGATTTGTTCTTCTATGCAGGAACAGTGTCATAAGGACTCAATTGAGGTGCATCTAAAATTGGCGCAGGGAGGACATAAGGTATCCCAGTCTAAGATGCAGTATTGTCAGCCTCAGGTAGTATATTTGGGATCAATAGTACCACTTGGGACGTGAGTAACTGCCCCCTCACAGTTAGAGGGCATTAGTAAAGTACCACAGCCTATGGCAGTCAGACAGACAGACCTTTTTAGGGATGACTGGTTTTAGTTCAGACTGGATAGAGGACTATGCATTGAAAACAGCTCCTCTTAGACAAATGATGACTGAAGCAGGTATAAAGACTAAGTGCACCATTGAGATTGACATCAGATGCCTTTGTAGCTTTTCAGACTCTAAAACAAGAATTATAAACAGCTCCAGTCTTAGCAACACCTGAATACAGTAAGGTGGTATTTACATTAGACTGTATCCGTCTCGTTTTCGTCGCGGATGCACTGTCCGTTCACATTAAAATGCCGGGAAACGACTCCACAGGCGGAACAACTTGAATCCGCCAGGGCCCACGTATTCAATCCATTACGTATCTGATCCGGTGCTGTGTAAACATTGAGGAACGAGGATACGCTGTGCTGAGCTCTAGCTGACGTCGTCATTGGACAACGTCACTGTGACATCCACCTTCCTGATTTGCTGGCGTTGGTCATGCCACGTTGGTCATGTGATGCAACTGCTGAAAAACGGCGTGGACTTTCACTTCCTGCTATTTGTCCCGAATCACTGCTCGTGCGCTTCACTCACACGCTCTGTGAGCTGCGCAGGGCCGGAGTTTGCACCCTCCAGAGGGCACTCGCTGTTCAGGGCGGAGTGATTTGGAGTGCAGGATGCCTGCGGAGCTGAGCGTATCTGTGTATTGGCGTTGCTGTGTGCACGCGAATTGTGTATTGGCGTTGCTGTGTGCACGCGAATCATTTTAAAAACGTTAATCTGATGATCCACTGATACGGTCTAATGTAAACACCACCTAAGCCTTTTCAGCTGTATGTAGCTAACAGGCGTGACAAATATGTGTCAGTTGTGTTGATGCAGGAAACTTGTAGTGGCAGAAAGAAACAGCCTATAGTGTATTATAGTACTCAGTTGGACAGTGTAGCCAAGGGATGGCCACCCTGTTACCAAGACTTGGCAGCAGTTCATTATGCATATGGAAAAGCATCATTCCTGACCAAGGGATATCCAGTCATTATCTATTCACTTCACAAAATTATTGAGATGCTCAAAGACAGTAGATTTGTCCTCATGCAAGCAAGGGCTTTTGATTTTATTAACTTATCCAGATATAACTCTGAAGAAATGTATAACAGTTAATCCAGCAGAGTTACTACCATTTCAGTTTGAAGGGAAACCACATGAATGTGTGGCAGATTCCTTGAATTTTTCTAAATTAAGACCAGATTTAGAGTCAGTTCCATTAGAGGCACCTAATGTCAAGTCAAGTCAAGTTTATTTGTATAGCGCTTTTAACAATAAACATTGTTGCAAAGCAGCTTTACAGAATTTGAATGACTTAAAATATGAGCTAATTTTATCCCTAATCTATCCCCAATGAGCATGCCTGTGGCAACAGTGGCAAGGAACCCCCCCTCCCCCCCAGACAACATGAGGAAGAAACCTCAAGAGGAACCAGACTCAAAAGGGAACCCATCCCCATCCGGGCAACAACAGACAACATGACTATAACATTAAAAGTCCTAACATAATGTCAGCTTTGTTGATGCTATAACCCCCCCCCCCCCCCCCCACCGATGGAAACCCGAGCGCAAAACCGTTCATGACAACCGTAGTCCCAAAGTCAGCAAGTCAACTGCAGTCCTAAAGTCAGCAAGTCAACTGCAGTCCCCAGCCACAAAAGCACCACTGCAGGATTCCAGAGCATCCTCCAGGTGCGACCCCCAACTATCCACATGGGGCCGCCCTCCATAGGAGCAATGCGATGAGACTCCAACCAGACACAGGGCACCAGGATGGATCAGACAGGTCCAAGGAGCAGAAGAGGTCAGCATCTCGATCCCAGGACCGACATGTAACTCAGAGGGACAGATTTGGGGGAGGGAGAGAAAACACAGGTTGTTAGGTATGCCCAATGTCACCTGAATAAGTAGGAACAGTATACATATTGCACTGAGTACAACTCTGGCAACTAACTATGACAGCGTAACTAAAAGGGGAGAGCCAGAAGGTAACACAGGCATGAGAGAGCCCCGGGACATAAAGCAGCCAGCCACTACACTGTCAACAAACTCGAGTGAGCAAGCAAGTGGGGACTGACAGCATCCATACATCCCAGTTTACCAAAACACTCTATGTCTGAGGACCCTCCAGATCTACATTTTTACCTCATAAACACCATTAACAAAAGGCTTGACTAAACAGATATGTTTTCAGCCTAGACTTAAATGCTGAGACTGTGTCTGATTCCCGAACACTACTTGGAAGGCTGTTCCATAACTGTGGGGCTTTGTAAGAAAAGGCTCTGCCCCCTGACGTAGCCTTCACTATATGAGGTACCAGCAGATAGCCTGCACCTTGTGATCTAAGTAGGCGTGGCGGGTCATAGAGGAGCAGACGTTCACTCAGGTACTGTGGTACGAGACCATTCAGTGTGTGGCAGCAGGGGCATGGTCAAGCGTCAGTCCGTGAATGGAGGGTGGAGTCAGGGAAGGTAAGTGGCAGAATCACTGCACCTGATGGGAATTAATCTGTTTGTGTGTCTTCCCCAGTGACCACGCCCTATAAGAGGAGAGGGAGAGCAGAGGAAGGGAGCTCTCCCCCAACCTGGACACTTGTGTGCGTGTGTGTGTGTGTGTGGGGGTGAGCGAAATATAAGATGCTGAAAAGTGCAATAAAAGAGTTTGTGAGAACTCAGTTCTGGCTTGCCGTGCTTCTGTGCTCCAGCCACCTTAAACTATTTCTACAGTGGTGCCAAAATCCGGGACGGAGTACAGAAGAGAACAGCCTCATGGAGTCCTCCCCCTTCAAGGACATGGTCCATGCCCTCGCCATGGCCCAACAGAGCCAGCACCAGGCGCTGGTTGCCCTCCGGAAGGAGCAGGAACAACGGTTCAATGCCCTGGAGCTGGCGCAGCAGGAAGATCACCAGGTGTTCCGGCACCTGCTCGCGTCAGCAGGGTCCACCGTCACCACTGCCGTGGACTCTCACCCTAACGAAGATGGGTCCGCATGATGATCCCGAAGCCTTCCTCGCTCCTTTTGAGCAGGCAGCAGAGGTGTGGTGTTGGCCAGTGGAACAGTGCATGGTGTGCCTCCTCCCCCTGCTAACGGGCGAGGCGCAGCTGGCCATGCTACAGCTCCCCGCCGACAGCCGGCTGGTCTATGCCGACCTCCGCAGGGCCATCCTCCAACATGTGGGGTCCACCCCGGAGCAGCAACGTCAGCGCTTCTACATGCGGCTCCTGGAGGAGGTCGGCTGGCCGTTCGCATTTGGCCAGCAACTCTGGGACGCCTGCCGGCAGAGGCGGAGGACTGACAACCGCGACGCTGAGGGAATCATCGACCTGGTGGCGCTGGAACAATTCATCACCTGACTTCCGGAAGGAACAGTGGAGTGGGTCCAGTGCCATCGCCCGGCGTCGCTGGATCAGGCCATCGAGCTGGCGGAGGACCATATGGCGGCTGTTCCGACAGCAGGACAATGTGTCTCCCCTCTCTCTCTCTCTCTCTCTCTCTCTCTCCCCTTCTGTTCCTCGTCCTCACCCCATTCCCCCACCGCGGAGGCGGGGGCCGGCTCCACCCCAGCTGGCCTGCCACACCCATGGTGCCCTCCCATTTCCTACTTCCCCCCCTCAGGTGAGTGAGCTCCGGAACACTGGTGCAGAGGGAGAGCCTGGGCCAGTATGCTGGCACTGCGGGGAACTGGGGCACCTCCAGCATCAGTACTCGGCGATGGAGGTGGGCGCGGTGGTCCGGATCCCCGATGCGCCGGAGACCGCCATCGATCAGGCCAGAGCATATCGCATACCGGTGAGTATCCAAGGGGATACATATCAGGCTTTGGTGGACTCCGGCTGTAATCAGACCTCAATCCACCAAAGCCTGGTGCAAGACGAGGCATTGGGGAGAGCACAATTGGTGAAGGTGTTGTGTGTGCACAGGGATATTCACAATTACCCTTTAGTGTTGGTCCACATTCAATTTCGAGGGGAGAAATTTAGAGTAAAGGCGGCAGTTAATCCTTGCCATACCCACTCGATAATTTTTGGGACTGATTGGCTGGAATTTAGGGAATTAACGGCACATTTAGTGAAGAGTGGGGCCTGCCATAATTTAGCAGGGGGAGGTCCCGGTGTGGCATTGGTGGGAGCAGCTGTTACAGAGCTGTCTACATCATCACTGCATTGGCGTGAGGAGCAGCAGGCTCCTCCTCCCTCTCTCGGGGAATCCCTCGCGGATTTTCCATTAGAGCAGTTGCGAGACGAGACTCTGCAGCATGTGTTTGACCAAGTGAGAGTAATCGATGGCCAAATGCTCCAGCCAAACACCACCCCGTCCTTCCCCTATTTCTCCATTATTAAGGATAGGTTATACCGAGTGACGCAGGACACTCAGACTAAGGAACCGATAACAAAGCTTTTAATCTCAAAGATCCGCCAGGACTTTATATTCCAGACAGCTCACTTTAATCCCATGGCTGGATACTTAGGGCAGGATAAGACACTAGCCCGAATAATGGCCTGGTTCTATTGGCCAGGGATTCGCAGCGATGTCCGTAGGTGGTGTACAGCGTGCCGCGAATGCCAGTTAGTAAATCCCATGGCCATTCCAAAAGCGCCTTTGCGCCCTCTGCCATTAATTGAGACCCCGTTCAAAAGAATTGGGATGGATCTCGTTGGGCCATTAGATCAGTCAACACGAGGATATTGCTTTATTTTAGTTCTGGTGGACTATGCAATGCGATATCCGGAAGCAGTGCCTCTTCGAAATATCTCAGCATGTAGTATTGCAGAAGCACTCTTCTGTGTCATCTCCCGAGTCGGAATCCCCAAAGAGATTCTGACTGATCAAGGCACTACGTTTATGTCACGCACACTGCGCGAACTGTATGGGTTACTGGGAATTAAGTCTATCCGCACCAGCGTTTATCACCCACAAACGGATGGCTTAGTTGAATGGTTCAATAGCACCCTCAAGAACATAATTCAGAAATTTGTAAGCGAGGATGCACGCAACTGGGATAAATGGCTTGAGCCCCTGTTATTCGCAGTGCCAGAGGTCCCACAAGCCTCCACCGGGTTCTCCCCATTCGAATTATTATACAGGCATAAGCCGTATGGCATTCTAGATGTGCTGCTTGAAAACTGGGAGGAGGGACCTTCAACAAGTAAAAATGAAATTCAATATGTTATTGACCTGCATGCCAAACTCCACACACTCACGTACCTAACCTAGGAGAATTTGCGGCAGGCCCAAGAACATCAAGTCCATCTGTATGACAGGGGCACATGCCTTAGGGAATTCACACCAGGAGATAAAGTACTCGTGTTGTTGCCCACATCGAGCTCCAAATTGATCGCCAGGTGGCAAGGACCCTTTGAGGTCACACGGTGAGTCGGGATGTCGACTATTAGGTGAGGTGAATGGACAGGGGCGGGGCGTTGCAGATTTACCAACTCAATCTGTTAAAACATTGGAATGAGGAGGTCCCTGTGGGGTTGGTGTTGGTGGTTCCAGAGAAGGTGGAGCTGGGGCCGGAGGTTCAAAAAGGAAGATTGACATCACCCACCGCTCCGGTCCTCTGTGGAGACCACCTCTCCCTGACCCAACTCCCGGAGGTCGCCCAGTTGCAGACAGAATTTTCTGACGTGTTCTCATCCCTGCCCGGCCGCACCCACCTCATAGAACACCACATTGAGATGCCCCCAGGGGTAGTAGTGTGCAGCCACCCTTACAGACTGCCTGATCACAAAAAAGGTGGTTCAGGAAGAACTCGAGGCCATGCTCGAAATGGGCATCGTTGAGGAGTCCCACAGTGACTGGAGCAGCCCGGTGGTCTTGGTTCCCAAGGCCGATGGGTTGGTCTGGTTCTGTGTGGACTATAGGAAAGTCAACACGGTGTCTAAATTTGATGCGTACCCAATGCCCTGTATTGATGAGTTGCTTGATTGACTAGGCACGGCTCATTTTTATTCAACACTGGATCTGACAAAAGGATATTGGCAGATCCCCTTGACTCTGCTATCCCAAGAGAAAATGGCCTTTTCCACACCATTTGGCTTACACCAGTTCATCACACTTCCGTTTGGGCTGTTTGGGGTGCCCGCTATGTTCCAGCGCCTTATGGATAGGGTCCTCCACCCCCACGCCACCTATGCAGCCACATACTTGGATGATATTATTATTTATAGTAATGACTGGCCATGGCACTTAGAACACCTGAGGGCTGTCCTTAGGTTGCTGAGGTGAGCGGATCTCACAGCCAACCCGAAGAAGTGTGCGATTTGGCAGGTGGAAGTACAGTATCTGGGCTTCCACTTGGGCAATGGGCAGGTGCATCCCTAAATCAATAAGACAGCAGCGATTGCAGCCTGCCTGAGGCCCAAGACCAAAAAGGGGGTGAGACAGTTCATGGGGCTGGCTGGCTACTATCGTAGGTTTATACCTAATTATTCGGACGTCACCAGCCCGCTGACTGATCTCACTAAAAAGGGGGCACCAGATCTGGTCCAGTGGACAGAGCAATGCCAGCGGGCTTTCTCAGAGGTAAAGGCTGCACTGTGTGGGGGGCCACTGTTACACTCCCCTGACTTTTCTCTCCCCTTTGTTTTGCAGACGGACGTGTTGGACAGAGGGCTGGGGCCTGTTCTGTCTCAGGAGGTGGAGGGGGAGGACTTTCCAGTGCTGTACATCAGCCAGAAGCTGTCGGTGCATGAGGGCAGGTACAGCACCATAGAGAAGGAATGCCTCACCATCAAGTGGGTGGTTCTTGCCCTCCGCTACTACCTGCTGGGGTGCCCTTTCACCCTCTGTTCGGACCATGCACCCCTGCAGTGGATCCACCGCATGAAGGATGCCAATGCATGGATCACCCGTTGGTATCTGGCACTCCAGCCATTTAAGTTCAAGGTGGTCCACAGGCTGGGGGCGCAGATGTTCATGGCGGATTTCCTCTCCCGTCAAGGCGGGGGGAGTCAGCTGCAGGCCGGACAGCTCTCCAGCCTGAGTCGGGCAGTGGGGGTATGTGGCAGCGGGGGCGTAGTCAAGTGTCGGTCTGTGAATGGAGGGTGGAGTCAGGGAAGGTAAGTGGCAGAATCACTGCACCTGATGGGAATTAACCTGTGTTTGTGTGTCTTCCCCAGTGACCGCACCCTATAAGAGGAGAGGGAGAGCAGAGGAAGGGAGTTCTCCCCAACCTGGACACTTGTGTGCATGTGTGTGTGTGGGCGAGCGAAATAAGACGCTGAAAAGTGCAATAAAAATTTTTGTGAGAACTCAGTTCTGGCCTGCCATGCTTCTGTGCTCCACCCACCTTAAACTATTTCTACACACCCATACAGCCCTTTCACTTTCACTTTCACTCTCTGCATTGTTGACACTAAATAAATGTTCTAACTACTCAGGACTATAACTCTGGCCAACAATATTAACATTAATGGCCAATAACATGAATTGTAAATGTGCAATCGCTTCAAAGCAGTATTAATCTTGAAAAAAATCTGTGATTGTACAGCGACCTTGGGTGTGAGAAAGGCGCTATATACCGTAAGTCAAAATTATTCCATCCATTCATCCATAACCGCTTATTCTCTGCAGGGTCATGGGCAAGCTGGAGCCTATCCCAGCTGACTATGGGCGAGAGGCAGAGTACACCCTGGACAAGTCACCAGGTCATTGCAGGGCTGACACATAGAGACAAACAACCATTCACACTCACATTCACACCTACGGTAAATTTAGAGCCACCAATTAACCTAACCTGCATGTCTTTGGACTGTGGGGGAGACTGGAGCACCCGGAGGAAACCCACGCAGACATGGGGAGAACATGCAAACTCCACACAGAAAGGCCCCTGTCAGCCACTGGGCTCGAACCCAGAACCTTCTTTCTGTGAGGCGACAGTGCTAACCACTACTCCACCGTGCCGCCCGTCAAAATTATTATTATTATTATTATTATTATTATTATTAAGAAGAAGAATCTGCTATTTGACACTGCTTTGTGTTTTGTTTTCATTTGTGTTTTGTGTAAACATCACACCTGTTAAGAAACACTCTTCCTGCACTTAGATCCATCTACCAGCACATACCTGACAGAATACTTGCAAAGTCTCTATGAAAACAATGTCCTTATATGTGTTTGCTGATTGTGCTCAAATCAGCATCAGATATTTCCCATGATGACAGGGTCCCAAGAGCGCGCCCAACGTGCTCCAAAGGATCCCCGAATGTAAATGCATTTTTTAAGTCTCAGTGAAGCATAGGCTATGCTGATAAGCATAGCCTTATTGATAAGGCTCCTGTGAGCATTGGGGACATGGATTTGAGACAAATACATTTCAATAGGCTTGACAAAGGTTCCTCAAGCTCCAGGAAATATTCCAAAACCCACCTGCGATTATTTGCTGCTTAGCTTGCCGACGGAAATATCGCCACCAAATTTCAATGCATGCATTAACATTTTTTGAGACATTTTTGGTCACTCACAAGGTGGAGACACACCAGAAAACAATTTGCGAAGCTTAGAGAACATTCACCATGCATCTCATGATTGGTGCCAATGCTACCAATTTTTCATCACCAAGTATTCACAAACCTATTGCAAGCTGTAGTGTGACCAGGGCCTTAGATAATTCTTGACAGATCATTGACATTACTTAATCTGACATAAAGTAACTTGACATTAGATTTTTCAGATGTGGATTTTTTTTTTCCATGTCTTGGCAGATTAGCTGGTTTTGATATCATTTTATAGGCCTGGCCCACCAGATGCGGGTCGCTTGAGAGGTCTCTTTTTGCATTGACTTACACAGCACTTCCTGATGTATAATGCAATGCAAAAATACTAATTTCTGTTCTGGGTTAATTTCATTAACTTTATCTTGCATCCACTTCAAAAGTCTGACATTATTTCCCTGTCAGATTTGGATAGCCATGGTTTTAACACCTGCCATTTTGTCCCATTTCAGTTCCAGCTTGTCCCAGCATGCATTTACCTCCATGAACAAATCACTCCACTCCCCATCATCGTCCCTTTCATTGACCGCATTGTTGCCAGTTCCTCCATAATTGCAAAGTCTTTTTTTATCCTTTGTACAAATATGAGTAACTGGGCTGTGTCATGGAGAATACAGCTCTCATCCAAAACCAAGGGAAAAAAAGTTAAAATGGCCCACTTTATTTTGCAGCTGAAGCTCCAGATTTCCCGTGATATCTGTGATACTTCTCATTACAGTTCGCCTGGAGAGGGGCACATTCTCAAATGCTTCTTTTTTCTCAGGGCATATTAATGCTGCAGAGTCCAGCAAACACTCTTTAATAAACTCCACATCAGAGAACAGCTTACTGGGTTTTTTTTTTTGCAATTTTGTGGGATATCACATCACTGGTCTTGACTGCTCCATCATTGTACAGTGTCTTGCAAAAGTATTCATCCCCCTTCGTGTTTGTCCTTTGTCGTGTTACAAGCTGGAATTAAAATGGATTTTTTTTTTGGGGGGGGGGTGTCAGCACCATTTGATTTACACAACATGCCTACCACTTTAAAGGAGAAAATTATTGTTTTATTGTGACACAAACAATAATTAAGATGGAAAAAAACCCAGAAATCTGGAGTGTGCATAGGTATCTCCCCTGCAAAGTCAATACTTTGTAGAAGCACCTTTTGCTGCAATTACAGCTGCAAGTCTCTTGGGGTATTTCTCTATTAGCTTAGCACATCTAGCCACTGGGATTTTTGCACATTCCTCAAGACAAAACTGCTCCAGCTCCCTCAAGTCAGATGGGTTGTGTTGGTGTACAGCAATCTTCAAGTTATGCCTCAGATTCTCAATTGGATTGAGGTCTGGGCTTTGATTAGACCATTCCAAGACATTTAAATGTTTCCCTTTAAACCATTCCAGTGCCACTTTAGCAGTATGTTTAGGGTCATTGTCCTGCTGGAATGTGAATCTTCATCCCAGTCTCAAACCTCTGGCTGACTCAAACAAGTTTTCCTCCAGAACTGCCCTGCATTTAGTGCCATCCATCTTTCCTTCAGTCCTAACCAGCTTTCCTGTCCCTGCAGATGATCAGTTTTCCTGTCCCTGCTGCCACCACCATGCTTCACTGTAGGACCAGTGTTCTCAGGGTGTTGGGTTTATGCCACACATGGCATTTCCCATGATGGACAGAGATATCTATGATAGCATGCTCCACTATCTATCGACGGTGCTGCAGTGGAGAGGGTGACCAGCACCAAGTTTCTGGGTGTGCACATCTCTGAAGACCTGTCCTGGAACAACAACACCGCATCCCTGGCCAAAAAAGCCCAACAGCGTCTGTACTTCCTCCACAAACTGAGGAGAGCAAGAGTCCCGGCCCCCATCATGCACACATTCTACAGAGGCACCATCGAGAACATCCTGACCAGCTGCATCACCGTGTGGTACGGCGCCTGCACCATGTCCTGCTGCAAGACTCTGCAGCGCATCGTGAGAGCAGCTGAGAAGATCATTGGTGTCTCTCTCCCTTCTCTTATGGATATCTATAACTCCCGCCTCACCCGCAAAGCCATCAGGATTGCAGGTGACCCCACCCACCCATCTCACAGCCTCTTCAGCCTGCTGCCATTGGGGAGGAGACTGTGGAGTCTCCGGGCCAAAACCAGCAGGCTCAAGAACAGTTTCTTTCACCAGGCGGTCAGGAAGCTGAACTCCCTCCCTGTTCTGCCCCTCCTCCCCCCTCTGCCCCCTGCCACAGATTCTGCTCGCACACACCCCTTCAGCATCTGACATGTCATCCTCACAGTTTCCCCCCCCAACACACTCACACACACATATCTATGATAGCATGCCATCTCATTGTTCATTAACACACTGAACTCAGGGACCGCACATCTCACTTTACCTCGCCCATTTGCACTATTCCGCACTACCTCATCTTAACAGCTGTTAGTTTGTTTGTACTGCTTATTTCATGTTTCATGTTTACCTGCTATACCTCAAGTGCCCTTGACTGTTTGGTTATTTGTACCAATTTATGTGTGTGTGCGCGTATGTGTGTGTATGTATATGAGTGTTTAGTCTAGTTACTATCTAGAGTGTTTATACTGTTTATATTGTCTGAGTGTTTAGTCTGTCTTGTTGTTATCTAGTGTTTATACTGTTTATTTATACTGTTTATATTGTTTGAGTGTTTAGTCTAGTTCATATCTAGAGTGTTTATACTGTTTATATTGTCTGAGTGTTTAGTCTGTCCTGTTCTTATCTAGTGTTTATACTGTTTATTTATTCTGTTTATATTGTTTGAGTGTTTAGTCTGTCTAGTTCCTATCTAGAGTGTTTATACTGTTTATTGTTTGTTTTTTCAATTATTCTATTTTTATTCTATTTTTATTTATTGCATTGCCAGTTTGCACTGTGGGTCAGAGAGGACTGATATTTCATCTGTGCTGTATGTCGAGCATGTATAGCATATTTGACAATAAAGTTGACTTGACTTGACTCATCATCTTTGTGTTTGGGGAGTCTGCCCCATGCTGTTGTACAAATTCCAAATGTATTTTCTCAAGCAATTACTTTTTTTCTGACCACTCTTCCATAAAGCCCAGCTCTGTGGAGTGTATGGCTTAAAGTGATCTTATGGACAGATACTCCCATCTCCACTGTGGATCTTTGCAGCTCCTTCAGTGTTCTCTTTGGTGTCTTTGTTGCCTCTCTGATTAATGCCTTCCTTGCCCAGACTGTGAGCTTTGGTGGGCAGCCTTCTCTTGTCAGGTTTGTAGTGGTGCCATATTCTTTCCATTTTGCTATAATGGATTTAATGGTGCTCCCTGGGATATTCAAAGTTTGGGATACTTTTTTGACCCAACTCTGATCTATACTTCTTCACAACTTTGTTTCTGACATGTTTGGAGTGCTCCTTGGTTTTCACATTGCTTGCTTAATAGTGTTGCAGAATCGGGGTCCTTACAGAAGAGGTTGATTTATACAGACCTCATGTGACAGATCATATGACACTGATTGCACAGAGGTGGATCTTAATCAACTAATTATGTGACTTATGATGTGAATTGGTTGGACCAACTCTTATTTAAGGGTTTCATATGAAAGGGGGTGAATACCTATGCACACTCCAGATTTCTGTTTTTTTTCTTTTCATTTTAATTATTGTTCATGTTACAAAAAAAATTGCACCTTTAAATTGGTAGGCATGTTATGTAAAACCTATGGTGCTAAGCCTCCAAAAATCCATTTTAATTCCATCTTGTAATGCAAAAAAAACAGGACAAACACTAAGAGGGATGAATACTTTTGCAAGACACTGTATGTGTAAAGTTCGGTAAAAAGACTTTGTTGGTTTTGCAGCTTAGCTAACAAAGCTTCAGATGTCCATGCCAGCTCAGCATCAGTCAAGATCTTGTATGTCTCTGCGTGTCTGTTTCTGTGAGTCTCATAATGATGATTCAAATTGTAATCCTTAATCACAGTGATCGGTAATCCACAAACACATGGCTTTACCTGTGACTTCAGTAAATAAATATATAGAAGTCTATGTTTTGTGAAAACTCTTTTTAAATTGTATTTGTTTAAATTTTATGTTAACATCACTTCCTGTATACGTCTGCCCGCCGTGGCACCAGCCAAATGAGTATGTACAGTATGTAGCTACAGAAACTTTATAAAAACAAAATGTGACCTGAGACTGCATTTTAATTGGTGGATTCAAGATTTGGCTTGGGGTGCAGCAAACTGTGCCCCAGACACTCCTTCTTTTATTAGCAGCCAATTAGAATTGTTTCAAAGTGGTTTTTTTCAGGTGATTGGACAGTTTTCTATGGACCTTCATATTTGCATCTTTCACTCACTGCTGCTCATTAAATCCAGCCACTGGGGGTGCATAAGCGTACTCTTGGCACCGGTCCCAAGCCCGGATAAATTGGAGAGGGTTGCATCAGGAAGGGCATTCAGCGTAAAACTGTGCCAAATCTAGCATGTGGATTGAAAAGAATACCATACCGGATTGGTCGGGGCCCGGGTTAACAACGGCCACCTCCGGTACTGTTGGTCAACAGGGTGCTGGTGGAAAGTATGCTACTGTTGCGCCAAAATGGAGAAGGAGAAAGAGAAGGGGGAGGTGTGTTAGGAGAGAGCATCAAAGATGGAAGGGAAGGAGCTTAGAATTGAGAGTAGGAACACTGAATGTGGGAACATTGGCAGAGTGAAAGAGTTAGCAGGTATGATGGAAAGAAGGAAGTTGAACATTTTGTGTGTGCAGGAGATGAGGTGGAAAGGAAGCAAGGCCAAGCACATTGGAGGTGGATGCAAGTTGTTTTATTATGGAGTTAACGGAAAGAGAAATGGTGTTGGTATTGTTTTGAGAGGAGAGTTGGTCAACAGTGTGATATGTAGGAAAGTGGTTTAAAAGGGACACCCCCCACACATTTGATGTTTGTTTGCTTTTGCTCATTTGTGGTTTGTCATGGCCACTCCGAAGTAGATAGTGCAGTGGTAGTGTTTCACCACAAGGGGGAGTGCAGTGATTTTGAGTCGCTCTCAGTTGGTGGAACTAAATGTTGTGATTTTGTTGTTTTGCAGATGGAGAAAAAGAGTGGAGCGCATGATGGAAAAAATGTCATTGTGTGTTCATGTAACAGGTGCAATAAACAACTTATGAACTCCCCAGCACGCTGTGATTCTTCAAGTGTGCTACAAAATTTGGTGTCGGAAGTGGGATCAGCGGTGTTTCTGAAACAGTGAGGTTGCAGAGACCACGGCACTATGGAGCTGGAAAGACTGCAGGACCAGCTGGGTGAGTCCCTGGTGCAGCTACAGTTAGAGCAGCTAAAAGAGGTGTGCCTCCGTGTTAAAATCTCAACTGAAAAACAGACCAAAAAGCACATGCTGATCAGATTAATATGTGAAGCAGCTGATGCGGCTATAGAAGAGGAAGAACAGGAGGTGGCATCAAAGTTCCTGGTCTGGTTGATAACAATCATTAAAGAGGTAAAAGAAAGAGACGAACAATCATGTGGGACTAGGTTAATGCTAGTCCTGATGCTGCTGCATTAGCCAGCCTCCAAGAGCAGTATGCAGCACTGCAGCTGAGTTTCCAAGCCTCTACAAAGAAACTTGAGGACGAAATAGCAAGGCTGACTTCCAAAGTGACCACACGGCAATCTAGCAATGTGTTGTTGCCACAATTGGCTACCTCCATAGCTACCCAGCCATCAGAAGTGACCATTCGGAGGGAATTTAAGATCAATGGTCAAATTGGAGAAAAAGGCCAGAAAGATAAACTGTCATACTCAAACTTTATTCACCAGATTGACATGGGATTAAGGAAAAAGCACAGTGAGGCAGAGATAATTGAAGCGGTCGTAAGAGCCATAAACCCAGGCCTGAATTTACGAGATATGTTGGAAATCAAGTCTGACCTCACCCTTTCCCAACTGCGCACCATTTTAAAGGGCCATTACAAGGAAGACAGTTCCACTAATCTGTACCATCACCTTATAAACATCACTCAGGACAGCAATGAGTCACCCCAGAACTTCCTTTTCAGGGCAATAGAGCTGAAGGAGAGACTCTTAGTTGCATCCAGAGAACCTGGTGCAGATGAACAATACAGCCCTGAATTGGTGCAAAGGAAGTTTCTTAGAGCTGTGGGGACAGGACTCATTAGTGACAATGTAAAATACCAGCTCAAAACCTACCTGGATGACGTGACTGTCACTGATGATATGTTGATTGCTAAAACAAATGAGGCAGCTAGTATTGAGTGGGAAAGACAACAGAAATTTCGAAAAAATAGTAAAGACCTAAAAGTGAGAGAAATCAGAGCTGAGGCGACTCCAGGGGCCATGGTTGGAGCAGTCAGTGGTCAAGAATGGGCATCTTCCATGGCCATGAAAGGTAAAGCAGTCCAAACACAGCCACCTGTGACTCACAGAGAATATGAACTCCTTGACATGATCAGACAGTTAAAGGAGGAGGTGCAAGAAATTAAAAAGGTCATGTGTGAGTCTCCTAGACCCTATACTCAGCATCGAGCAAGCAGGAGGTGTGCCTGCAGGACCTGCCAAGATGACAATAAAGGCGAACAGTGTGACCACTGCTTCAAATGTGGACAAAGCGGTCATCTGTCTCGGGGATGTAGGACTAGAAGCTGATAAAGCAGGACAGGTAGACATGTTAGCTAACACTGTGACAGCTACACCAATGCCACCTGCTGAAAAAGACAAAGTGAGCAGTTCAGTGACATGTACAAGTTAGTCACCGATAGTATTCGACATTTAGAGTCAAAAGTGGCTGCTAGAACACAGGACACAGCATTGCAGCAAAATGAAGCAGTTAGTGTCAGTCTTACCATTTTTGCTAGTTCAGAATGCTTGCCTGTCTGCCGCAGAACGGTAGGGGCCCTCGCGGTAAGCTGCGGTAAGGGTGCAGTTACAACTTGCAGCCATGGGGGCAGCATAACACTGAAGTAGGCTTTGTCAGTGGCCGCCAAAACGTGTGCCCGCCATCTCTCCCTCTCCTTTCATTGATAATCGGCGATTTGCTGATAGCAAATTATCTCTATTGCTAACTAATAACAGAGACAATTGAACGCATACGAGTTGATAATTGCATGCCACAAACTTGAGCAGATGCGCCAATTTCTCCTCTCACCTCCTTTCCTCCATGCAGCTGTTAAAAAAAATTGCAATTGCACAGTTTGTTTGGCATGCCCCATCACTTAATTTTTTGTACAGACACTGCTGTTGTTTTGTAGGTGAAGACAGTTCGTCTGGTTATGTTAGTTATTAATAAATATCCCAACTTAATTTATAATATTAATATTCTAGCGCATGCCGATTCAGCTGATAATGAGATCATTAAACTGCACAGTATTCTCTAGCACACTTCCAGGATTTAAGTTAGAGAGGTGAAGAAGTGGCTGCACGTGATTTCAGTATTTAAAATAAATGTTGTTTGTATAAATGTAGTTCAGGAGGAAGCCTGCGGAGTGATTGACAGCTGTCATTCCCTGCTCTCGCCTTCCCGGAGATTTAATCCCTCATGCTCCTTTCACCTGTCATGCGCGAAGGCTTCTCGAATTGTCCCACCACCTCCCCCTTCTCCTCCATTTCACTAGAGCACCCAGCTGCAATTCCTCTATAGGGGGTGTGTGAAGCGGATCTCATCCCGTATGATCTCCGCTGAAAGCATCCAGGTACCGAGGCCAGCTGACATGCCAAACATGCTTACTGTACACCAAGCACTCAAGGGCGAACTAGTGAAACTTGGTTTATAATTTACGCTATTTTACGCATCTAATGACAAAAGTTAAGATAGGCTACTAAACTGTTGGGACGAAGGCTGAGCATTTTTGCACAAGTGGAATTTAAACACATAGCCTAGTTATTATGCAGTGACGTTTCATTTAATTTCTCAGCATTCCAGCTTAAAGCGCGGCAGAAATGACACTGCATGAAAAGTGGGATTTACAGGAGCAAACGGGATTGTAGATTTCTGTGGAATTTCAGGTTTATGACAATTTACAGCAATTTGCAGGCAACACTGAAAACTGCCGTGAATTGTCGGAAATGGACGTGTAACTTGCTTTGGCAGTTGTCCCCCATGACCCCCCTTCCCCTAAGCCTAGGGAAGGCTATACAAATGCAAATCAGGATAGCAGGGGGAGTTCCCAGGTAACATTTTACTAAACGGTATTAACTTAATTGTAAGAATTGTAGAATTGTAAGCTTTTTAAAACTGAGTTGCTGCACACAAGTCAAGTCAAGAAGGTTTATTGTCATTTAAGCCATACATAGTACACAGTGAGATGAAAAACTTTTACTAGTACTAAAAATAACAAAGACATGAATGCAACAATAATGTGTTTCAACAGTGTACTGTGAAAGTAGCAGCCAAGGGTATATGTCTATCAATAATAGCAACAGTACAAAACCTGTATATTGCTGGAATATTGCTGGAAAAGGCAGTGAGGGAATTAACACAGAGAACATTTCCAAGTATCCACACAAACTGTTTGATGCACAGAAGAAGCGATGTGATGGCGTTATCAGAAATCTTGAAGGTTGATTGCCATGACAAAAGCATCATGGCCAGAAGTTTCATCAAGTCTTCTGGTTTTTCACTTCTGGACTGATCACTTCCATGCCCCTCTCCATCTTGTATGTCTGGACAGGCTTCACTCTGCTCCTCAGCAAGGCTTTCCCCCCTCTTCATCCTCTTCAGTCACATACTCATCCTATGCAAATGTAAAACACACATTTAAATTCATATCCATGCAATAAATTACAATGCATGCAAATGCCCACATTCGACACCTCAAATGACCATACTCAGTGCATGAATATGTCCATGTCAGAGTGAATAGGCCATCATTAGCATGGCCATTTTAGTATGAGACCAGTCAAATGACCACAGTCAGTGCATGAATATGTCCATGGCAGAGTGAATAGGCACCGTTCGAACTACGGGGGTACTCGGGGGATCCGAGATCCCCTGAAACAGACATGAGATCCCTTGAAAACATGATTTGGGAAATGTTGGGGGGGTCTCTAAAATATTGGCAAAATTATGTTTATTGACATAGCAATCGTGTGTAATGGGAAGCATTTGCATATCCGAAGTGTTGTGTTTACATCAAAGATAAAATAAACCGATATGACAACAACTGCTGCTGCCAGGTTGGGGACACAAACTAGTAGAAAGGAAGTGTGCCAACAGTGCCAACACACTTCCTTTCTACTAGTTTGTGCCCCCAGAATTTTCCCATTGTTACCATTGGTAATGTTCCCATTGGTATCATTGTTGATGCGAGGTTGTTTTTTGAACATGCCAATGCGGACATGATTTCCCCTGATGAGTTATGACTTCAGATGCGATGCGTGTGTGGAGGTGTGGAGTCCGCATGATATGTGCGTAAGATAGGCTTCTCATGTGTTTGGAGATCCGCACTCTGAGACAAGCGCAAGCACAAGCACCCCCCCAAGGGAAAAAAGGGACCCCCCGAAAATATCGGCATAGTTTGAACACTGTGAATAGGCCATCGTTAACATGACCATTTGAGTATGAAAAGATTGTGAAACTATAGTTTAAAAAAATCATATGCATCTCAAACTGCTGTTAAAAGAAGCCTAATCTGTGGCCTCTGTGTTTATTTCAGGGGAATCTTGAAATTACTTATAATTGAATTGTTTAATTCAGTCAGTAAGCAGAAACTTCATACTTCTATATTCAAAAATATCCAAAATGGTTTATATCACAAACATGCTAGCATGTATAACAATAACCTCGCATGTGATTGGACCAGGACCAGGCGGTCATGGGCGTGGCTCATACAGTATAAACAGGTGTACCGTAGCTTACCAGGTAGTTTTCATGTGCTCCGGAACTTTCTCTTGGTTTCTGGGATTTTTGCTGCTTGGTGATCTTCAATGGCTGGACGGCGCCTCGCATTCTACTCTCCGTTGACTCCTGTGTCTGGACGCGATGGACCTGTGTCAGGAAGTCCGCAGACCAATGAGAGAAAACTGCTGTCTGCTCTCAGTGGGTTGTCTCGTCAGATTGCAGAGCTGACTACGTTCATAACCGACAGATTCAACTCTATGGACGACAGATTCAACACCGTGGAAGACAGATTGACTGCTTTGGAGGGACGTAACTTTGGGGAAAACGCAAACTCCAGGAAGAAAAGACGGGTGCAGAGTCCCATGATTGCGGTAAGAATTTGTCCGGTGTCTGCTAGCTAAGCTAAATAGCCTAAAAGTAAGCATAGCAGCTAGCCCAAGCTAAAAGTAGCCAGTAGCTAGCTATGAGGGACAAGTGACTTAAAAACGTTGTTTTGTTCTTTTCACAGGAAACAGTACGCCGTCTTCACAACTCGGAGACAAACACTAGGCGATACGAGCCGGCGCAAGGGTAAGATTTAAAGAATATGCTTTCATTCTGTATGAGATACGTTAATAGATGCAGATCCTAGCCTGATCCTAACTGTAGCCATCTTGTTTTCACAGACTAACTTTGCCTCATAATGAAGCCGTGACAAGCTATTTAGTGCGGGCTTTGTCGACAAATCCAAATCTTCATGATGCTGACAAAGACAACATTGTGTGTAAGTAACAACTATTTCACTAAATATTATGGTAGCCTATACTGTCCTTTCTCTGCTGTCTACACTTCCCTTCTTCCTTTCCCTTATTAAGCTTAGCCTACTGCTACGTTGTTAATCGTACTCTCATTTGTTTTTCTAGCTGCCTGCAAGACGTATTACGAAACCTTACGCAGGGACGCCTGCAGGATTGAACTGTAAGGTACGCACTAGCGGTGTAATCCCCCCCCCCCCAAAAAAAAAAACGCTTGCGTGCTGCAGTTTCTATGAAGAGTCGATCTATAGGCTTATACACAAAACAACGATAGAACTTTAACTTGAAATTGAACAATAGCCTTCCATGAACACAGGCTGATATTTGAACAACATATGTGAACTACACACGACAATAAACAATAAACTCTTTATAGCCTCGATTAGAATCTAGTGAACTTGCTCAGCACTACCGCACGCACGAGTACACACAGACCTACACCGCAAGCGCAGTCCTGTCCCCAGGCCACCAAGCGCTAGGTTTGTCAGCAAGGTGGAGCAACCATCTACTTCTGATCGTAAGGGACATGGGGGAGATGTAGGTGTTCTTATATGAAATTCACTGGATGTATGGCTAGTTTCAAACTCAGAGGTAGATGAAGGCAATTCCCTCAAAGGAACTGAGCTAGCATCCAGCTGCAGCGTACTGCTGCTAGGTTGCGGAGGAGTGGAAGCTGCCGGTGCCGTGTTACTAGCTGATACTGGAGAGGACTGGCAAGCAGATGACACCCCTGGATCACTGCTTTTGGACTTTTTCGTAAAAGTCTGAAACAAGCTCGTTTGTTTCAGGGTTCGTTTACTCATTTTTGACTCGCTTCTCAATAAATTCTCGCACAAGCTCTGACTACTGACGATTGTCTGTCTCTGTTTCTCAAAACTGGAGAGAATCTCAGTGGTGCAAGAAAAGTATATCTGCATTGACCAATGAGCTTTCTTGGTCACGCACACCCCGCCCACTCCTGAAGCACACAAATGCGCCGGCACACACACGTCTCTCTCTCTCTCTTTCTCAAATTATGTTGCATTGCCAAAGCATTCAGGTAACAATTATAATTTTAAAAAAATCTCTCTCTCCCCAAGGTACGCCTAGTGCGTACGGCCGTACGCCTGGCGGTGCCACTGACCTTACGCAGGAGCTACAGGTACCAGCAGCCTGATCTTTCGTTGCAGGCGGAAGCAATGAAGTAGCCGGCTCGTAGTCGCTCCAGAAGAAAGAGGGTAAGATTTTTCAGTTTTGGTCAATGTGACTTTTTTTTCAGTGTTTTTCATGTGTTGTGTCCATACGCAGTGCATTGCTCAGTACTTATTCTCTTTATCGATCGTTTTTACAGCTGTTTGACGCGAGACGAGGTGTCCTTGCTATGGACGAGATGGATGTATGGCAGTGTGCTACCGTAGACCTGATGTCGGATGAGGAAAATGGGGTGGTGGATGGGGTGTCTGGGTGGATCGTTAAGCCTCCGCCGTCCCGTAACCCGGAGCTCAGTGAACTCTGTGCTACGCTGCAATCAAGGCTTGAGGCAGATCCAAAGTACAGGGCAACCCACCACAGACGACTGCATGTCGGTCCGATGCCGCCTGCTCCCCACAGCTCAGAGACCGCAAGCATGCACTTCATGGAGCTGTAGGACTAAAATACGGTGCTTATTTGCTTTTGTTTAGTTTTGTATCCTGCACATCTCTCTTGCACTAGAGAATGTATAGGCAACTACTGTTTGTCTTTGACTGAATGCTGCCATTTTGTTTATTTTTTAACGTCTTGTACTTACTCTGGTTTTGAAAATAAAGCTCTTGTTTGATACAACATTCCTTGCAAATTTTCCTTCCTCAATAAATGTGTGTCATTGATAGGATAACAATGACATGAATATACAGCATCATAGCTAATCATAACCACAACAGATATATATATACGGTGTATATATATATATATATATATATATATATATATATATATATATAGGTTGTGGTTATGATGACCCAGGGTAACCAATAGCCTAGGCCTAGTGGCATCTGCCAACCAATCACGAGTGATTTCTTTGGTTTAAAAGTAGTGTTTTCATCCAATACTGAGTGAGGAAATTCGAGGCAAGCCAGGCAATTCTCGGACCATGCACGGTTTCACTGCTATTCATATGCAAATAGGCTACCCATTGATGCAGCGGTTTCGCTGCTATTCATATGCAAATAGGGAACCCCACGAATAGAGGGGGGCCAGAGGATTTTGCTATCTGGGGCGAGTGCTCCCAAGTGCTACCTGGTGGTCGTTTGGGTACATTGCAGCTCAGTTCAAAACAGATGCGGTACGTACCGCGTCTATACCGCACGCTTGCCTCGTCAATGCGGGCACATTGAACTCACCGAAACGGTATTTCCCCAAAGCAAAGAACACAGTTACTCAGCCTAGTGGAGAAAAAGTATATGATTGCCTTCCTGATAGATGGGGTTGAAACAAAGGCATTGTGGGACACTGGATCTCAAATCTGTCTCATGAATGAGATGTGGAGGCAACAGCAAATTCCTCATGCTACAGTCAGGGATCTTGCTGAGATAGTGGACCCAGATCTCTTGAATGCAAGGGCAGTTAACCAAACACCAATCCCTTTTTCTGGGTGGGTTGAAGTTACATTTAAGTTGCCCTCAGAGAATGCAAAACAGCTAGAACTCTTAGTGCCAGTGCTGATATCAGACGAAGATGGGGTGGCAGAGCAGACACTCATTGGTTATAATGTGATTGAGTATGTGTTAGCAAATGGCTTAGAACCCCCTTGTGTCATCACAGATGCAGTCAGTGCAGCATTCTCCTTCAATTGTAAGAAAGCAGAAGTGTTTCTGAAAATAATGAGAAGTGGGGATGATGGGCTAGGTGAAGGGGTGGTGAAAGTGGGAAGGGAGATTCTGTCTATTCCGGCAGGTCAGACCAGGACAGTGAAGTGCAGTGTTAGGGCAGGCACACTCCCAGACCAACAAGATGTTCTCTTCGAACCCTGTCCATCTGCACTGTTGCCAGATGGGATGAAAGTGAAAGAAGGTGTAGTGCGCTTACAGAGAGGAAGCTGGTCATGTGTCACTATTCCAATCACAAACAGCACTACACATGACATCTCGCTACACCCAAGAACCATACTGGGATGGACACAGAGGACAAAAATTATCTACCCAGCAGATACAAAGCCAGTTGAAGTCAATCAGACAGACACAGACACACAGACCTCAAAAACAGAACAGACACCAGTAGCAGAAAATAAAAAACAGGACGAAAGTGAGAACAAGTGGGACCCTCCAGATCCCCTCAGTCACCTTCCTCTAGCACAACAGCAGCAGGTCAGACAGCTTCTGAGAGAGGAATGTGGAGCTTTTGCTCAGGATGGACATGATGTGGGCACAATTCCCTCACTACAGCTCAAGATTCGCCTGAGTGACCCCACACCTGTAAAGCACACATACATATCAGTACCAAAGCCACTTCACAAAGAGGTAAAAGAGTACTTAGAGGACTTGTTGAACAGAGGCTGGATAACCAAGTCAAAGGCCCAATCCCAATTCTAATTTCTACCCCTTCCCCTCCCCCTTCCCCTCCCCCTTCCCCTTGGCCCTTCCCCTTGAAACTGAGCTACAAGGGATAGGGCTTGAAATTCAACCCTTACGTATTGGGATAGCCCTTCAACGATCGCATACGTCATCGCGTACCTCCGTCAGCGTTTACGTTAGCAAAACGCGACCAAATGCGTCATTGGCTGCGACCAGCCGCTACAGTCAGAGCCAGAGGCAGAACCAGAAATCTCTGCTGGCAGGGTGTGATTTGTTAACTAACACCACTGAATGGGATATCTTTGGCGCTTCGTGCACCACATCTGACAGAATGAGGTGTCAGAACACTCATGTAAACAATAAAAGCGAGAATAACAGAACAAAACGTACGCAGTCAAGCAACCGAAAACAATACTCACTCCCAAAGCTTTTTAGCAGCAGCTTGGATTTCAGAAATCGCTGCTCATTCTCAGCTCGAAAGCGAATCAAGCGGCGTGTTTCCTCTGGATAACAACTTAAAACACGTAAATAATGGAGAAAATACATTTATTACAATCTTTCGCCGCGGGAACCGCCATCTTTCTGAAATCCGCATGAAATCTCGCTGAAATCCGCATGGCATTGTGGGAAATCACTCAAACCCCTTCGTTCGGAGTCAGCTCCAGGAAAATCTCCGTTTGGAGGGGTACAGAAGCCCTACCCCTTCCCCTACCCCTCCGCGTTAACTGGGATTGGGATACCCCTACCCCTTCACGTGAACGTGCAAAATGGAGGGGAAGGGCCAAGGGGTTGGTCCAAGGGGTGAAATGGGATTCGGCCTAAGTCTCCGTACTCCAGTCCAATCATGTGCGTGTGGAAAAAGGATGGGAGCCTCAGACTGTGCATCGATTATAGGGAGCTTAACAGGAAGTCCATCCCCGACCGCCATCCAATACCCTGCATACAAGATATGCTCAACAGCCTGAAAGGGAGTTCCTGGTTTTTGGTCCTCGACGAAGGGAAGGCCTATCATCAGGGGTTTCTAGAAGAGTCAAGCTGTCCTCTCACTGCATTTATCACACCTTGGGGTCTATATGAGTGGGTAAGAATCCCTTTTGGGTTATCATCCACACTGGCAGAGTTCCAGCGATCAATGGAGGAATGCTTGACAAGCCTCAGGGATGAAATATGTTTGCCTTACCTGGACGACAACTTAGTCCATTCTCAGACATTTGAGGATCACCTGAACCATTTGAGGAGTGTGCTGTGCAGTTATCAACACCACAGGGTCAAGCTGACTCCCAGAAAATGTGAAACATTCAAAAATCAGGTGAGATTTCTGGGGAGGCTGGTCACCAAAGATGGTCACACAATGGACCCTGCAGACATTGCTCCAGTGCAGGCCCTGAAGCAGCAGGAACTGATCACAATAGGAGAGTTGAGGAAGCTACTGGGGTTTATATCATATTATCGCAGTTACATCCCAAACTTCTCCCATATAGCAAAGCCTCTCTATGATCTCTTCTCCTCAGATAAACCAGTAAAGAGAAAGTATAAAGAAATCAGACACACCAGAAAGAAACAAAAAGGTGGAGGACAGTTACCATCATCTCATCCTATCACATGGTCTGTGGAACATCAAGAGATACTCTGCCAGCTAATTGACTTTCTCTCCCAGCCACCAGTGTTAGGGTATCCTGACTTTGAACAGTCTTTCATATTACATTGTGATGCATCACAAGAGGGACTTGGGGCAGTGCTTTATCAGTGACAGCAGGGAAAGCTGGTAGTGGTTGCATATGGATCAAGGACTTTGACAGCCCCAGAGAAGAACTACCACCTTTACTCTGGAAAATTAGAATTCCTAGCTATGAAATGGGCCATATGTGAGAGGTTCAGAGACTATCTTTTCTATTCACCACCATTCACAGTCTATACGGATAATAATCCTCTCACATATGTACTCACCACAGCTAAGTTAAATGCAACTACCCACAGGTGGGTAGCTGAACTTGCTGACTTTCAGTTCTCCAGCAAGTACTGACCTGGCAGAGCTAATGGGGATGCCAATGGTCTGTTACGCATGCCTTTGGACATGGAAAAATACATGTCAACATGCACACAAGATGTGCAGCTCGATGTGATGAACAGTGTAACACAGGCTGTAACTGTCAATGCACAAGAAAGTGACCCCTGGCTTTGTCCAGTAACCATTTCCACTGCTTTAGTTGAGAAGAATAATGAGGTGACCTCAGTGAGGGAGATCCCTAAAACAGTGTTGAGAGAGGCTCAAAAAGAGGATCCCGTGATTGGAGTGGTGCTCAAACATGTGACATCAAAACAATGGCCAACGAGTATAAGACGACCTCAGAATAATAAAATAGCAGCTCTGGTAAGAGAAAGACAGAAACTGCATCTTGGTGATGATGGGCTGCTGTATAGGAAAACTGCTAGCAGGTCACAACTGCTTCTGCCTCAAAAGTATCGTAAACTGGTTTACAAAGAACTCCATGAAGATATGGACTATCTTGGAGTAGAGAGGGTTATTAACCTCATCAGAGACCACTTTCACTGGCCTCACATGCAAAAGGATGTTGAGCATTACATCACATGAGTCTGCAGCTGTCTGAAAAACAAGCGTCCTAACAGGCCAACTAGAGCCCCACTCACAAATATCATAACCATCTATCATTTCGAGCTGGTTTCTATTGATTTCTTGCACCTGGAGAAATGTAAGGGAGGATATGAATATATCCTGGTTGTGATGGATCATTTCACTCGTTTCACCCAGGCTTATCCCTGCCACAATAAAGCAGCTAAAACAGCCACAGAGAAGATATATGGAGATTTTGTGCTAAAATTTGGTTTCCCCACAAGACTCCATCATGACCAGGGCAAGGAGTTTGAAAACAAGTTGTTCGCTAAACTAGAGGAATACAGTGGAGTGAGGGGGTCCAGGACTTTGCCATATCACCCACAGGGAAATGGCCAGGTGAAAAGGTTCAACAGGACACTTTTGGCTATGCTCATAAACCTGCCTGAGACTGCTAAGGCAGACTGGAAATCCTCACTGGCAAAAGTGATCTAGACTTATAACTGCACATGCAGTGAGGCCACTGGCTGTGCACCCTATTTTCTCCTGTTTGGTCACAACCCAAGACTCCCCATTGACCTCATGTTTGACCTCACAGAAAAAAAATCAAAGCTCATCTCACAGATACTATGCTGAGAAATGGAGGACGAGAATGATAGAAGCTTACAAGCTGGCATCCAAATCAGCCTGTAAAGAGGGAATGAGAGGTAAAGCTCTTTATGACAGGAAAGTTTATGGTGCAGAGTTGCTGCCTGGATGCAGAGTGCTGGTCCGAAACCTGAATGAAAGAGGTGGTCCTGGGAAACTGAGATCATTCTGGGAGGATAGAGTCTATGTGGTCACACAAAGGAAACACCCAGACAGCCCAGTGTATGAACTCAGGCCAGAAGATGGAAAGGGGCGTGTAAGAGTCATGCACAGGAATCTTATGTTACCATGTGACTTTCTCCTTGTTGAAGCAATGGACTCACCTGAACCAGACAAAAAGGGAGGAAAAAAACAGTAAATAGAGACACGAGGAAGGGGAATATAGTTCAGGAAATGAGGATGAGGATAACTGGAAATCTATCACTGGACTACAACAAAGACCCAGCAGACAAGTGAAAAGTGCTCTCAGGGCAGAGGCACAGGAGTTCCATCCAAACACGATGTGAGCAGTAGCAGAGGATCATGACGAAGAGGACTGTGCAAGTCAACAGCAGGAACAAGAGGATGAAGTTGAGACACCAGAGCAGCACATTGGGATACCACACACTCTGAGTGAAGAGCAATCTCCTGAATCTGCATCCAGTGATCAAGAAGAAGAACCTGATCATCCTGCTGCATGGAAAAAGTATCCTTTCAGAGCAAGAAAGCCAAAAATAATGTTCACTTATCATAGGTTAGGACAGCCTACTATGTCATATAGTTAAGTAGAAGGCAAGTTGTGGAGAGAAAAAAGTCAGTTCAGACTTTAGAGGTTAGATAAGGAACAGTTAAGCTGCAGTTAAGTGGTATTATTATGCAGTTCATTCACATAGAATTGTTATTGTTTAAGATGTCAGACAATGAGGTGAATGTGCTTAGGCTACGTTTACATTAGACCGTATCTGTCTCGTTTTCTTCGCGGATGCACTGTCCGTTTACATTAAACCCCCTGGAAAAGCCAGGAAACGGGAATCCGCCAGCGTCCACGTATTCAATCTAGATCGTATCTGGTCCGGTGCTGTGTAAACATTCAGAATACGCGAATACGCTGTGCTGAGCTCTAGCTGGCGTCTCATTGGACAACATCACTGTGACATCCACCTTCCTGATTCGCTGGCGTTGGTCATGTGACGCGACTGCTGAAAAACGGCGCGGACTTCCGCCTTGTATCACCTTTCATTAAAGAGTATAAAAGTATGAAAATACTGCAAATACTGATGCAAATACTGCCCATTGTGTAGTTATGATTGTCTTTAGGCTTGCCATCCTTCCACTTGCAAGTAATAAGTGATCTGCGCTGGGATCACACACACAGCGGCTCAGTCCCGAATCGTGGCTTGTTCACTTCACTCGCGCGCTGTGTGAGCTGCGCAGGGCCGGAGTGCGCACCCTCCAGAGGGCACTCGCTGTTCAGGGCGGAGTGATTTGGAGCGCAGGATGCCTGCGGAGCCGAGCGTATCCGCGTATTGGCGTTGCTATGTGCACGGCTAACGGTTTTAGTGTAAACGCGAATCATTTTAAGAACATTAATCTGATGATCCGCTGATTCAACGTAATGTAAACGTAGCCTTAGAAACTGTGCCACATGTTGCTTTAGACAGAAGGCCATTACTATGTAAAGTAACCTTACTCTTAGGAAAGCTGCAGATACTCGTGCTTATGGCGGATGGAGCAGTGGACTATTATCGTGCACAATAATATCTGCTGCAAACATGTGACATTAACAGGAGATGGATGTCATGTGGTGGACTGGTTACAGTTTTGCATCTAGATGGACATTGAAGAACTCTGACTGCTTCATAGACATGAACTTTCTTGATGCGGTGCATTAATACCACGTGGACTGTACATCATAATGTGAATTGTTAACCTCATAATGTCGAGACACCATTACATTTTGGAGGGGAGAGTGTAGGAAAGTGGTTTAAAAGGGACACCCCCCTACATTTGATGTTTGTTTGCTTTTGTTCATTTGTGGTTTGTCGTGGCAGCTCCGAAGTAGGTAGTGCAGTGGTAGTGTTTCACCACAAGGGGGAGTGCAGTGATTTTGAGTCGCTTTCGGTTGGCAGAACTAAGTGTTGTGATTTTGTTGTTTTCCGGATGGAGAAAAAGAGTGGAGTGCATGATGGAAAAAATGTCGCTGTGTGTTCGTGTAACAAACAACTTATGAACCCCCCAGCATGCTGTGATTCTTCAAGTGTGCTACAGATAGAGTGATAGGCATGAAGTTGGAGATTCAAGGAGTGGTAATCAATGTTGTGTGTGTATATGCCCCACAGGTTGGATGTGAGAATGAAGAGAAAGAGTCTTTCTGGGAAAAGATGGATGAAGTGGTAGAAAGTATACCAAGGGAGGAGTGCATGCTGATAGGAGCAGATTTCAATGGACATGTTGGTGAGGGAAACAGAGGAGATGAGAACATGATGGGCAGATATGGTGTAAGAGAGAGAAATGTGGAAGGACAAATGGTGGTTGATTTTTCAAAGAGGATGAATTTGGCAATAGTCAATACATACTTTGAGAAGAAAGAGCAGCACAGGGTGACGTTTAAGATTAGAAGAAGATCTACACAGGTGAACTACATACTCTGCAGAAGGGGTAACCTGAAGGAGATTGGAGACTGTAAAGAGATGGCAGGGGAGAGTGTAGCTAGACAACATTGAGTGGTCATGTGCAGGATGAGCTTGAAAGTGAAAAAGAGGAGGTGTGAAATAGTGGAGCCAAAGATTAAGTGGTGGAAACTAAAAGAGGTTGAAAATCAGAAGGAGTTTAGGGAAGAAATGAGACGAGCATTGAGTGGTAATGGAAGTCTGTCAGAAGATTGGGATACTACTGCTATACTAGTAAGAGAGGCAGCAAGGAAGGTGCTAGGGTGGTCATCGGGAAGGAGGAAGGAAGACAAAGAGACATGGTGGTGGAACAAAGAAGTTCAGGAAATTATAAAAGAGAAGAGGGTAGCAAAGAAGAATTGGAACAATCAGAGAGATGAGGAAAGCAGGCGGTTATACAGAGAGATTAGATTTAGATTAGATATACTTTAATCATCCCAGAGGGAAATTCCATTGTTTCAGCAGCCTTAAAAACATATACAACAAACACACATACAATGCACATAAATAAATAAGCACAAATACATTCAACCACAAAACACAGCCAGAGGTGAGGTAGCTGTCAAGACACACACATATCCAAGTAGCAAGTGAGATTATAACTGCTTAGTGAGGCATAAAACAGTACTATGCATCAACATTTTAGATTAAAAAATAAGTCATCTCTCTCTGCTCAGAAAGGAGTCATTATAAAGTGCTATTGCTGTGGGTAAGAAAGTCCTCTTATATCTGTCCCGACTGCAACTGAGCTGGCGAAGCCGCCAACTGAAAACACTTTTTTGCTTTGCCAGGGTACTGTGTAGAGGATGTGATGCATTGTCCATAATGTTTAACATGATGAGACAGATGAGACAGAAGGCAAAAACAGCTGTAGCAAAGGCGAAAGCAGATGCATACCAGGAGTTGTACAAAAGACTGGAGACCAAAAAAGGACCTGTACAGACAGGTACAGACTTGTACAGACTAGCTAGGCAGAGAAACAGCGAAGCGAGGGATGTACAGCAGGTAAGAGTGATGAAAGATGTAAATGGAAATGTGCTGACAAACAAAGAGAGTGTATTAAGAAGGTGGAAAGAGTACTTTGAGGATTTATTAAATGAGGAGAATCCAAGAGGGAAAAGGTCAGATTCGTTGGAGACAGCAAATTAGGAAGTGGAGTTGGTTAGTAAGGATGAGGTGAGGGCAGCCATGAAAAGAATGAAGACTGGGAAAGCAGTCAGACCAGATGGTATCCTGATTGAGGCTTGGAGATCTTTAGATGAGATGGCTGTGGAGTTCCTAACAAGATTGTTTGTTTAATAAGATCTTAGAGAATGAGAAAATGCCAAATGAATTGAGAAAGGTTGTCTCATCTCATCTCATCTCATTATCTGTAGCCGCTTTATCCTTCTACAGGGTCGCAGGCAAGCTGGAGCCTATCCCAGCTGACTACGGGCGAAAGGCGGGGTACACCCTGGACAAGTCGCCAGGTCATCACAGGGCTGAGAAAGGTTGTGCTAGTCCCAATATACAAGAATAAGGGAGATAGAGCTGCAGTAATTACAGAGGAATTAAATTGATGAGTCACACCATGAAGTTATGGGAAAGGGTATTGGAGGTGAGATTGAGGAGAGAGGTAGCAATCTGTGAATAGCAATACAGGTTTATGCCAAGGAAGAGCATGTCAAATGCAATTTTTGCTTTAAGAATGTTAATGGAGAAGTACAGGGAAGGCCAGAGAAAGCTACATTGTGTGTTTGTAGACCTGGAGAAGGCATATGATAGAGTGCCGAGAGATGAGTTCTGGTATTGTATGAGAAAGTGTGGTGTGAATGAAAAGTATATTAGAGTGGTGCAAGACGTATGAGAACAGTGAAACAGCAGTGAGGTGTGCAGTTGGAATGACTGAATGGTTCAAGGTGAAGGTGGAACTTCATCAAGGATTTGCTTTGAGTCCTTTCTTGTTTGCTATAGTGATGGATAGCTTGATGGACGAAGTGAGCCAAGAGTCACCATGGAACATGATGTTTGCAGATGATATTGTGATATGTGGTGAAAGTAGAAAGGAGGTTGAGTTGGGTTTGGAGAGATGGAGGTATGCATTGGAACGAAGAGGAATGAAGGTGAGCAGTAGCAAAATAGAATACATTTGCATCAATGAGAATGGGGATGAGAGTGTAGTGAAGATGCAAGGAGTAGATGTAAAGAAAGTTGGTGAATTCAAGTACCTGAGGTCAACTGTGCAGGAAAATGGGGGCTGCGATAGTGAGGTGAGAAAGAGAGTGCAGGCTGGGTGGAGCAGTTGGAGAAGGATTTCGGGAGTCATTTGTGATAGGAAAGTCCCAGCAAAAGTAAAAGGTAAGATGTATAAGACAATAGTAAAACCAGCTATGATGTATAGGTTGGAGACCGTACCCTTAACGAAGAGACAGGAGGCAAATTTGGAGGTGGCGGAGTTGAGGATGTTAAGGTTTGCGATGGGAGTGACAAGGTTGGACAGGATAAGGAACAAGCACATCAGAGGGACAGCACATGTGGAGAGCTTGGGAATTAAGCTAAGAGAGATGAGACTGAGATGGTATGGGCACATCCTGAGAAAAGATGCAGAGCATGTTGGAAGGAGTATGTTGAGGATGGATCTGCCAGGCACATGAAACAAGGAAGGCCAAAGAGGAGATACATGGATGTGGTGAGAGAGGACATGAAAGTGGCAGGTGTGGTAGAGAAGCATGCGGAAGACAGGGAGCAATGGAGATGAAAGATCCGCTGTGGCAATCCCTAATCAGGAGCAGCCAAAAGAAGAAGAAGAGGAGGGGTACACCGTAGACAAGTCACCAGTTCATCGCAGGGCTGACACATCAAGACAAACAACCATTCACACTCACGGTCAATTTTAAAGCCACTAATTATCCTAACCTGCATGTCTTTTGACTGTGGGGGGAAATGGAGCACCCAGAGTAAACCCATGCAGACATGGGGAGAACATGCAAACTCCACACAGAAAGGCTCCAGGCGGCCGCAAGGTGTGAACTTGGAACCTTCTTATGGTTAAGCAACAGTGCTAACCACTGCATCACCATGCTGCCCTGGTATTATAATAATAATCTCATCTCATTATCTCCAGCCGCTCTATCCTTCTACAGGGTCGCAGGCAAGCTGGAGCCTATCCCAGCTGACTAAGGGCGAAAGGCGGGGTACACCCTGGACAAGTCGCCAGGTCATCACAGGGCTGACACATAGACACAGACAACCATTCACACTCACATTCACACCTATGGTCAATTTAGAGTCACCAATTAACCTAACCTGCATGTCTTTGGACTGTGGGGGAAACCGGAGCACCCGGAGGAAACCCACGCGGACACGGGGAGAACATGCAAACTCCACACAGAAAGGCCCTTGCCAGCCCCGGGGCTCGAACCCAGGACCTTCTTGCTGTGAGGCGACAGCGCTAACCACTACACCACCGTGCCGCCTTATAATAATAATAATAATAATTATTATTATTATTATTATAACAGCCCAACTTTTGTTTTTACAGTTTACAATGTCTTGAACAGTAGCCTAAATAGTGTTTCTCAACCACTAATGGGCCGCAAAGCATCATCTAGTGGGCAGCAAATTTTTTTCAAGTTGAAGCTAATTTTTACTCATAGTAAGGTACAATTGCTGGGCTGCATCCGACATCACATCCACCTCATTAAGCTACGGTCACACTACAGCTCACGATACTTTGTGATGGGTTATCGATGAAAATGAGGCATTTTGGTGGCAATGCATGGCAATATACACATGAGCTAAAAGTTATGGTCACACAGCACACGAACACTTGACTGTCACGCCTTTGCGCGCTTGAGTCTAGTGCAGCACGATTGGCCGCACGCACTCACAGAGCATGTTGTGTGCACTCTTGGGACCCAGTCGTTATGGGAAACACCTGATACTTTTTTTTCTATTCTATTTTTCTATTTATATTTAAATTTTAATTCTTCTATTTATATGTGACAGTGGATAAAAACATCCTGGTCTTCCCAAACCAGAAACCCTGGATGACCAGCCAGGTCCGCTCACTCCTCAGGGCTCACGATGCTGCCTTCAGGTCAGGTGATAGAGCTCTGTACAGAGCTGCTCGAGCTGATCTGAAAAGAGGAATAAATAAAGCCAAGGTGGACCACAGGCTGCGCATAGAGTCCCACCTGTCCAGCAACAACACACGGGAGGTGTGGCAGGGCATTCAGGACATCACAAACTTCAGAGACTGTGATGCGCCAACAGGAGACTGGAGTGCGCTGCTAGCAGAGGAGCTAAATCGCTTCTTTGCTCGCTTTGAAACATCTCAGCAGCACTCATCTGCTCCTGCCCTGCCCCCACCACCACACAGTTCCTACACCACTCCTTTCACTGTACAGGAGCATGATGTCAGACGGATGCTCCTGGCAGTGAACCCCAAGAAAGCTGCCAGCCTAGATGGTGTACCTGGTAAGGTGCTCAGAGCGTGCGCCCACCAGCTCGCCCCTACCTTCACCAGAATCTTTAACCTCTCCCTGGCTCAGGCAGTCATCCCGCCCTGCCTAAAATCTGCAACAATAATCCCAGTGCCGAAGAAGTCTCCCGTCACCAGCCTGAATGATTACCGTCCTGTGGCCCTCACCCCTGTAATCATGAAGTGCTTCAAGAGACTAGTTCTTCAGCACATCAAGGACCACCTCCCCCCAGACTTCGACCCCTACCAGTTCGCATATCGCACAAACAGATCCACAGAGGACGCCATTGCCGTAGCTCTCCACTCTGCGCTAAATCACCTGGAGCAGCAGCAGAGCTACATCCGCATACTCTTTGTGGATTACAGTTCAGCTTTTAATACAATAATCCCGGACATCCTTATTAGAAAACTGGACACTCTCGGCCTCCCCCCTCTCACATGTGCCTGGTTAAAGGACTTTCTTACTAACCAGCCCCAGACTGTGAGACTTGGCCCCCACTTCTCCTCCACCCACACATTGAGCACCGGCTCTCCATAGGGCTGTGTGCTGAGCCCCCTCCTGTACTGCCTCTACACCCATGACTGTAGTCCAACCCACAACAACAACAACAACCTTATCGTCAAGTTTACTGACGACACCACAGTGGTCGGACTCATCTCAAAGGGAGATGAGGCAGCCTACAGAGAGGAGGTCCTGAAGTTGGCAGCCTGGTGTTCAGAGTTGGCAGCCTGGTGTTCAGAAAATAACCTCGCTCTGAACACCAAGAAAACCAAAGAGCTCATTGTTGACTTCAGGAAGCACAGCACCGACCTAGCCCCCCTCTACATCAACAACGTGTATGTGGAGAGGGTCCACACCTTCCGGTTTCTCAGTATCCTCATCTCCGCCGACATCTCCTGGTCAGCAAACGTTACAGCAGTCATTAAGAAGGCTCAGCAGCGGCTACACTTCCTGAGAATCCTCAGGAAGTACAACTTAAGCTCCAACCTACTGCTGACCTTCTACCGCTCATCCATCGAGAGCATACTGACGTACTGTATTACAGTATGGTACGGCAGCTGCACTGCTGTAGACAGGAGAGGCTCCAGAGGGTAGTTAAGGCAGCACAGATCATTGGCTGCCCTCTCCCCTCCCTGATGGACATTTACACCTCCCGCTGCCTTAGCAGAGCTAAGAACATTATCAAGGACAACTCCCACCCTGGCTTTGATCTGTTTGACCTGTTGCCCTCAGGGAGGCGGTACAGGTGCATCAGGACAAAGACAAATAGATTAAAAAACAGCTTCTTTCCAAAAGCCATAACCGCCCTGAACTCGGATATGCTCTGAATTTATAGTCTATTTTATTTTACTATTTTACTAATTTATAAATGTGCAGTACTTTATAAGGTGACTATGCAATACTTTTATAATGTGCAATACCACACTCCATAATGTGAAATGCAACACATTCACCTCAGGACTGTGCACCTTACACACAACACATACACCTCAGGACTGTGCACCTTACACACAGCACATACACCTCAGGACTGTGCACCTTACACACAGCACATATACCTCAAGTCTGTGCACCTTACCTTACCTTGAAATAATTCATAATGTGTAATATTTTATCTTATAATGTGACTCTCTCGTGCAATAATTTATAATGTGACTGTCTCTGTGCAATACTTTATATGTGCAATACCTCACTCCATAATGTATAACACAACACATACACCTCAGACTGTGCACCTTACCCCTCTTACACCCCCCCTTTCCCCCCCTTCCTCTCTCTCTCCCTCTCTACATGCTGTTTGCACTGTTATTGGAGATGCTTTAATCTCATTGTACACGTGTATAGTGACAATAAAGGCATTCTATTCTATTCTATTCTATTCTATTCTATTCTATTATATACGCTGCTGGCCCTGAGGCACAAATTTCATTTACATGTGAAACATGCAAATGACAATAAAGAACCTTGACCTTGATACTGATTTGAGCGCAACCATCATGCAGATATGGACGTTGTTTTCACAGAGACTTTGCAAAGCATTATCATTATCATGGTCACATTTGTTTCTAGCTATGTTTATAATGCTGTTTAAATACTTTGCTTTCATTATTGTACATTATCACACCTGCTCATAAACACTTCCTGCACTTAGATGCATCCACTGCCATCTATCTTGTAGTGTCTGGCTTCCTAGATCTTTAACCCAGCCACATATAAAAAGTTGTAGGCCTTCATGCTCTTCCATGTTTTCTTCTGTTTGTCCATGTAGAATGATGTCTGCAGCACCAGGTAGTTTGAGATGTTGGAGAACTCAGCGGATGGATAATTTTCCAACTCATAGGAAAAATGCTTCTTTACTAGCATGTAAAGATCTATCCCACTGAGTGGTTTCTATATCCACTTCTATTGACTGTACTTCTTGGTTTTAATAACTTGTTTGTTTTCTGTACATAAACAGTTTGTTTTTATTGCATTTCTTTAACTCCTGGGGTCCCATCTGTAACAGGGAGTGATGTCGCATCCCATTAATACACTTTACAATAGATTATTAGATTCTAATAGAATAGATGAGCCAATATAATTGGGGATCTTTTTTAATGGGCCCCGACTTGTTACAAATATGAATAGGTGGGCCTCAAAGCAGAAAATGTTGAGAACCCCTGGCCTAAACAAAGAACTAAATCACAACCATTCTGGTGGGATTCAACCTTCCAGTAATAACCACAGGAAGGTACACAGACAATTGTTTAGAAGAAAATGATTTATTTATAATCAAAAAGAAAAACAACCAAAATTAATCCCATTAATTCCAATACAAATTTAACTGCAGGTAATATGGTCTTATTGTACCATATAAAATATGTACAGATGCATACAAAGTATTAAAAATGTTTCATTTTAAAATGTATTGTTTCAAGATTTGGAACATGCTTAATTCTGTAAAAAGACTGAAGAATGCTTTGTTGTTTACGTTATAAGGCTATTTTCACACTAGTTGGTTTTGTGGAGAAAGAAATTATTTCAGAGAAATTTTAGAGAAGAAAGAAATCTTGCAAATGTCGAAAAGTGCAGTACTATACTGGCTGCGCAAAACTGTACTGCATAAAACTGTACTGTTTTATGTTAGAGACTACCATAATTGTATTCATTTGTCTGAAAAATTGTATGGTTAAAAGTGCTATTTTATCCAGCTGCCATCTAGTGGTCATTGTTAGTTACCACCAAAAATAAAGTGCAAACCATGTGTTTATGCTCATTTTACTGTTAGCCTAACAAGTTTAGCTGGAGATTAGCTTGGGTTATGGATGGAATGTAGAGAGAGGGTGGTGCTAAAAGGAGACATATTTTCCCCCTTCGTTTTCAGTTAGAATGAATGAGAGAAAGTATTGAGAAGAAGCCAGTGATCACATTACACTGTCCCTTTTCAGCTTTGTTTGGATTCTATTTTAGTAGGTAAATATTGTTGTTGTTTTTTTCTACTAGTGATAAATTATCACTTCTATATCTGTATGTATAGACAATTTGTTTACACCTGACAAAAAAAAAGCATTAGAAATGAATCAAAGAAAGGCTTAGATGTAGTCTGGTATAATGTCATATGAAGAGATTATTAATCAACCTTGCCTTGTATTTATGTTAAGGAGTTATTCTACATGTTGATTTGTTTAAGCATTGGTGGCATTCATTTCCATAAGAACAGGTTTCTGTTTGCTGTGAAATATCCTCTCTCTCTCTCTCTCTCTCTCAACTTTCCAGACAACCCTGTAATGTTTTATATATGTATTATTTCATGCATGGTTTGATAAGACTATATGATTTCTGATTTGGCAAGCCTTAGAGCAGTGGTTGAGAATAACTTAGAATAATGTTGACCACCAATTTACAACTATCAGCTGAAGATCTCTATGGTATTTGAGTCCTACCAATTGACTTTCTGAGAATGAAGTATGACATGTCTTTCTTTTCATTCCTTACCAAAACTGCATTTTCTACTTTACATTGTTTGTACCCTACAATCTGCTTTTAATGAGATGGTAAGGCATGCTTGACTATTTATCCAAACTTTTCTTCCATGCAGATTTATATACTGATGATTATACTCGACAATGATAAAGCATTGTACTGGAATAAGTGTTTCCTTGGTTGTACTATACGCTACATCAGTCTGTCTAAATCATGTGGGTGAGTATTCTTCTGTCATTGTCTTTCAATACTTTTCTGTTGAAGAACCACATTGGCAAGACTGCACTACATGTGCTAACTTTTGAATTTACCAAGAGAGCTGGCATTTAGCATAAAACAGATCTGTATTTTAAAAAGTTGTACTTGGCACATACGTCTCTGTTAGTCAACATATATATAACATGAACTCAGTTTTATACAATGATTTGTGCAGATTATGTCTTTATATTTCAGGAAATTATATTACAATATATATTGATTTAACATAGCTTGCTTTGTGGGTTTTGACAGTTTTTTTCTATTTATTTTTGTTTGCTATTTCTTTTTGTATCCTTTATGCTTGGGTGTATGAATAAATATAAGTGAAAATAAATGTAATATAGCATAACACCCTGCAAACAATATAAATAATTTTTTCCTCAATTTTCTTTTTCTTAAGTCAGTAAGAGGCAATAATCACTCACTTTATCATGAAACAAGTCAAATAAATGCAATTGTTTCAGCTGTTTCATTTATTTACAGTAGCCCTTTCAAATCTGATTCAGTTGATCTTCTTAACTTACATACTTGCCAGTTCAATGAGTAGATTAAATGAGTGAACATTAATTGTTAACAACAGTCAGTGGAATAATAATAATAATAACAATAATAATAATAATAATAATAATAATAATAATAATAACTTTTCATGTCATTCTAATTTTGTTTGTTTGTAGCAAAGTGATGTAGGTTACATATACCACTTCATATCATCATAACATACTCTGCATTTTCAGTGGGTATACAAGTGACCTCCACAGGGCCACAGACAATCAAGAAGCCACAGGGATCAGATATTATTTTGGGCTGTACCTACAGTGAGAGCCCATCTGACACTGGGCAGCTGGATGTTGAGTGGTCCATTGTCAGTCCAGACATGACTCAGAAAGACAAGTTGGTGAGAACTAATTAAACTCAATCAATTTTGTTGAGCAACAACAAATTAATTTAGCTTTCATATCTGTAACGAGCCCTGTGATGACCTGGCGACTTGTCCAGGGTGTACCCCGCCTTTCGCCCGTAGTCAGCTGGGATAGGCTCCAGCTTGCCTGCGACCCTGTAGAAGGATAAAGCGGCTAGAGATAATGAGATGAGATGAGATCTGTAACGAGCAGTGTGTGGGGTTTATCAGAATGGACAACATAAAATTCTCAAAATGTACAGCTTACCTACAGTCCCCTGTGAAATGGACAAATGCTGATTTTTTTTTTTTTCTGTATACTGAAGGCATTTGGTTTTGAGATCAAAAGATGAATATGAGATGATAGAATGTAAGCTTTCATTTCCTGATATTTACATCTAGATGTGTTAAATAACTTAGAACATGACACCTTTGGTGCCAGACCACACAATTTATATGTGAGCAAAAATATAGGAACAGATAGGTAATCTCAAATTAAGTAACAATATTTGGTTGCAAATCCATTTCTCGCAATAACTGCATTTAACCGGTGAGCCACTGACGTCACCAGAGTGTTGCATTCTTCTTTTAATATGCCTGTCCTGGCACGCACTGCAGCTTCTTTCAGTGGTTGTTTGTTTTAGGAGTTTTCTCTCTTCAATCTCCTCTTCAGGGGATGAAAGGTATACTCAATTCGGTTAAGGTTTGGGGATTGGCATAGCTAGTTTAAAACCTTACACTCCCCCCCCCCCCCCCCCCCCCCCCCATGAAGTCCTTTGTTGTGTTGGTAGTGTGTTTTGGGTCATTATCTTGCAGTATGAAGTTCTTCCCAATTAGACTGGATGCATTTCTCTGTAAATAGACAGAATGTTTCTGTACACTTCTGAATTCATTGTGCTGTTACCATCATTAGTTACACCATCAATAAAGATTAGTGAGCCTGTCCACAAGCAGCGTTCAAGCCCAAACCATGACTCTATCTTCACTGTGTTTTACCGATAAGCTCATATGTTTTGGATCATGAGCAGATCCTTTCTTTCTCCACACTTTGTCCTGTCCATCACTTTTGTAGAGGTCAATTTTGGTTTCAAAACATTTGCAGCTCATCTCTGTATTCCTTTGCAAATTCCAATATGGCATTCTGATTCTTACGAGTGATGGGCAGTTTGAATCTTGTGGAATACAGACTTCATGTTTCTGTTCTAAAAGTCTTCTTTGAACAGTGGATTGTGATTCCTTCACCCCTGCCTTATGGGGGTTGTTGGTGATGTCCCTGACTGTTCTTTTTGGGTTTATCTTCACAGCTGTTTTCCTTTGCCAACCTGTTTTATGTCTGGTTGTTGGTATACCAGTGGTTGCTTTCTTTTGCAGTGTACTCCAAATTGTTGTGTTGTCTATGATCTATACTTGTACATTGGCTCTGATTGATTTTCCCTCTTCTCGGCTTTTGTTATCTTTTTTTAACAACAAATGCAATCTTCAGAGGCAAAACAGAGCTCAAACCATGGAGAGACATTCAGAGCTATTAATTATTCCAACAATCAATAGGGCAAACCTAGGTAGGCTGTCAATCACGTTACAATATTTTTGATTATTTGAAAAGTGGGTGGGCACCTCTCAAAGGTGCCATGTTATGTTTAATACATAATGAGGCTATAAGAACTGGCTATGCCCTTTCAATACTTTCAGAGGGGATTGTATATGAAAACAGTAGTGGAGTGTCATATGTGTAAAGACCAACATAAACTTTAATTTTATGAATAAACTATAATGAGGAAATGAGTGCTGTAATTCTGATCCATCAGCATATTATCATCATTTGATCTCAAACCCAAATGTCTTCAGTGTATAACAAAAATAAAAGAACTGGCTATGCCCTTTCAATACTTTCAGAGGGGATTGTATATGAAAACAGTAGTGGAGTGTCATATGTGTAAAGACCAACATAAACTTTAATTTTATGAATAAACTATAATTATTTAAGAAGCTGAGTAATGGAACAAGAAAGAGCAACATTTATTAAATAAATTAATTTGATGTCCACATTCTGTTAATAAAAGGAATCCATCTTTATATTACTGACTATGCTACAGAATATATAAATAAACTAGAAGGTCACTTGGTAGAGTGCATACTTCCACCAAGCCACATATTCAGATTTACATCAAAATCTAATCAATTGTTCCATGGCCCACCTTTCATCAGAATTTCATCAAAATCCATTCACTATTTTCTGAGTTACACTGGGAACAGACAAAAAAAAAAATCCTGGATCTATAGACATATCTACGTAGATCCTGGATCCATACACACAAACAGATTTGCATCAAAATCTAATCCTTGACCCATGACCCACCTTTCTGCAAAATTTAATCAAAATCTGTGTACTACTTTTTGAGTTATGTTGGGAACAGCAAAAATGGAAAAAAAAATCCTTGATCCGTATACATATCCTGATCCTGGATCCATATACATATGCGGATTTGTATCAAAATCTAATCAATTGTTCCCTGGCCCATAGCTCACATTTCCTCAGAATTTGATCAAAATTCATTCACAACTTTTTGAGTCACATTGGGAACAGGCAAACAAACAAAAACACATGGAGGTGAAAACATAACCTCCTCCAACAAAGTTGGTGGCGGTAACTAAAGAATGCATAAATACATAAAGAAAAAAGTACATTCATTTAAACTATTACCTAGCTTTTTTAGTACACTACTATCCCTTGTTTATTGTTCTTTGTAATCTAGAAAATTACTTGAGCAGAGGATTTTCAGGGGCCATATGATTTGTGTTGAGTGACTGAACTTTTTTTTTTAATATAAACATAATGAATTTATGTCTCTGAATGTTTATCAGATCTTGTCTTACTCAGCGGGGAAGGAGTACAAACTTGGAGACCCAGGCCTGATGACTCGACTAAAGTTTGTGGGTAACCCCAGCCAAGGAGATGCCACCATCACCATCTCTTCACTGCGTGTCTCTGATACAGCCACGTACCAGTGCAAAGTGAAGAAACCACCTGGTATAGACTCACGGAAGATCACTTTAGTGATACTCGGTAAAGACTGAGGCATGCACATTTCACAATGGTCTCACAATCTTCCCAGTTTCTGTTTTACCAGTTCTCCTACTCCTCCCTGTCACAACCCAGTGCTTTGGCTCACATGACTTAAACTGTGACTGTGTTAGAGCACTGGGTGGAGGATGGACTTCTTGCAACAGGTTTTTAAAATTCTGTTATTGTTTTTGTAACCTATTCACTTCAGATTAGATGAATTAGCACCTTACTGACCTATCACTGAGGATACAGATATGTGGAAAAATAAGTTTTTAATATGTTTTCAAAATAAATGTGGCCACTTTTCATCATTTCACCTAAGATCTTATCCTGTATTCAGTGAAACCTTCTGTGCCCAAATGTTGGAGTCAAAGTGGTGAGGAGGTAGGAGGTACTGTCTCACTGTGGTGCAAATCATCTGAGGGTTCAGCTCCTTTAATACACAAGTGGATAAAAGAGAATGGTGAAGCATTGCCACCAACAACATTCCAGAGTAAGTCATCTTTATGCCAGCGATTTTTTTTTTCCCTGAGCTGAAAAACAAGCAACTTCTTTTCTAATAGCAAGATTATTTATCTTAAAAAAACAGACATTCTTTCAAGATTAATGTAGTTTTAGATTTTGAATTCAACAAGATGTTTGTCATGTGTGTGTGTGTGTGTGTGTGTATATATATATATATATATATATATATATATATATATAAATGGTGCTTGAAAGTTTGTGAACCCTTTAGAATTTTCTATATTTCTGCATAAATATGACCTAAAATGTCACCAGATTTTCACACAAGTCCTAAAAGTAGATAAAGAGAACCCAGTTAAACAAATGAGACAAAAATATTATACTTGGTCATTTATTTATTGAGGAAAATGATCCAATATTACATATCTGTGAGTGGCAAAAGTATGTGAACCTCTAGGATGAGCAGTTAATTTGAAGGTGAAATTAGAGTCAGGTGTTTTCAATCAACGGGATGACAATCAGGTGTGAGTGGGCACCCTGTTTTATTTAAAGAACAGGGATCTATCAAAGTCTGATCTTCACAACACATGTTTGTGGAAGTGTATCATGGCACGAACAAAGGAGATTTCTGAGGACCTCAGAAAAAGCGTTGTTGATGCTCATCAGGCTGGAAAAGGTTACAAAACCATCTCTAAAGAGTTTGGACTCCACCAATTCACAGTCAGACAGATTGTGTAATGTTCATGAGTCCACCATCAGGAAAACACTGAACAACAATGGTGTGCATGGCAGGGTTGCAAGGAGAAAGCCACTGGTCTCCAAAAAGAACATTGCTGCTCGTCTGCAGCTTGCTAAAGATCACGTGGACAAGCCAGAAGGCTATTGGAAAAATGTTTTATGGATGGATGAGACCAAAATAGAACTTTTTGGTTTAAATGAGAAGCATTATGTTTGGAGAAAGGAAAACACTGCATTCCATCATAAGAGCCTTATCCCATCTGTGAAACATGGTGGTGGTAGTATCATGGTTTGGGCATGTTTTGCTGCACCTGGGCCAGGACAGCTTGCCATCATTGATATAACAATGAATTCTGAATTATACCAGCGAATTCTAAAGGAAAATGTCAGGACATCTGTCCATGAACTGAATCTCAAGAGAAGGTGGGTCATGCAGCAAGACAACGACCCTAAACACACAAGTTGTTCTACCAAAGAATGGTTAAAGAAGAATAAAGTTAATGTTTTGGAATGGCCAGGTCAAATTCCTGACCTTAATCCAATCAAAATGTTGGGTAAGGACCTGAAGCAAGCAGTTCATGTGAGGAAACCCACCAACATCCCACAGTTGAAGCTGCTCTGTACAGAGGAATGGGCTAAAATTCCTCCAAGCCAGTGTGCAGGAGTGATCAACAGTTACCGCAAACGTTTAGTTGCAGTTATTGCTGCACAAGGGGGTCACACCAGATACTGAAAGCAAAGGTTCACATACTTTTGCCACTCACAGATATGTAATATTGGACCATTTTCCTCAATAAATAAATGACCAAGTATAATATTTTTGCCTCATTTGTTTAACTGGGTTCTCTTTATCTACTTTTAGGACTTGTGCGAAAATCTGATGATGTTTTAGGTCATATTTATGCAGAAATATAGAAAATTCTAAAGGGTTCACAAACTTTCAAGCACCACTGTATACATATATATATTTTTTTACAGTATATATATATATATATATATATATATATATATATATATATATATATATATATATATATTATTTATTTATTTATTTATTTATTTATCTGCACTGGCCTGCTTTTTCTTCAGAGTAAATTCAGTTCAATTCAATCACCTGCATGATATTTTCATGCACACTCATTACTTATTTCTTATAACTTTGGATTATCCCTTTTCTTAATTGTATATTGTAAAATTAAGCAAATGTTTCCTATGCCATTGCATGTTCAAAAATACAAGTCATATAACAGAATCTTTACTTGAATATTTTAATGAAATAACTTTTTACTCTCATTTATGAATTCTCAATTAAATTTTTATTTGTTTAGGTCTTTTAACAATTGACTGTCATGAAGGAGCTTTACAGCAATACAAAATTATTTGAATGATTCTTGATTTTTTTTTCTTTTAAAGACCCTCAGACTGGAGAACTGCTGATATACAACCATTCACAAAGCTCCACAGGCAACTATGTGTGTATGGTCAGCAATGACGTAGGGATGGAGCAGTGCAAATACACACTGAAAGCATATAATTGTAAGTCTGGGTGGAGCAGTAATTATGTCTGGAATTTTGGGTGTGTCAGTGGTTGTGTGACAAAGTAAAAGAATTTAACGTTAATCTAAAGAACAATTATTCTGGAACATATTCAACCTAATAGAGGATTTTTTGTGCATTATGTAACTTTTCAGAAATATTTAAATTTGAATTAATTTAGAAAATATGGTTAATAAATATTTCTTATGAAATGCTCCAAGTCAGCTCTAATGTAAAATGATCATTGTATATACAGTAGGAAATACAAAATGTTTACATTTTGTTTATACAGTGCCATGAAAGTGTTTGCCCTTCTAATTTCCTCTATTTTGCATATTTGTTACACTAAATGTTTTCAGATCTTCATACAAAATGTAATATCTCATCTCATTATCTCTAGCCGCTTTATCCTTCTACAGGGTCGCAGGCAAGCTGGAGCCTATCCCAGCTGACTATGGGCGAAAGGCGGGGTACACCCTGGACAAGTCGCCAGGTCATCACAGGGCTGACAAAATGTAATATATGGTAGAGAATATGAAACACACAAAAACAGTTTTAAGTGATTTATTCACTGATGGAAAAACATTATACAACACCTGTTTCATCCATGTGAAAAAAAAAACCTTATAACTGGTTGTGCCACTTTTAACAATCTCATCTCATCTCATTATCTCTAGCCGCTTTATCCTGTTCTACAGGGTCACAGGCAAGCTGGAGCCTATCCCAGCTGACTATGGGCGAAAGGCGGGGTACACCCTGGACAAGTCGCCAGGTCATCACAGGGCTGACAAAATGTAATATATGATAGAGAATATGAAACACACAAAAACAGTTTTAAGTGATTTATTCACTGATGGAAAAACATTATACAACACCTGTTTCATCCATGTGAAAAAAAAACCTTATAACTGGTTGTGCCACTTTTAACAATCTCATCTCATCTCATCTCATTATCTCTAGCCGCTTTATCCTGTTCTACAGGGTCACAGGCAAGCTGGAGCCTATCCCAGCTGACTATGGGCGAAAGGCAGGGTACACCCTGGACAAGTCGCCAGGTCATCACAGGACTGACACATTGACACAGACAACCATTCACATTCACACCTACGGTCAATTTAGAGTCACCAGTTAACCTAACCTGCATGTCTTTGGACTGTGGGAGAAACCGGAGCACCCGGAGGAAACCCACGCGGACACGGGGAGAACATGCAAACTCTGCACAGAAAGGCCCTCGCCGGCCACAGAGCTCAAACCCGGACCTTCTTGCTGTGAGGCGACAGCACTAACCACTACACCACTGTGCCGCCCCACTTTTAACAATAATAACTGCAAATAATTGCTTCTAATAATTGGCTATCAGTCTGGTGGAAGTTTGTTCCACTCTTCTTTGCAGCATTGCTTTAATTCAGCCACAATGGAGGGCTTTCTAGCATGAACTGCCCGTTAAAGGTCCTGCCACAGCATCTTTGTGGGATGCAATATTTAGGCCATTCTAAAACCTTAATCTTGTTTCTTTTCAACCATTCAAAGGTGTACTTGCACTTCAGATTGTTGTCTTTCTACATAATCCAAGCTTCGAGTCACAGAGTGAACATTCTGGACATTCATCTTCAGTATTTTCTGGTGGAATTCATGGTTCCTTCAGTTATGGCATATAGCCCATGTCCTGAAGCAGCACAGCATCCCCATAACATCTTGTTTTTATTGTGGAATATGGTGTTAACTTTATGCCGGATGTAATGGTACCAGTGTCTACAAAAAGGTCCATTTATGACTCATCACTGCACATAAAATTATCCAAAAAGAACTGAGGATGATCAACATGGTTTTTTGCTTTTTTTTTGGGCAAATGTGAGCTGAGTCATTCCTTTTTGTAAGCAGTAGTTTTCCCTTTGCAGATCATGGGTACCATTTTTAACCAATCTCTTTCTAATGAAGAAATCATGAACACTGACCTTATTATTGTTCTTCTGGGTTCTTCTATTTCTTGTTCTACAAATCATTGAGGAATTCATGGAGGAATTTTAGTAGGTTTTGTCCACTTGGAGATACTAGCTCTCACTGTGGTTTGCTGGAGTCCCAGAGCTTTAGAAATAACCCTTTTCATTTATTTCAATACATGTCTTTCTAGTCTGGAATTTCATTTGATTGTGGCATAGTGCACGACTTTTTAAGACCTTTCAGCCTGCTTCACATTGTGGGAAAGGTTCTATTTAAGTGATGTTTAGTTTCACCACGGCTGACAGCAATCAAGCCTGGTTGTATCTAGTCTAATTGTAAGTGAGGAATTACTTTTTTCCTTAATTAAATTATCATTTGAAAAAGTGTATTTTCTGTTTTCTCAGGTTATCTTTCTCAGAAATCAGGAGAGAGCAAATGCTTTTCATGGCACTGTAATTGATCTCAGTGTGTGTGTGTGTATGTATATATATACATATGTATGTATATATGTATATATATGTATATATATATACATATATATACATATATAATATATGTATATATATTAGGTTTTTTTAATATAATATTTGTATCTTCCATCACAGCAACCAGTAAGGCAGGAGTAATTGCAGGAGCTGTGATAGGTGCATTACTGCTTTTGCTCCTCCTCCTATTGTTAGTCTGGCTTCTTGTATGCTGCTGCCAGAAGCAACACTATATAAAGGAAACTGCCAATGAAATCAAGTAAGGAATATATTTCTCTTTATGACATACAGTATATTATTTTCTAGTGTACTATTATCCTTTAAATGTCAGTTATTCCAAGTCTGAGACACACTTAAATACTCCTAAAAGGTAGAAAAAGCTTGTTTGGTTGTTTTTTGTTCCCAAGATGTCCCAGTAACAGTTCAGTCTTGATAAGGACTTCAAAAAGTAAAAGATTTATTTTCTAATAACCATTCAGTAAAGCCTGCCTTGAAAAAAATAATGAATAGTTATTGAATAATGAATAGTTTCTTCCTATGATGACTAATAAGGTTAAGACACTTGAAGATGGAGCTTGGTCCACTCCTCCATGCAGAAATCATGAGAAATACAGAGATTGCATAGCATTGCTTTTGTGTTTCTGCAATACAGGTAGTCGTCGAGGGCGGCACGGTGGTGTAGTGGTTAGCACTGTCGCCTCACAGCAAGAAGGTCCTGGGTTCGAGCCCCGGGGCTGGTGAGGGCCTTTCTGTGTGGAGTTTGCATGTTCTCCCCGTGTCCGCGTGGGTTTCCTCCGGGTGCTCCGGTTTCCCCCACAGTCCAAAGACATGCAGGTTAGGTTAACTGGTGACTCTAAATTGACCATAGGTGTGAATGGTTGTCTGTGTCTATGTGTCAGCCCTGTGATGACCTGGCGACTTGTCCAGGGTGTACCCCGCCTTTCGCCCGTAGTCAGCTGGGATAGGCTCCAGCTTGCCTGCGACCCTGTAGAAGGATAAAGCGGCTAGAGATGATGAGATGAGATGAGGTAGTCGTCGACTTACGACTGAGTTTGGTTACGACTGACTGGTCGTAAACCGATCTGGTCGTAAGTCGGCCTATGTTAAATGAACATATATTGTGATGTGTAATCTCATCTCATTATCTGTAGCCGCTTTATCCTGTTCTACAGGGTTGCAGGCAAGCTGGAGCCTATCCCAGCTGACTACGGGTGAAAGGCGGGGTACACCCTGGACAAGTCGCCAGGTCATCACAGGACTGACACATAGACACAGACAACCATTCACACTCACATTCACACCTACGGTCAATTTAGAGTCACCAGTTAACCTAACCTGCATGTCTTTGGACTGTGGGGGAAACCGGAGCACCTGGAGGAAACCCACGTGGACACGGGGAGAACATGCAAACTCCGCACAGAAAGGCCCTCGCCGGCCACGGGGCTCGAACCCGGACCTTCTTGCTGTGAGGCGACAGCGCTAACCACTACACCACCGTGCCACCCGTGATGTGTAATCATATTGTAATCATCTTAAAGTCTTATTTTATCAACATTTTCTTATTTCATTACCTTGGCTCATTATTTGGTTTAAGTCAAACACTGCATACTACACTGCGTACAGTACAATTCATTTAATACGTGCAAAACAAAAAATACGAAATACAGGTGTGAAAAATAGAAAACATTTTAGTTTGAAACATACCAAAATACAAATGTAAAACATAGCAAAATACAAAATTTAGTGACCGCTGGCATCACTGGTGCTTGGCTGTGGGTCGTCTACGTGATCATCAGCTGTTGCAGCGCTCGGGCTGGCGGGAGCATTTGCTCGTTTCATAAACCAGGAGCTGGGTCGGAAACTGTATGACAGAGTGTGCGAGGGAGCGTGAGAGAGACTGCGCATGTGCCTGGAGCTGGGGCGGAAACTGTATGATGGAGTGCATGAGGGAGCGCGAGAGAGACTGCGCATGTGCCTGGAGCTGGGGCGGAAACTGTTGTACGCGGCAAGAGGCGCTGCCGGGAGCTGGGGCGGAAACTGTCGTACGCTCAGCTAGGAAACACTTGACAGCCATAACCAGACGGTCATAAAGTCGATTGGTCGTAAGTCACATAGGTCATAAGTCGACGACTACCTGTATTATGGTTAGAGCCATTTATGACTAAGTCCAAGGTTTTGGATAAAATAGCAGTCCTTAATGGAATTCATGATGACACTCTTCTGGACACAGCTGAAGCTTAAATGACCCCTCCCATATAATGTGTATCCTTCAGCATGTCTCAAACATGCTGATGACCAAAACATATAGTTCCAACTGTAGTTTCAGTGTCATTCAGGTTGTGCATTTTTTAGGTTGTGCTCAGGAGAGGCTCCTTTCAGGCAACTCTTCAAAACAGATAGAGGTGGAGTCTAATCGCTGACTTTGAAACATAGATGATAATAATAATAATAATAATAATAATAATAATTTCAATTTATATAGCGCCTTTCTCACACCCTAGGTCGCTTTACAATGGGGGGGGGGGGGGGGGGGGGAGTCCACCAAAAGAGGGTCAGGATGTAATTCCAATGGCATAGCTAGCACAGTTCCACCAGGTGCATGAAGATAAATCCCACACCACCTGCACAGCCACCGTGATGCCACCGGGCAACATCACTGGGAACACTGCGCCATGGTTCCACAAAGCAATCACAGAAGCATCGCCACACAGAGCACTGGTATGTCCCAAACCACCTGCACAGCCACTGCGATGCCACCAGGCAACATCACTCAGAGTACCGCACCAAGCACAAATGCACCGCCGCACAGAGTGCTGGACAACCCCGATGTTAAAAAGAGCAACAAGCTCACTGCAGTCCATAGTGAGGCGCACAGGTATCACCCACTGTGCATCAAGGCCTGAAGGGAACCGACGCCAAAACTGGGTCTGGACCTACACCACAACCGGCAGACAAAACACTCAAACAAAAAACAAACATTAAATTACACAAACACACAAAAAAAAAAGAAAAACAAAGGGGGGGAAAAAAGAAAAATGAAAAGCTCTGATGAGAAGCGGCAGCCAAGTGTGCACAGCATACTCTCAACCAGAGATAGATAGATGGATATATAGATAGATAATTCAACAGTGCAAAATGATTGTGCAGTGGCATTAAATGATAATAGATGCAAAAACAATTAACCTCTATAAAGTAACTGCACTATGCATAAACATGGTATACTAAAGAATTGAAATACATGTGGAGACATGCAGATAATTGATTCAGTAGATCAGGGATGGGGAGCTTTGGAGGTGGTGGGGGTCAACACATTTTTTCTACTTAACACCAGAATTACAAATCTGCACTTTCATATAAGTACTACCATTTCTACAGTTTCCCAATTACTGTGGGTAATTCACTTGTCCATTAGACTCTGGGTGATATCCGGACATTAGGCTTACGCTGCACAAACCTGAAAACTGAATTTGAGGAAAAAATTCCTTAATACTAGTGAAATTATCTTGCTGCATGTACAGATAATTTTACTTCACAAGACAGCTTGGAATAAGTTGGTTACAATCTAGAACTAGTTTTAATAATCTCAGAGTTGGTGTCTTGTTTTCTTCTACACTGCAAAAATGATCTCTTAAGTTAGAATATCTTGAATATAGTTGAAACAATCTAGCATTTCCTATTCGAAGAGTACAAGACACCAACTCTGAGATTATTAAAACTAGTTCTAGATTGTAACCAACTTATTCCAAGCTGTCTTGTCAAGTAAAATTATCTGTCCATGCAGCAAAATAATTTCATTAGTATTAAGGAAATTTCTCCTCAAATTCAGTTGTCAGTTTTTTGCAGTGTACTGAAACTCCCGGCTTATCCACAAACTTAGACCATAGTCAAGACATGAACTGTGAACAATCATCACTGACAGTATCCTCTGGGACAACAAAATAATGAAACACATGGATAAAAATGAGTTTGGCTGTTTCAAAGGCTGTGGGGAGACCTGGTAGAGAAAGAAGTCTTCAAGACTCTGGAAAAACAATCAGTGATGACCATGATTACTGTATTGTCTTGTGAAAAAAGAACATCTGTGTTGAAGACAATGGGTATATGAGACCAGGGATGCTGAAATGTGGGAAGTGGGATGAGTTTAACCATTGGGAACACACAAGGAACCTTAGACTGTGCACACACTGAGCAAAAGGAGATATATTGGTTGATGTCCATTTGCATGTTGGGCCACCAGTAATATGTTTTTAACAACTGGTATGTGTGTTGACTGCCAGGATGCCCAGTAGCACGAATAGTGTCAAGTGAAGTCAAGTTTATTTGTATAGAACATTCAACAACAGACATTGTTGCAAAGCAGCTTTAGAGAAAATTAAAGACTTTAAACATATGAGCTAATTTTATCCCTAATAAATTTATTTATCCCTGATGAGCAAGCCTATGGCAACTGTGGCAAGGAAAAATTCCCTCAGATGACATGAGGAAGAAACCGTGAGAGGAACCAGACTCAAAAGAGAACAAATCCTCTTTTGGGTGATAACAGCTAGCATGATTATAGGACACAGTTATGGAAGAAAGTTCTTTATATAGTCAAAAAATACAATTATGTAACCAGGAAATTCATTATAGTTGAAATTATCTACTGTTCAAGAAGAATAAGCTTTTATTTGTCACAAATACACTCAAGCACAGACTTAAACACACAGTGAAATTTAACCTCCACATTTAACCCATCTGAAGCAGTGAATACACATGCACACACAAGTGAGCAATGAGCACACACACATACCCAGAGCATCTATCCATCCATCCATTATCCATAGCCACTTATCCTGTGCAGGGTCATGGGCAAGCTGGAGCCTTATCCCAGCTGAATATGGGTAAGAGGTTGGGTACACCCTGGACAAGTTGCTAGGTCATCACAGGGCATACCCAGAGCAGTGGGCAGCTATTCTACAGCACCCAGGGAGCAGTTGGGGGTTAGGTGCCTTGTTCAAGGGCACTTCAGCCCAACTTCAGGTCATGGCTATCCCATGTTAACTTAACCACATGTCTTTGAACTGTGGGGGGACTGGAGCACCCACAGGAAACCTATGCAGACATTGGGAGAACATGCAAACTCCACACAGACAGGCCCCCATCGGCCGCTGGACTCAAACCCAGGACCTTCTTGCTGTGAGGTGACAGTGCTAACCACTACACCACCGTGCCACCCGTTGATGGATTGATGGAGACTTGACTGCAAAACTGTTCATGCCAACTGTAGTCCCAAAGTTATCATGTCAGTTGTAGTCCTCAGCTATCATAGCGAAATTATAAGTGTCCAGAGCTATATTTCCAAGTGCATCTTTTGACTGTCCATATGGGGCACAGGAGCAATGTGATGAGATTCCAGCCAGACGTAGGGCATCAGGATGGATCAGGCAGGTCCAAAGAGCAGAAGAGGTCGGCATCACTGTTGTCTCAGGATCAACATGTAACTCAATAGAGAAAAACAGAGAGGGAGAGAGAGAAAACACAGGTTGTTAGGTTTGCCTGGTGTTGCCTAATGGTTAAGAACAGTGTACATTTTGTGCTGAGTGCAAGCTGGGCCTCTGGCAAGACAAATTATGACAACATAACTAAAAGGGAGAGCCAGAAGGTAACACAGACATGAGGGAGCTCTGGGACATAAAGCAGCCAGCCACTCCACCGTCAACAAACCCAAGTGAATGTGTGAAAGTGGGAGGGGTGACAGCATCCATACATCCCAGTTTGCCAAAAAACTCTATGCCTGAGGATCCTCCAGATCTACTCCTTTACCTAATAAAAAGCTATTAACAAAAGGCTTGACAAAAAAAGATATGTTTTCAGCTGAGACTTAAACATTGAGACTGTGTCTGAGTCATGAGCACTACTTGGAAGGCTATTCCATAACTGTGGAGCTTTATAAGAAAAGGCTCTGCCACCTATGTATCCTTTACTATATGAGGTACCAACAGATAGCCTGCACCTTTTGATCCAAGTAAGCATGGTGGCTCATAAAAGACCAGAAATTTGTTCAGGTACTGTGGTGCAAGACCATTCACTGCTTTAAATGTCAATAATTGTATTTTATAATCAATTCGAAATTTGATTGGGAGCCGATGCAATGTGGATAAGATAGGGGTGATGTGGTCAAAGCTTATAGTTCTAGTAAGGACTCTTGCTTCTGCATTTTTAACTAACTAGAGCTTGTTTGTACACTTATTGGAACATCTAGATAGTAAGACATTACAATAATTCAATCTAGAGGTAACAAAAGCATGAAGTAGTTTTTCTGCATCATGTAGTGACATTATATTTCTTATCTTATGAGTCAAGATGGCAGCCTGGACAGACGCAGTGGCTTTGGCCTTTCAGTTATACTACAGTGTTTTGGGTTTTTTTATGTGTTATGTTTACTTGTTCAGTATGCTTAAAGGAACAGTCCACCATACTTCCATAATGAAATATGCTCTTATCTGAATTGAGACGAGCTGCTCCGTACCTCTCCGAGCTTTGTGCGACCTCCCAGTCAGTCAGACGCAGTCAGATGCGCTGTCACTCCTGTTAGCAATGTTGCTAGGCTCAGTATGGCCAATGGTATTTTTTGGGGCTGTAGTTAGATGCGACCAAACTCTTCCGCGTTTTTCCTGTTTACATAGGTTTATATGACCAGTGATATGAAACAAGTTCAGTTACACAAATTGAAACGTGGCGATTTTCTATGCTATGGAAAGTCCGCACTATAATGACAGGCGTACTAACACCTTCTGCGCGCTTCGGCAGCGCATTGATATCTGAGCTCCGTATCAATGCGCTGCCGAAGTGCGCAGAAGGTGTTAGTACACCTGTCATTATAGTGCGGACTTTCCATAGCCTAGAAAATCACTACGTTTCAATTTGTGTAACTGAACTTGTTTCATATCACTGGTCATATAAACCTATGTAAACAGGAAAAACGCGGAAGAGTTTGGTCTCGCATCTAACTACAGCCCCAAAAAATACCATTGGCCATACTGAGCCTAGCTACATTGCTAACAGGAGTGACAGCGCGTCTGACTGCGTCTGACTGACTGGGAGGTCGCGCAAAGCTCGGAGAGGTACGGAGCAGCTCGTCTCAATTCAGATAAGAGCATATTTCATTATGGAAGTATGGTGGACTGTTCCTTTAAGCATTTGGCAGACATCTATATTATGGACGAGCCGAACTGCTTAAAATTGGAGATCTATGTAAGGGTTACACCTCAAAGGCGGTACTCTATCTCACTGGCAATTCTGTATACTGAAAAGCCCAGCGAAATAACAATCATCCCACCCATGAGGTGTCGGAGGCAGGGTAAGGAAAGGAAGCAAAAGAAAGCGAGGTAAAAGAGCTAGCATATGAGCTAGGCTACGGGCTAACCCACACAGACCATCCCTGCTGAGTCTCTTCCTCACCAACTCCCGGTCACTCATCCAGCGCTCGAAACTAACGGTGTCCCGACGTCCCGGGGACCATAAAAAATGTCATCGGGACACAAAATTATCATATCTGGGACAATCCCGGGACAATGGAAAAAAATAGATCTAGAGACGATAATTCCCCCGGGGGAAATCGTGAGAGTGATGCAGTGCGCGTAGCAGTCACAGTTGCCGGAGCTGAGCTGGACTGTATTTTTGTCTCTCTCTGCTCAGCGCGCGGGTGGGGGAGGAGCACACAAAAAGGGCAGCTTTCCGTCAGAGCGCTCCCTCCAAACAACGGGGGTTTACACGAAAACAGAAGGAGATATTCACAAAATTATTTCACATTGAGTGCCACAAGGGTCTCCTGAACACACTGATGTACTTTTTTTGTCTGTAGTGTAAAAATTGAGGTCACTAGAGCGCGTTAAAAACGAGTGACTTTTCTGATTTAACAGTCAAAGCGCAGCCACGTTTATAATGGCAGTCTATGGGGCTGCGCGCCTGCCCTCTCCTCACTTTCAGGCTTCTCATTCAAAAACTGCAAGTCCTATCGCTCAGGGAGACACATTGTGTGAATCAGGACAAGTGTGGCTACTACTTTTGAGAAAATTATGTGTGTAGAGTGAAAATTGGGGCTGAAAACACAGTTTAAATGAGAAAGTTTGAGCTATTTTTCCAAGCTCTCTACACTGTAACTTAACGAGCTCCACTGGTGTGTAACGCAACAGACACCCATTATAAAGCCGGAATTTCTCCAGGAACCCACATGGTGTTTGAGCTGGGTCTGAACCAAAAGTATAGAACCTAGCAAAAAGTTGAATGCCAGATCCACAGAGGAGAAGTTTCTCTACGTTTTAAAGTTTGAATCATGTCTCTAGGTGAAAGCATGCCAGAGCAGCGGATGTTTGAAAATGTGTGTAGTTTTTCAAATAATTCCATAGAAATGAATGGGAAATTTATCTAGGTCAAAGAAAATGAAATTAAGCACTGTAAATAATGTAAATGATTTCTATGACTAAAGGTTACAATAAAAAAAAAGTGCATTACATTGCTTTGTTTGCACTTATGATATGACACTTATCCAAAGTGACTTTACGGTTTTTTACAGTGTTACAGTCCCTGTAGCAACGTTGGGGGGTAGGTGCTTTGCTCAAGGGCATTTCATCCATTGATGGTATGGCTGATGGCTTTCAAAACATCTCTGAATGGGGCAACAGGTATATTACATAAAAATGGATAACGGTAATGGTGAAAATGATAAGTTGGCCTTATATATGCCAACAGATATTCAAGGTATAAGTAGATGAAATGAACATAAAAGGGGTCTTATTTTCAACTAAAGTGTACTGCAGATGTAGTGAGTTGAAACATTTTCTGAATGAGCTAGTTGGCCCCTTTAAATAAACGGGTATCTATTCATACAGTGAGATCGCCAAAGTTTAATAAACTGAAAATGCAATAACTGTAATTTTGAAGTAGATGATGTATAGTACATGTCACTTGTGTTTTGTGACTTATTGTAAAAATGATATAAAGGGTTCAAAATCGCATAGTTACAAATATAATAGTAACTTCATATGATAATATTAACCACTGGTTATTTCAGAGAGGAAAAAAATGGGGACACTATTGCTTCCATTCGGGACAATACAACACAGAATTCGGGACCACTGGGGGACACAAAGAAAAAAAGTTAATTTCGAGCCCTGCACTCATCAACAAGATGGATGAAATATGACTAAGGATTACTGATCACAGCATGGATAGCTGTGTGGTGATAATCACAGAAACTTGGCTGGATAGCATGATCCCCAATGCAGCTATTGAGCTAGCAGGCCGCTCTGTTTACCGAGCAGACAGAACTGATGATTCTGGTAAGAGCAAAGGTGGAGGGATGTGCATATACATTAATAATGATTGGTGTACATTGACTGACATTATTAGATCACATTGATTCCCTGACTTTGAATATCTGGCTTTGAAATGCAAACCTTTTAACATGCCAAGAGAGTTTCCTGCCATCTTAATCATGGCTGTTAGCATTAGCCTGTGGTGGAATGTAAAGTTAGCTCTGGAGGAGCTGCATGATGCCACTAATAGCCAGTTGAATGCACATCCAGAGTGCACTGTGATTGTCACAGGAGATTTTAATCACATGGATTTAAAGACTGTAATGCCCAAACTGCACAATTCCCAACCAGAGACAAGAATATTCTGGATCAGGTTTACACCAGGTAGTGGTTAGCGCTGTCGCCTCACAGCAAGAAGGTCCGGGTTCGAGCCCCATGGCCGACGAGGGCCTTTCTGTGCGGAGTTTGCATGTTCTCCCCATGTCCGCGTGGGTTTCCTCCGGGTGCTCCGGTTTCCCCCACAGTCCAAAGACATGCAGGTTAGGTTAACTGGTGACTCTAAATTGACCGTAGGTGTGAATGTGAGTGTGAATGGTTGTCTGTGTCAATGTGTCAGTCCTGTGATGACCTGGCGACTTGTCCAGGGTGTACCCTGCCTTTCGCCCATAGTCAGCTGGGATAGGTTCCAGCTTGCCTGTGACCCTGTAGAACAGGATAAAGCGGCTAGAGATAATGAGATGAGAGGTTTACACCAGTATTCCAGGAGCTTATAAAGCTGCCCCATCCCCATACCTTGGCCTATCTGACCACATTGCACTGGAAATGATTCCATCTTACAGAACTCCAATCTGCAGAACATGACCAGCTGTTAAAACTGTCCAAATCTGGAGTGAAGAATCCACTTCGTTGCTGCAGGACTGTTTTGAAAATACAGACTGGGAGTTGTTTGCACAGAGTACATATGGGTGCTGTGTGAGACGGCTGCCTCTCCAGTAGCTCTGTAGTTTTTAGCTCTTTAAACCTCTTTTTTGTTACTTTTCTGCTCTTCTTACAAAGACATAGTGTGTTTTACTATATAACATGGATATATTTAACTTTAACATGCAACCAGGAGCCAGTTTTCTCACTTATTCAAGAGAGGAGCTGCTGGCCCTGAAAACAATGGGACGAGCCGGGATACGACACCCCATCCCGGCGGAGTTAAGGAGGAAACCTAGGGGCTGCAAGGCTGGAGCTAAGCTAAAGGCTAGGCTAGCAGACAACCGGTGGTGCTACAAACCATCCATTCCCTCCGTTATCATGGGGAATGTGAACTCACTGCCGAATAAAGTTGACGAGCTATCCGCACTGAACAACCAGCGGATTTACTGGGAGAGCAGCTTATTTATCTTTACAGAGACAGGGCTAACACACCTTGTACCAGATGCTAACGTGGACCTGCGGGGATTCACTGCTGTGAGAGCTGACAGACACACTAACACATGCAGGAAAAGCAAAGGTGGGGGACTCATCATTTATGTTAACAACCGCTGGTGTAACCTGGGACATATCTCCGTGAAGACAGTTTTATGTTGCCCGGACTTGGAGCTTCTAGCCGTTAGCCTGCGGCCATATTATCTGCCGAGGGAGTTCAGTCATGTGATCACCATCTGTGTTTACATCCCTCCGAGGGCAGACGCAGCCACTGCATGTGAAAAGATTCACTCTGTCACAGCAAGGCTGCAGACACCGCACTCTGAGGCATTTATCATCATTTCTGGGGAATTTAATCACGCTACTTTGGACTCTACTTTGGCTGCTTTTTACCAGGCTGTGGATTGTCCAACAAGGAACAACAGGACAATTGACTTGCTGTATGCTAATGTGAGAGATGCATACAGAGTCACACCCCTCCCCCCACTAGGGAAGTCTGACCACAGCTTGGTTCTTCTACAGCCAAAGTGCACCCCCCTGGTTCAAAGGCAGCCTGCAACAACTAGCTCCATCAGGAGGTGGTCCACTGAAATGGAAGATGCCCTCAGGGACTGTTATGACATCACGGACTGGGATGTGCTGCTTAGCCCACACTGTTGCCCCTTTTCCACCAAAGCAGTTCCAGGGCTGGTTCGGGGCCAGTGCTTAGTTTGGAACCGGGTTTTCTGTTTCCACTGACAAAGAACTGGCTCTGGGGTCAGAAAAACCGGTTCCAGGCTAGCACCAACTCTCTGCTGGGCCAGAGGAAAGAACCACTTACATCAGCATGGGGGGTGGAGTTGTTAAGACCAACAACAATAACAAGTCCGCGAAAGATCACCATTTTTAAGCGATGAGAAGCAGCAGCTGTACAAACGCGAAGTCATCCATTATTATTATTATTGTTGTTGTTGCTGCTGCTGCTGCTTCTTCCGTGTTGTTTTTGCTTTGATATTCGTGCCAAGGTTTATGCAAATGTAGCGACATAAGTGATGTATACAGCGACGTAATGACGTATACAACGATGTAACTGACGTATACAGTGACATAATGACGTGTCTTCCCTTAGCACCGCGAGCTATGGAAAAGCAAACTGGTTCTCAGCTGGCTTGCAAGTTGAACGAGTTGTGAACCAGCACCAGCACTGGCCCCGAACCAGCCCTGGAACTGATTTGGTGGAAAAGGGGTATGTGAGGACATAGAGGGGCTGACACACTGTCTGACAGATTACCTTAACTTCTGTGCAGACGTGGTCTCCCCCACTAAGACTGTACAGAGTTACCCTTATAACAAGCCATGGGTAACACAAGAAGTCAAAGCTGTCCTCAACAGGAAGAAGGCTGCCTTCAGGAGCAGGGATAGGGAGGCAATGAAAGCAGCACAGCAGGAAGTAAAACACTGCGTGAGGGAAGCTAAGGACAGCTACAGGAGAAAGGTGGAGCAGAAGCTGAAGGAGGACAGCATGAGGGAGGTCTGGGAAGGTGTGAAAACCATCACAGGCCACAATACAAAGACCAGAGTCATTGAGGGGACATTGGAGAGGGCGAATGAGTTGAATGACTTTTTCAATCGGTTCAACCAGCCCACGTCCCCCCCCCATCCTCTCCCTCACTGCAGCCATCTCTCCTTCTTCCCTCAACACACCTCTCCCCAGTCATCACAGCAGCCCCCTCCTCCCCCTCATCCCCCACCTCAACACAGACTCCTCCATGCATTACTGCAGACCAGGTCAGAGGTCAACTGAGAAAGCTTCACCCCAGAAAAGCAGCAGGCCCAGACAAGTGCGTCCCCGACTACTGAAGACCTGTGCTGCTGAACTGGGTGAACCACTCCAACGCATCTTCAACCTTAGCCTGCAGCTGGGGAGAGTGCCCACCCTCTGGAAGACATCATGTATCGTTCCAGTTCCCAAAAAGAATTGGCCCAGCGAGCTGAATGACTTCCGACCGGTGGCACTCACTTCACATCTGATGAAGACGTTGGAGCGGCTCTTCCTCAGCCTCCTCAGACCCCAGGTACAACATGCCCAGGACTGTCTGCAGTTTGCCTACCGGGCAGGTGTCGGTGTGGAAGACGCTATCCTCTACCTGCTACACCGAGCCGACTTATATCTGGATAAGGGAAATGGCACAGTGAGGATCCTCTTCTTGGACTTCTCAAGTGCCTTCAACACCATCCAGCCCCTATTGCTTCAGGACAAACTGAACAGGATGTGAGTGGACCCCTGCCTGGTCACCTGGATCTCCAGCTACCTCACTGACAGGCCGCAGTATGTCAGGCTGAAGGACATCACATCTGACACTGTGATTAGCAGCACCGGAGCACCCCAGGGCACGGTGCTGGCCCCTCTTCTCTTCACCCTGTACACCGCGGACTTCTGCTACAACTCAGAGCTGTGTCACATTCAGAAGTTTGCTGATGACACAGCCATCGTTGGGTGTATCAGTGACGACAGAGAGGAGGAGTATAGGAGCCTGGTGAGGGACTTTGCTGTGTGGTGCAACAGGAACCATCTGCAGCTCAACACCTCAAAGACCAAGGAGCTGGTCATTGACTTTGGGAGGTCCAGACCAAGGTCACGACCAGTTCTGATCGAGGGAGTCAAGGTGGAGGCTGTGGATTCCTACAAGTACCTTGGGCTGTGGCTGGACAGCAAGCTGGACTGGACTTGCAACACCAAACACTTATACAGGAAGGGACAGAGCAGGCTATACTTCCTTAGGAGGCTGCGGTCCTTTAACATCTGCAGGAAACTCCTGGGCATGTTCTATCAGTCTGTGGTTGCCAGTGTCCTGTTTTACACCGTGGTGTGCTGGGGGGGGCAGCACATCCAAGAAGGACACATCCAGGCTGGACAAACTGATCAGGCGGGCCGGCTCTGTGGTCGGCATGAAGCTGGACTCTCTGGTGACGGTGGCAGAGAAGAGGTCTATGGACAAACTATTGAACATCATGGACGATGCCAGTCACCCTCTGCACACCGTCATCAGCAACCAGAGGAGCCTGTTCAGTGACAGAATGCTCCTTCCCAAGTGCAGGACAAACAGACTTAAAAACTCCTTTGTCCCTCATGCCATCAGACTGTACAACTCCTCTCTGGGGGGAGGAGGGGTAACAGGAGGACAGAGGATGGGAAGGAGCAGTAGCCTAGCCTAGCAATAAGCAATACCGGACAATGTGCAATATAAAGTGCAATATCTCTCCTGCCGCCACCCCCCTTCTCTTTTTTTCTCTTTTTTTCTCTCTCTCTCTTCCACCCCTTCCCCCCTTCCTCTCTTCCCCATATCTTATTTTTTATATTTGCATATGTAAATACTTAATTTATTTTAGTTTATCTAGAAGTTTTCTCTATTTCTTTTCTCTGTTTATCTGTAATGATGCTGCTGGAATCTTAATTTCCCTGAGGGAACCCGTCCAAAGGGATCAATAAAGTTTTATCTAATCTAATCTATGTAATCTACAGACTTGGAGGAATACAGCTCATCTGTTTTAGCTTACATAAGCCTTCTGCACAGACACTGTGTTTACCACCAAGACCATCAAGGTGTTTCCAAACCAAAAGCCCTGGTTTGACAGGAATGTATGGTCTCTACTCAGGGGACAGGACAAACTGTGTCCTTAGCCCAGCCCTTTTCACTCTATTCACATATGACTGCACACCCATCCACTCCTCTAACACTATAGAGGGTTCCCGCATGATGTCACCGCGCCGCGAGGTTTCGGTAGTCGCCATATTGGACGACCAAGTACACATCTATGCAAGTACATACATACATAAAACAAACTACACCTGAAATGTAGCCAGGGCCGGTTCTGCCCTAATCTGGACCCGGGTGCAACATCGCGCAACCCCCCCCCCCCCCCCCCCCCAAAAAAACAAAAACAAAAACACACCAGTCTAAATCAGGACAACCAGTGTTCGAACTACGGTGGTACTCAGGGGATCCGAGATCCCCTGAAACAGACATGAGATCCCTTGAAAACATGATTTGGGAAATGTTGGGGGGTCTCTAAAATATTGGCAAAATGATGTTTATTGGGGCGGCACGGTGGTGTAGTGGTTAGCGCTGTCGCCTCACAGCAAGAAGGTCCTGGGTTCGAGCCCCGGGGCCGGCGAGGGCCTTTCTGTGCGGAGTTTGCATGTTCTCCCCGTGTCCGCGTGGGTTTCCTCCGGGTGCTCCGGTTTCCCCCACAGTCCAAAGACATGCAGGTTAGGTTAACTGGTGACTCTAAATTGACCGTAGGTGTGAATGTGAGTGTGAATGGTTGTCTGTGTCTATGTGTCAGCCCTGTGATGACCTGGCGACTTGTCCAGGGTGTACCCCGCCTTTCGCCCGTAGTCAGCTGGGATAGGCTCCAGCTTGCCTGCGACCCTGTAGAAGGATAAAGCGGCTAGAGATAATGTGATGTGATGATGTTTATTGACATAGCAATCGTGTGTAACGGGAAGCATTTGCATATCCGAAGTGTTGTGTTTACATCAAAGATAAAATAAACCGATATGACAACGACTGCTGCTGCCAGGTTGGTTGTTGAGTAGCCTGACTGTTTTTTTTGTTCTTGCGTGTGGTATCATTGTTGACACGAGGTTGTTTTTTGAACATGCCAATGTGGACACGATTTCCCCTGATGAGTTATGACTTCAGACGCGATGTGTGTGTGGAGGTGTGGAGTCCGTGTGATATGTGCGTAAGATAGGCTTCTCGTGTTTGGAGATCCGCGCTCCGAGACAAGCGCAAGCACCCCCCCAGGGAAAAAAAGGGACCCCCCGAAAATATCGGCATAGTTCGAACACTGAGGACAACAATCACATAACTATAACTATAAACATTTTATATCAACTATTTTAACTAAATGGGCTATAATAAATAAGCCTGCAGGCAGCCACGGCGGGCTGCCTCAGAAAAGTAACCATTCAATGACACAACTGAAAACCTGCAGCCACGGCGGGCTGCCTCAGAAAAGTAACCATTTGTCCTACCTTAACTCGTTTTGCTTTTTCTGCCTCCTTTTTTGTATTTTCAACCCTGCGTTTATTTTCTTTCCTTTTCTGAAAACCCGATTTGTGTCCAGACATTTTGTTCTGCTACCAACGAACTAACTTGTCAGGTCTCGTCTCTCGAGTCCGCGATGAAGGGCAACAATTGATACATTTTTATAAACAGCCAATAGGGAGGTTGCAACGTTCAGGCTCTCCTTTGCTCACAGACACTCAGCAATGCACTTATTCTCTGTCTCCTGGCAGAAAGCTCCTTGGTTTGCTTGTGTCTCAATCACAGCTGGTATTCTGTAGAAAGACTTCTTTTCACCTTTCCCATCAGCTTTGTTGGAACACCCTAACACAGCACAAAAGTTTACCATTGTAGGTTTATGATGAATCAAGTGCCTCATGGGTTTAAATTCCGCGCGCTGCCGTTATTTCCCCCTAATCACGAGTTTGTTGGTCTTCCAATATGGCGCAGGGTTTGTTTACTTCCAGTTTCCGGTGACGTCAGTGGGAAGGGTCTATAGTGAAGTTCGCTGATGACACCACTGTAGTGGGACTGATATCAGAAAATGAGAAGCCCTACAGAGAGGAGGTTCAGCACCTGATTCAGTGGTGGTCAGACAGTAACCTGGTACTGAACACAACTAAAACAACGGAGGCCGTTGTGGACTTTAGGAGAACCAGGAGAATTACACCTCCTCCCCTCTACATAAATGTTGAAGAGGTGGAGAGGGTCAACAACATCAAATTCCTGGGACTCCACATCACAAAGGATCTGACGTGGACCCTTGACACCTCACACCTGGTGAAGAAAGTTCAGCAGAGGCTTTTCTTCTTGAGAAAGCTTAAAAAAGTCAAACTCCCCTCTCAGCTCTTTGTTAACTTCTACAGGAGCACAATAGAGAGCTTTCTCTGCTACTGTGTCACAGTTTAGTACACCAGCTATACTGCAAAGAACTGGAGAGATTTGGAACGAACAGTTAAAGTGCTAGTCTAACGAAAGTTACATCATAAAATCCCAGGTTTTTTGTGTGTGATATGCTCAAATAGGTTGTAAAGTTCACTGATAAATTAAAAAAATGGTTCAAACAATACATTTTTTACATCTGAATTCTGTTCCAAAAATCACTAAAAGCTTGCCAGCCATTATTTGATTGCAGCAATTTATAGGTCAGCGGCACTGCACATGTGATGCCATATGCATCACTGCCTTCTTTTGTGTCCACACAGACTCTGTATTATTCTCTGCAATGACATGCATTCTTGATACTGATTCTTTTGAAAACGATGACAAACCTCTTCAAATTCATTGTCAAACTTTGGTTGGTTGTCTGAAGACGATTTACAGTGGTGCTTGAAAGTTTGTGAACCCTTTAGAATTTTCTATATTTCTGCATACATATGACCTAAATCATCATCAGATTTTCACACAAGTCCTAAAAGTAGATAAAGAGAATCCAGTGAAACAAATGAGACAAAAATATTATACTTGGTCATTTATTTATTTATTGAGGAAAATGATCCAATATTGCATATCTGTGTGTGGCAAAAGTATGTGAACCTTTGCTTTCAGTATCTGGTGTGACCCTCTTGTGCAGCAATGACTGCAACTAAACGTTTCCGGGAACTGTTGATCAGTCCTGCACACCGGCTTGGAGGAATTTTAGCCCATTCCTCCATACAGAACAGCTTCAACTCTGGGATGTTGGTGGGTTTCCTCATGTGAACTGCTCGCTTCAGGTCCTTACCCAACATTTTGATTGGATTAAGGTCAGGACTTTGACCTGGCCATTCCAAAACATTAACTTTATTCTTCTTTAACCATTCTTTGGTAGAACGACTTGTGTGCTTAGGGTCGTTGTCTTGCTGCATGACCCACATTCTCTTGAGATTCAGTTCATGGCCAGATGTCCTGACATTTTCCTTTAAAATTTGCTGGTATAATTCAGAATTCATTGTTCCATCAATGATGGCAAGCCGTCCTGGCCCAGATGCAGCAAAACAGGCCCAAACCATGATATTACCACCACCATGTTTCACAGCTGGGATAAGGTGGTTCTGCTGGAATGCAGTGTTTTCCTTTCTCCAAACATAACGCTTCTCATTTAAAACAAAAAGTTCTATTTTGGTCTCATCCGTCCACAAAACATTTTTCCAATAGCCTTCTGGCTTGTTCACATGATCTTTAGCAAACTGCAGACGAGCAGCAATATTCTTTTTGGAGAGCAGTGGCTTTCTCCTTGCAACCCTGCCATGCACACCATTGTTGTTCAGTGTTCTTCTGATGGTGGACTCATGAACATTAACATTAGCCAATGTGAGAGAGGGCTTCAGTTCCTCAGAAGTTACCAGAGATGCCTACCCCAAATTTTGAATTTCAGTATTCTTGAAAACATTTTTCAGTATTTTGGAATGACTTTCAGTAACATTAATTTATGCGCATTTCCATTATAAAGAGGTATATATACCAATATGTTTAACATTTAAATTATTAAAAAGAACTGTTTTGTGTGAATTGAATAAACAAAACGCGAGCAGCCATCTCAACTGAATTTCCACTCAACAAATTTCTAGAGCATACAATATATCACATTTTTATAAATACAATAGTGTTCCCTGTTTGTAGACATTACGGTTGACTACCAATCATTGGTATTGAATGTAACTCCTCAAAAGTATTATATTATATTGCCTGGCAAAATGTTCTACCTGTTAATGGATTCTAATAAAATAAAAAAATAATTTCTTATTTCATGCCAAAGAGAGTCCGACATTGTTATCTTAATGTCCCAATATATAAATACTTCAGCATAATGCTTCAGAAGAGACATTGAATAAAATGACATTTATAATTGTATTTAAAACAGTGGAATGATCAATTTTTTGCCACAATCCCAAGAACACTAATCATAAAATTCTGTTTTTGATCATACTACATGTACATTTGTACTTGCAACACTGAAAAGACTTTGAATTAAAGAAGTACAGCCAGTGTTTGATATTTCAGTGAATAAAAATCATACATGTAAAAAGAAACTGAATAAGTTTAACTCACATTTCATGGCATTAATCGGCAAGTTCAACTCCAAGCATAGGTCAACCATCACCGCTTCAGCACGTGTCACATTCCGTGTCTTTTCATCCACAGATTTCGTAAAAAACTGCTGGATACCCCCAGATTTACTTTCCGCCTGACTCGCCATTTCAGCATACTCCATATGTTTTTTTTTGTAGTTGACATGCCGCGTGCAGTCATCGCGACCACCATGAGTGATGTTAATGTCAGTTCTACACAGTTTGCAGTGCGCGTATCCATTGCCCTTTTGACTGGGTGTAATGCACGGCCATTCTACCGTATTGAAAATAGCGCGAACAAATGTGCGGAATCTGCGCATGTCACACACAGCATGTATGGTTGTCATAAAAATAAATAGCCTAGCCGTGAATCGAATGGATTGAAAAAGTCGCTTGGACATTTAAAAACAACTCACTGGAATTTTTTAAGACTTTATAATAATTCCGTACAGAATAACACTGTTTGCCATAACATCGTATTTACGTAACTTTTCCATACAAAATACGGCCAATCCGTACTAGTAGGCATCTCTGAGTTACCCTGGGGTCCTTTATGACCTCACCAACTATTACACGCCTTGCTCTTGGAGTGATTTTTGTTGGTCGACCACTCCTGGGGAGGGTAACAATGGTCTTGAATTTCCTCCATTTGTACACAATCTGACTGTGGATTGGTGGAATCCAAACTCTTTAGAGATGGTTTTGTAACCTTTTCCAGCCTGATGAGCATCAACAACACTTTTTCTGAGGTTCTCAGAAATCTCCTTTGTTCGTGCCATGATACACTTCCACAAACATGTGTTGTGAAGATCAGACTTTGATAGATCCCTGTTCTTTAAATAAAACAGGGTGCCCACTCACACCTGATTGTCATCCCATTGATTGAAAACACCTGACTCTAATTTCACCTTCAAATTAACTGCTAATCCTAGAGGTTCACATACTTTTGCCACTCACAGATATGTAATATTGGATCATTTTCCTCAATAAATAAATGACCAAGTATAATATTTTTGTCTCATTTGTTTAACTGGGTTCTCTTTATCTACTTTTAGGACTTGTGTGAAAATCTGATGATGTTTTAGGTCATATTTATGCAGAAATATAGAAAATTCTAAAGGGTTCACAAACTTTCAAGCACCACTGTAGAACCTATAGCCATGGAGAAAGAGGCAGACGAATACGCAAGCCAAGCTGCTCATGAAGAAGAGCAACAACTGCTCCAGCAGTTTTCTGGAACCCAGGAAGTTAATACCTGGTACAAATCATAGTTTGCTTATTAATTTTTTTAAACTGATTTGGTGTTTGTGGCCCTGTGATGACCTGGCGACTTGTCCAGGGTGTACCCCGCCTTTCGCCCGTAGTCAGCTGGGATAGGCTCCAGCTTGCCTGCGACCCTGTAGAAGGATAAAGCGGCTAGAGATAATGTGATGTGTGTGATGTGATTTGGTGTTCAGCTTTCACAGTTATGATAAAGCAGTGTCTCTTTGTAATTGTCATCTTTGTAACCTCACTTGATAGACCCAAGGCTAAATAATGACAATAAATAAATAGGCACTTTCACTTTCAGTGCTGGAGCCAGCAGGAGCGGATGGTGCATTGTGCCATATGCATTGTACGCAGAAAGCACGCAGTAGTCAGGAATTTGTTCAGGTTCACTTCCAAAACTAAGTTGCTCATAAAACTACAACCTTTTCTGGTTCTAACAGTAACAATTAGGACCATGTAGACCCTTTCTATTTTGTGCCAAAGAAGGAGCTGATATTTGTACAACAGTAGACACCGTTGCTTCAGCTGTTTTGGCTACAGCACATTCAGATGAAATACCTAAAAGAGAAGAGAGTGGTTGTTTAGATGTTTTATTTTGTTTCCAGGTAGTATTTGACGAAAGATGGATATGATGTGTTCCTAGTACCTGAAGATATAGTATTAACTGAACAGCATACAGTTTGCTCATGTTGTAAGAGAATCCATTTCAGAGCCTATAAATACAGGAAAAAACAATGAGTTAGTTCAGAGAGATAACAGGATGGCATGTCCATTCATTTGATATTGAAATCATGTTTTAGATGCAATATAACATTGCACATGTCTCAGTGGACAAAAAAGCAATGACAAGATTCAGAAATACACAGGGAAGTTTATCACAGAGTGATTATAAATTAATCTTGCAAAGGCCTTTTCCTTCATGCCAATTCCATGATTATTGCAGGGACTTTAACTTAAAATTTCAGACAGGTTCAATTCACCTTAAAATCAGATCTCTGTCAAGGGACACCATGAGAATCTCATACGTTTTGGAATTAAAAAAAAAAACTTTTATGGTTGCAGAGATACGGTGATTTTAGTAAAAAGTAAATAATGGTACAGTAATTGCATGCAGACCCCCCCCCCCCCCACACACACACACCTTAACCTTGCAGCACAAAATAGACAGGGTTTACATGGTTCTAATTGGTACTGTTAGAACCAGAAAAGGTTGTAGTTTTATGAACAACTTAGTTTTAAAGGTTAACCCTAACAAATTCCTGCCTGCTGCACACAATGCATATGGCACAACGCGCCACTCAGTTCTACCAGCTCCAGCGCTGAAAGTGCCTAATTACAGCCATTATTTAGTCTTGTACAAAACTTCACAACTGCTATCAGTTAAAAGGATAAAATACGAGGGACAACTAATAAATTCAAGCAACAGACTAAACACAGGCTTGACACTTACTGTGCAGTGAGCTTTTAGGGATGGCGCTTCTGACTTCTGTTTCCAGATCATAGGAACTGCTCTGCGTAACAGACATTGCTCAAATCCTTCTATGTGAATTTGCCTCAGAAATTTAGCTTTTTCAAAATGTACAGTATGGAGCAGACACCAAACCATCCTGTCAGCTTGAGGTTACCTCTCTTTGTCCGTACAAATCGAACCCATTCATTCCATAAGTGCCCTGCCGACTTTGGGCGAAAATGGATTGAAATTCTGCTTTTTTTATTGGCTACACTTCAACAGGCTTGAACGCACACCTCTTAGGAGACATGCTTTGGTTTTAGTTTTGTTGTGGAATAAAAAATTGTTAAAGACGTGCTACACTTTGCAAAGCAGATGAAGCCAGAAATGACTCAAACTTTCAAGCGTTGCGCATATGATGTCACTTCCTTTGAATTAACAGTACCATACCAGGAATGTGTTCATGTAATGGCAGAGTCAAAGAGCCAAACTTTACCAACTAAATAGAACATATTCCCGGTCTCGTATTAAAATACAATTTAGATAGTAAACTATTTAACATGTCTAGTTTTATAAGGTATAATTTCCAGGAGTGATGTCATTTTCGTAAGACTAGCACTTTAAGACTACACAGAGGATTGTGGGAACTAAGCTACCAAATCTGGACAAAGTTTATGCTAACCGTTTATGTAAGAGGGCTACCAACATTATCAAGGACTCAACACACCCAGGTCATAAACTGTTTGTCCCCCTCCCGTCAGGCAAAAGATACAGGACCGTCAGAACATGCACCAATAGATTGAGGAGCCGCTTTATCCCCAGAGCTGTAGCCTCCATTACACCCCCTCTCACACATACACCCCCAAGTTGCTGCTAACGCACTGATCACTTTACTTTCAGGACTGTAAATTATTATTATTATTATTAAAATAATAATAATTTATTATTATTATTATTATTATTATTATTATTATTATTACATTCTGTGCAATGCCTGCTTATACTGCACTTTATTTTACTTATTTGATCACTTAGGAATGTAAATACACCTATTACAATTGTGCAATATCTGCCTACACTACAATTCCCCACTTACTTTAGCTTGTATTTTATTTATTTATATTCTTTTGTTGCTGTTTTCTCTGACTGCTACCAAACTAAGTTTTGTTGTATAACTACAATGACAATAGTTTTATCTTAGCAATATTTCTGAGATGAAAGAAAGCTATCTTTGTAATGCTATTGATAGGAGTTTCAAATGAAAGACTGGAGTCAATGATCACCCTGAGGTCTTTTATTGCTGCACCTGAAGAAACAGAAAGGCCAGCCAGAGTTACTATGTAATCAGAAAACCTACTTCTAGCTGCATGTGGTCCTAGTACAAGTATTTCTGTCTTGTCAGAGTGAAGTAGAAGGAAGTTAATAAGCATCCAGTGGCTAATGTCCTTTACACCAGTGGTTCTCAACCATTTCTACTTTGAAGCCCACCTATTCATACTTGTAACAAGTCGGGGCCCATTAAAAAAGATCCTCAATTATTTTAGCTCATCTATTCTATTAGAATCTAATAACCTATTGTAACGTGTATTAATGGGATGCAACATCACTCCTTTTTACAGATGGGAGCCCAGGAATTAAATAAATGTAATAAAAACAAACTCTTTTTAATTGTAGGTATTGTATTTTAAAACTGTATGGATGTGCCAGAAGCCAGCATAAAAACATGCATGCAGGGCATTTTCAGTCAAAAGGGATTAATGATCCAAAAGTGGAGTCTGGTCGATTAACAAAAGAACTTATTGCCATGTTTGTGTACAGCAAACAAGCAAGTTATTAAAGCCAAGAAGTTATCAGTCCTGCGCACTGTGGCACGTACACTTGAAGATGCACCTCAGGCTGCACACGCAGCGAGTGAGCTCCAGAATGCATGCCGTAAACAAGGCCCAGCTGTACTCAATTAGAGAACTAGGTGTTTGGCTACTTAAGGACTGCGCTGATGCAAATGCGATGCGAAATATTACGCTACTGTGACAGCGGGGGCATGGTCAAGCGTCGGTCTGTGAATGGAGGGCGGAGTCAGGGAAGGTAAGTGGCAGAATCACTGCACCTGACGGGAATTAACCTGTGTTTGTGTGTCTTCCCCAGTGACCACGCCCTATAAGAGGAGAGGGAGAGCAGAGGAAGGGGACTCTCCCCGAATGAGAACACTTGTGTGTGGGAGAATAATTAAAAAGCTGAAAAGCTAAAATAAAAATGTTTTTTGCAAACTTAGTTCTGGCCTGCCGTGCTTCTGGGCTCCACCAACCTTAACTATTTCTACAGTGGTGCCGAAACCCGGGACAGAGTACAGAAGAGAACAGCCTCATGGAGTACTCCCCCTTCAAGGACATGGTCCATGCCCTCCCCTCGGCCCAACAGAGCCTGCACCAGGCGCTGGTCGTCCTCCGGAAGGAGCAGGAACAACGGTTCGAAGCCCTGGTGCTGGCACAGCAGGAAGATCGCCAGGCATTCCGGCACCTGCTCGTGTTGGCGGGGTCCACCATCACCACTGCCACAGACCCTCCCCACCTCACCCTAATGAAGATGGGTCCGCAGAACGACCCTGAAGCCTTCCTCGCTCTTTTTGAGCAGGCGGCAGAGGCATGGGGTTGGCCGGTGGAACAGTGCATGGTGCACCTCCTCCCCCTGCTAATGGGCGAGGCACAGCTGCCCGCGCTACAGCTCCCCACCGACAGCCAGCTGATCTCCGCAGGGCCGTCCTCCAACGTGTGGGACACACCCCGGAGCAGCAGCGGCAGCACTTCCACGCGCTGCGCCTGGAGGAGGTCGGCCGGCCGTTTGCGTTTGGCCAGCAACTCCGGGACACCTGCCGGCGGTGGCTGAGGGCCGACAGCCGTGACGCCAAGGGAATCATTGACCTGGTGGCACTGGAACAATTCATCACCCAACTTAAAGAAGGAACAGCGGAGTGGGTCCAGTGCAATCGCCCAGCGTAGCTGGATCAGGCCATTGAGCTGGTGGAGGACCATATGGCAGCTGTTCCGATGGCAGGACAGCATGTCTCCACTTCTCCCCTCTCTCTCCCTCTCCTTCTGTTCCTCGTCCTCGCCCCATTCCCCCACCGCGGAGGCAGGGGCCAGTTCCACCCGGTCCGCCACACCCGCGGTGCCCTACCGTTTCCTATTTCCATGTCTGTGTCTTCCCCCCCCTCAGGTGAGTGAGCTCCGGAACACCGGTGCAGAGGGAAAGCTTGGGCCGGTATGCTGGCGCTGCGGGGAGCCAGGGCACCTCCAGCATCAGTGCTCAGCGATGGAGGGCATGGTGGTCCGGATCCCCGACGCACCAGGGACCGCCCTCGATTGGGCCGGAGCGTATTGCATACTGGTGAGTATCCAAGGGGATACGTATCAGGCTTTGGTGGACTCTGCCTGTAATCAGACCTCAATCCACCAAAGCCTGGTACAAGACGAGACATTGGGGAGAGTACAATTGGTGAAGGTGTTGTGTGTGTGTGTGCACGGGGATGTTCACAACTACCCTTTAGTGTCGGTCCACATTCTATTTTGAGGGGAGAAATTTACAGTAAAGGCAGCGGTTAATCCTCACCTTAACCACTCGATAATTTTGGGGACTGATTGGCCAGGATTCGGGGAATTAATGACACATTTAGTGAAGAGTGGGGCCTGCCATAGTTTAGCGGGGGGAGGTCCCAGTGTGGCTTTAGCAGGAGCAGCTGTCACAGAGCCGTCTACGTCATCACCGCGTCAGAGCATGGAGCAGCAGGCTCCTCCTCCCTCTCTCGGGGAATCCCTCGCGGATTTCCCGTTAGAGCAGTCGTGGGACGAGACTCTGCGGCATGCGTTTGACCAAGTGAGAGTAATCGATGGCCAAACGCTCCAACCAAACGCCACCCCGTCCTTCCCGTATTTCTCCATTATTACAGATGGATTATACCGAGTGACGCAGGACACTCAGAATAAGGAACCGATAACACAGCTTTTGATCCCAAAGAGCCGCCGGGAATTTATATTCCAGGTGGCTCACTTTAATCCCATGGCCAGACACTTAGGGCAGGATAAGACACTAGCTCGAATAATGGCCCGGTTCTATTGGCCAGGGATTCACGGCGATGTCCGTAGGTGGTGTACAGCATGCCGCGAATGCTAGTTAGTAAATCCAGCGGCCATTCCAAAAGCGTCTTTGCACCCTCTGCCATTAATCAAGACCCCGTTCGAAAGAATTGAGATGGAGCTGGTCGGGCCATTAGACCGGTCAACATGAGGATATCGCTTTATTTTAGTTCTGGTGGACTATGCAACGCAATATCCAGAAGCAGTGCCTCTTCGAAATACAGTGAGGCAAAAAAGTATTTAGTCAGCCACCAATTGTGCAAATTCTCCCACTTAAAAAGATGAGAGAGGCCTGTAATTTTCATCATAGGTACACTTCAACTATGAGAGACAGAATGGGGGGAAAGAATCCAGGAAATAACATTGTAGGATTTTTAATGAATTAATTGGTAAATTCCTTGGTAAAATGAGTATTTGGTCACCTACAAACAAGCAAGATTTCTGGCTCTCACAGACCTGTAACTTCTTATTTAAGAGGCTCCTCTGTCCTCCACTCGTTACCTGTATTAATGGCACCTCTTTGAACTCGTTATCAGTATAAAAGACACCTGTCCACAACCTCAGACAGTCACACTCCAAACTCCACTATGGCCAAGACCAAAGAGCTGTCAAAGGACACCAGAAACAAAATTGTAGACCTGCACCAGGCTGGGAAGACTGAATCTGCAATAGGTAAGCAGCTTGGTGTGAAGAAATCAACTGTGGGAGCAATTATTAGAAAATGGAAGACATACAAGACCACTGATAATCTCCCTCGATCTGGGGCTCCACCCCGTGGGGTCAAAATGATCACAAGAACGGTGAGCAAAAATCCCAGAACCACACGGGGGGACCTAGTGAATGACCTGCAGAGAGTTGGGACGAAAGTAACAAAGGCTACGTTCACACTGCAGGCTGAAGTGACTCAAATCCGATCTTTTCGCCCATATGTGACCTGTATCCGATCTTTTATTGACAATATGAACGACACAGATCCGATTTTTTCAAATCCGACTCAGGCCGTTTGGATATGTGGTCCTAATTCTGATTCCTATCCGCTCTTTTCATATGCGACTTCAGTCTGAACCGCCAGGTCGCATTCATCCAACTTACATGTCATCAACAAGCCACAAATGTCACTATTCTGCGCTGAAGTAGGCGGCGGGTCTCTCAAAAAAAGTTACAACAACATGGCGCATAATCACGGGCGCAGATAGAGGGTGGGACTCGTCCCACCTAGATTTAAATTCACCTCACTCGGTCCCCCCCACTTATAGGGAGGAAAAAACGTCTATGCTGTCTTTCTTTGCATAAGGCAAACCTCACGGAAAAATCAAAAGACTAATTACCATTCGGTTTATTGAGGTGCACAGCAGTATATACATAGATGCAACAATTCACATAAAACAAAACAAAGACTTATATTCGGTTGGTTGAGCTGCGCAGACTGCACAGGTTGCGAGCTCGAGCTTGGTTGCTATGGTAACCCACAACAAGTTTGATAGGCATATCGGGGTTGGGGTTGGTTTGCTGGCAGCTTTGTCCCCCCCAGTTTTTTGTCCCCCCCAGTTCAAAAAACGTATCTGCGCCCCTGCGCATGACATCAATGCGAAGGACGCTTCGGGCTGTGAAGGTTCTGAATCTTCTCAATGGAAGGACGCAGAGGTTAGGGAGCTGATTTCCATTTGGGGGGATACAGCTATTCAAGCTAGATTGGATGGGTCATACCGCAACCGGGCGGTTTTACTTCCGTAAACACTGGCCATGCTCACTGCGTGTGACGTCGTCGTATCCTGCAATGCTCATGCGGAACACTTTTAGGTCGCTTTTCGTTCATACTGAGGATCACATACAAGTCGCATATATTTGTTAATGTGAACGACCTCACAAAAAAATCGGATTTCACAAAAAAATCGGAATTGAGCATTAAGCCTTGCAGTGTGAATGTAGCGAAAGGCTACCATCAGTAACACACTACGCTGCCAGGGACTCAAATCCTGCAGTGCCAGACGTGTCCCCCTGCTTAAGCCAGTACATGTCCAGGCCTGTCTGAAGTTTGCTAGAGAACATTTGGATGATCCAGAAGAGGATTGGGAGTATGTCATATGGTCAGATGAAACCAAAATAGAACTTTTTGGTAAAAAACTCAACTTGTGTTTGGAGGAGAAAGAATGCTGAGTTGCATCCAAAGAACACCATACCTACTGTGAAGCACAGGGGTGGAAACATCATGCTTTGGGGCTGTTTTTCTGCAAAGGGACCAGGACGACTGATCTGTGTAAAGGAAAGAATGAATGGGGCCATGTATCATGAGATTTTGAGTGAAAACCTCCTTCCATCAGCAAGGGCATTGAAGATGAAACGTGGCTGGGTCTTTCAGCATGACAATGATCCCCAACACACCGCCCGGGCAACGAAGGAGTGGCTTTCTAAGAAGCATTTCACGGTCCTGGAGTGGCCTAGCCAGTCTCCAGATCTCAACCCCATAGAAAATCTTTGGAGGGAGTTGAAAGTCCGTGTTGCCCAGCGACAGCCCCAAAACATCACTGATCTAGAGGAGATCTGCATGGAGGAATGGGCCAAAATACCAGCAACAGTGTGTGAAAACTTTGTGAAGACTTACAGAAAACATTTGACCTCTGTCATTGCCAACAAAGGGTATATAACAAAGTATTGAGATGAACTTTTGTTATTGACCAAATACTTATTTTCCATCATAATTTGCAAATAAATTCTTTAAAAATCAGACAATGTGATATTCTGGATTTTTTTTCTCATTTTGTCTCTCCATAGTTGAGGTATGCCTATGATGAAAATTACAGGCCTCTCTCATCTTTTTAAGTGGGAGAACTTGCACAATTGGTGACTGACTAAATACTTTTTTTCCCCACTGTATCTCAGCATGCAGTATTGCGGAAGCACTCTTCCGCGTCATCTCCCGAGTCGGAATCCCCAAAGAGATTCTGACTGATCAAGGCACTATGTTTATGTCACGCACACTGCGCGAACTGTATGGGTTACTTGGAATTAAGCCTATCTGCACCAGCGTTTGTCACCCACAAATGGATGGCTTAGTCGAACGGTTCAACCGTACCCTCAAGAACATGATTCGAAAATTTGTAAGCGAGGTCGCACACAGCTGGGATAAATGGCTCGAGCCCCTGTTATTCGCAGTGCGAGAGGTCCCACATGCCTCCATGGGGTTCTCCCCATTCGAATTATTATACGGGCATAAGCCACGCGGCATTTTAGATGTGCTGTGTAAAAATTGGGAGGAGGGACCTTCAACAAGCAAAAATGAAATTCAATATGTTATCGACCTGCGTGCCAAACTCCACACCCTCACGCACCTAACCCAGGAGAATTTGCGGCAGGCCCAAGAACGTCAAGTCCGTCTGTATGACAGGGGCACACGCCTTAGGGAATTCACACCAGGAGATAAAGTACTCGTGTTGTTGCCCACGTCGAGCTCCAAATTGATCCCCAGGTGGCAAGGACCCTTTGAGGTCACACAGCGAGTCATGGACGTCGACTATGAGGTGAGGCGAACGGACAGGGGTGGGGCGTTACAGATTTACCACCTCAATCTGTTAAAACTTTGGAATGAGGAGGTCCCCGTGGTGTTGGTGTCAGTGGTTCCAGAGAAGGCAGAGCTGGGGCCGGAGGTTCAAAAGGGAAAATTGATATCACTCAGCGCTCCAGTCCCCTTGTGGAGACCACCTCTCCCCGACCCAGCTCATGGAGGTAGCCTAGTTGCAAACACAATTTTCTGACGTGTTCTCACCCCTGCCTGGACGCACCCACCTCATAGAACACCACATTGAGACGCCCCCGGGGGTAGTAGTGTGCAGCCGCCCTTACAGACTGCCCGAACACAAGAAAAAGGTGGTTCCGGAAGAACTCAAGGCCATGCTCGAAATGGGCATCATTGTGGAGTCCCACAATGACTGGAGCAGCCCAGTGGTCTTGGTTCCCAAGGCCGACGGGTCAGTCCGGTTCTGTGTGGACTATAGAAAAGTCAGCGTGGTGTCTAAATTTGATACCTACCCAATGCCTTGTATTGACGAGTTGCTCGATCGACTAGGCACAGCTCGTTTTTATTTGACACTGGATTTGACAAAGGGATATTGGCAGGTCCCCTTGACTCCGCTATCCCAAGAGAAAACGGCCTTTTCCACACCGTTTGGCTTACACCAGTTTGTCACACTTCCTTTTGGGCTGTTTGGGGCGTCCACTACGTTCCAGCGGCTTATGGATAGGGTCCTCCGCCCCATGCCACCTACGCGGCCGCATACCTGGACGACATTATTATTTATAGTAATGACTGGCTGCGGCACCTAAAACACCTGAGGGCCATCCTTAGGTCACTGAGGCGAGCGGGTCTCCCAGCCAACCCGAAGAAGTGTGCGATTGGGTGGGTGGAAGTATGGTATCTAGGCTTCCACTTGGGCAATGGGCAGGTGCGTCCCCAAATCAATAAGACAGCAGCAATTGCGGCCTGCCTGAGGCCCAAGACCAAAAAGGGGGTGAGACAGTTCCTGGGGCTGGCTGGCTACTATCGTAGGTTTATACCTAATTATTTGGATGTCACCAGCCCGCTGACTGATCTCACTAAAAAGGGAGCACCAGATCCAGTCCAGTGGATGGAGCAATGCCAGCGGGCTTTCTCGGAGGTAAAGGCTGCACTGTGTGGGGGGCCACTGTTACACTCCCCTGACTTTTCTCTCCCCTTTGTTTTGGCTGGGGGCTGTTCTGTCCCAGGAGGTGGAGGGGGGAGGACCATCCAGTGCTGTACATCAGCCGCAAGCTGTCAGTGTGCGAGGGCAGGTACAGCACCATAGAGAAGGAGTGTCTTGCCACCAAGTGGGCGGTCCTCACCCTCCACTACTACCTGCTGGGGTGCCCTTTCACCCTCTGGTCAGACCACGTGCCCCTGCAGTGGCTCCACCGCATGAATGATGCCAATACGCAGATCACCCGTTGGTATCTGGCACTCCAGCTGTTTAAGTTTGATGTGGTCCACAGGCTGGGGGCACAGATGGTCGTGGTGGATTTCCTCTCCCGTCGGGGGGGGGGGGGGGGGGGGGGTAGCTGCAGGCCGGACGGCTCCCTGGCCTGAGTCGGGCAGTGGGGGTATGTGGCAGCGGGGGCGTGGTCAAGCGTCAGTCTGTGAATGGAGGGTGGAGTCAGGGAAGGTAAGTGGCAGAATCACTGCACTTGACAGGAATTAACCTGTGTTTGTGTGTCTTCCCCAGTGACTGCGCCCTATAAGAGGAGAGGGAGAGCAGAGGAAGGGGGCTCTCCCTGAACGAGAACATGTGTGTGTGTGTGTGTGTGTGTGTGTGTGTGTGTGTGTGTGTGTGTGAGAATAATTAAAAAGCTGAAAAGCTAAAATAAAAAGGATTTTTGCAAACTCTGTTCTGGCCTGCCGTGCTTCTGGGCTCCACCCACCTTAACTATTTCTACAGCTACGTTCAGTGCACATTACCCAGCCTCTGTTCCCATGTTTGCGTTTCCTGGTTACTCGATTCTTGTTCCTGATTCTCGTTCTTGTTTTGCCTCCAACATACTGTTTGCACCTCGATCGACCCTTTGCCTGTTTTCTCGTTTATGATCTTGCTTGCCAATTTGGACTGTTTGCTTTTGTGTGTGTTTTATGCAATTTGTGTATATATACACTTTATTAAAATAAACACTTCTGCACATACATCCACCTCCCTCGCGCACTTGACAGAATACTTCACCATACAATGGATGTAGCAGATGTGTTCCAGTACACGATCCCACGCTGCTTCCAGATTTCCTTGTTCCTGCCGCTAGCCTCATATTTCCGCCGGCATACCAATGCTTACCCTCCTACACCCTACAATGGAGAATATCACCCGTGTGGATTCCGCATCCACTGTGGGGTCCTCTATGATGACTTCCAAGCTTCATCCTGATGTTCATTGCTGGACAAGCACGCAGATGGGTGAACTATCTGATTCGGGTTGAACACCCATGCCTTCGAAACTCACAGACTTTCTTTGCCATGCTCAAGTTTATCTATGAATCATTAGTAAAGGATGAACCCCATGAAAATTTTGGGGAGGGGCAATCAGGCCAGTGGGCAACTCAGCGGAGGAGGCCATCACTCTAGAGCGCCTCCTAAAGGTAACCATTCCTGTGGCTGACTCAGCTGAGGAGACCATCACTCCAGAGCTCCCCCCAGGGGCTAATATAGAGGCAGCAGAGGAGGCTGTCTCTTTTGAGCTGGTTTCTCAGGCAGAACCAGCACCTGAATTAATGCCTGATCCAGTGTCTGCTCCCGTGCCAGAGGTGGAGCCAGTGCCCGCATCAGTGTCTGTTTCCATGCTAGAGGCAGAGCCAGCGCCCGTGTCAGTGTCTGCTCCTGTGCCAGAGGTGGAGCCAGCACCTGCATCAGTGCCTGCTCCAGGGCCAGAGCCTGCTCCAGTGCCAGCATCAGAGTCTACTCCAGAGCCAGTGCCAGAGTTAAGGCCACAACCTGAGCCTGTTCCTGAACCAGTGTCAGAAGATGTCGTAACGACCTCTACCTCAGCCGGC